>NC_072731.1:167856895-168212001 GCF_026930045.1 Uloborus diversus | reverse complement strand
GGAACACGACGACATTCACACAAAAACGACCTTTTCACGAGGAGTGCCTTGCGACACCCGTCATCATATAAAATACCCCAATTGTATAAAATTAGACGCAAAATTTTGTAAGTTTTAGTTTTAAAAACGCAATTTTAGCCTTAAAAACCCAATTACAGGCCATGTTTATTCACTTTACGGTAAGGGAGGGAGGGAGCTCAGAAACTGTTTCCGATCGATTATTTTTTTTTAATAGATTGAAATCAATTCCTTCTCCCCCGGCAAGTTTTCGAAATTAAAGTTTCAAAAACGCAACTTTAGACAAACTTTGAAGATTCTATGGATAGGAGGACTTGGAGCATTTCCCAGGAAAATTGTTCAAAATTATGGTTCAAAAAATTTAAAGAATGTTTTACATTCAGGGGCTATTCAACTTAAATTTTTTGTAAGTGTCGTTAAAAAAACCCATTGCTTGTGATATTAAAGAGAGGTGGCATGGGGACCCTTGCACGAATATTTTCTGAAACTCAAGTTTTAAAATGCAATTTGTTAAGTCCACATTTTGTAATATTAGGGCCAGTGATTTTTCGAATTTAGACCTCCAAAAACGCTATTCTGAGCGATTTTTCGATGAATATTTGTGGGCTTATCATTAAAACTTCCAAATATTTGATGCAAAAAAATAACATCTTCGTTTATAACATGTATGAAAGCTGGTATTAAGCAGGGCTGTGGAGTCGGAGTCGGAGTCGAAGAGTCGGAGTCGGACTGATTTTGGGGTAAAGGAGTCGGAGTCGGAGTCGTTAGAAAACATGCCGACTCCGACTCCGGTTTTCTTTTTTTCTTTCCTTTTCACTGACTCTCCTTGCATTTTTTAAAAACTGATTACCAATTGGTTCGATTACATGTATAAAAAGATACTAATGAGAAAATAACTGCCATTATGGCAATCAGCTAGCTTGAATGCTTACCGAACTTTCTGTAGCCGTCCCCTAGTTAGCTTGCTTTTTAACTTAACTAATAGCAACTGTCAGCAAACGGTTTTGTTGCCTAACATTTTCAAGTAATCACTTTCAAATAAAAATAGAAATATAGTGTTTTGTTCTATCTCAGTTATAAAATAGTAAAAGAAACGTAACAAATTAGTAAGTCGACGCCCGTAGCTAAAGTTGAAACGTTTAAGTGTGATCGGCAAATTCGAAGAAGTTCTGGCGCGAAAGCACGAATCCAAAAGATTCGATGAAATAATCTAATGTTTTTTTCTTTATTAAGACTATTTCTGTAAGCTTGGTTCTCACTAAAAAGTATGGAACAAAATAAGTGTAAATGATTTCTTGATTACAACACTCAAGAACTGCAGTTAATCTTAAAATCTTCATATTTAGGTTAATTCTAAAGCAGCCAATAAAATTTAAATTAAAAATTTTGCGACGAAGAAATATAGGTATAGTAAAAGGTATCCGTACAAATTTGTATAACGCCGCGTTTTGTGTAAAATTAGCTCCTGACGTATAGTGCCCTATTTTCGTTGAAATTTTATTGATGAAATATAATTTAAAATATATTCGCGAAAATTTTCAGAATTAAAGTATTTATATTTTTTATAAACTCTGAAATTAACTTTGGGTGTCATCTACCAGATGGGTGTCACCCGGGGCAAACCACCCCCTCCCAAGAACTTGGATTTAGAAGAAAAGGTTTTTTTTCTCTCAAGTTACAGCTTTCAAAAATTGAAAGCACACGATTTGATCAATATCTATTTGTTAAACATTAAAAGGGGGAAAATTACAGATAATCCTTTTCAAAATTTTTAAAAGGGATTTTTAAGTCATCTCACTTTTTAACTCGTAACTATTGGAAAGTTTCATTTTTAAATTGAATTTCTAACGTTGTATGCCGTCTTGGGTTTACAATAAAAAACAAAATGCGAAATTTTCATAAAAAGGAATTTAATATTTCAATCTCTGTTAAGAGGTTTTCATCCTTCCCTTGAATGGAGAGAGGGAGTTGAAAAAATACAATTAAAAAATTTAAAAAAATCCGGAGTCGGAGTCGGGCGTTTCAAAATCCAGGAGTCGGAGTCGGGGTCGGAGTCGGCCATTTTCCTTCCGACTCCGCAGCCCTGGTATTAAGTTGATACAAGTTGGTACAAAAAGTCATTTTTTGTAAAAAATAAAATAAGTATGTATTATGCATTGACGTTATAACTAACTTGATTTTTCTGTTTGTATAGGGGGGGGGGCAGGAAACTTTCGCCCCGGGCGCCGTCAGCTCTTCGGACGGCCCTGAAGAGAGGTACCTTTTTTTTGAAGCAATTGTTTCCCTCAATGAAAGAATTGTTTGAAATTAACTGAAATCTCAAGCCCATAAATGACTCCACTAAATCCCGTGTTGGTGCACTAGAAAGTGGGCTCATTTAATGGGGTGGTTTCCTTCGGTCAAAAGTACTACTTTTAGTCATTGAAATGGATAGAATGAGAAAAAAAAATTACATGGACCCAGAAAATACTTTCATTTTCCCAACAGTTTTTTTTAAATTGATTTTTTAAAATGTCCGATTTTTCAAACAAGGCGTGGTCTTTATGACATGATTGTGACGTGTGTGTTATAATGCAATTTGTGGCGCATCTTTCTACTACGTTTTCACGTTATGATAATCAAGCAGCGAATTAAAATTGCGCTCTACGCTTGCTATCAACCATATCGTTGCCAATACACGTGAGTAAAGATGCGAATTAAATATTTTGTTCATTAGCAACATTGAATGGCATTTCATCATTTGTGATGTCACACGACAGAAGTGTAAACAATGAAAACGCACCGATTAAAGTAATTTTTTAAAAATATTAAACTAAAATAAATTATTTGAAAAATGGTCAGATCTTATGTTTTTCAGCATGATCTTTCAGAAAAAAATACTTTTAAAATTTTGGAAACGACCCCATTCTAGAAGAATTTACTGTAAAAGCCGTAGATATTACATTGAAAAATAAAAATGAAGTGATGTGCTATTTTTGATTGGTTATTCCAGATTTCGCTTCAAAAATTTCTGTTAAGTGCTGAAATGGGAGACATAAAATTAATTTCACTATAACATCCAGTACAAAGGGCGGAACCAGCATCTGTCCAGGCGGATCAGCATACATGGTTCAGTAGTTATTTTTTTTTCTAAAAAAATCATCATAATTTTTTTTTTTTTTTTTTTTTTTGAAAAAGAGATTCTCTGTAACCCCCAAAACACGTGTATGCAGTTCTCTACAGCTTTGTGTGAATTCCTTTTATCAATCTTCTTGTTTAAAATTTCGAAAAAGTAAACGAAACACTATCTTTATTATATTTTTTGAAGAAGACCCGATAAAACATTATCGCAGCAAGGGGGGGATACTATTTGAATGATTGTGATATTACACTTCCTGTGGCAATTAGGATGTATGGTATTTATTATGAGTTTCTTTTTGCGATGATAAGATAAATTCTAAGAAACAATTGAGACATGAAAGTGCACATCTGGTGTTATGATAAAAATTATTGCTGATTTTGTTTCTGATTTATTTACTTTTCTTTTGTTGTCATTTTAAATACTATACATGCGTTTGGCGATGCTTATACGAGGGAGCGTTGGAAAATAAGTTACTTCTATTGACTGTGGTCAGAGTTGTGTATGAAAGTCAAAAAAACAGAATGACACATTAAAGATAAGACATAACTTTATTTTTCCAAAAAGTGGAAAGGACATCCAGACACTTGCCATACTGCTTGATAAAGAAGCTCTCAAGGAAAAACTCGGTGCTTTACATGCGGAAGAAGCGTTTAACGTCTTGTAATGATGAGAGGGGGCGGGGGGGGGGGGGGTCTGTCAGCAACGAGTTCAGAACACAAAAAATATAAAATTCGTGAAATTGCTCTACGTTTCTTTAATGTTTACTAAGATTCTTGCATTCCTCCCCTTCAGAGGAGAAACAACAAATAAATAAATAAATAAATAAATGAAATAAATAAATAAAATAGATAAAAAAATATAAATAAATAGATAAATAAATAAATAAGAAGTAAAAGCAATAGCAGACAGAAAAATTTTCTGGGAATTGTATTCAAAATAGAAAATGATTGCTTTCTTTCTCATTGATTTCTAATGCACAAAATATAATTCAAAATACTTAACAATAGAGTTTCTATAGCTTAGTAATTAATTACTCATTTATATCACTTGCTTAAAAATAATTAAAAATTCGCATTGATATCATAATGGCTTTAAACTGCAGAAGAAAGGGGGGGGGGGAGGAGAGCCCAATATATTTATTGCTAGCAGTATACGCCCACGGCGATGTACGCATTGAATTTAAAAGGAATCCCTTGAATAAATTAAAACCTCCTCTCCCCCCAAAGTTGAAACAAAATCATTTTCTTCAACTAAAATGCCTTTACACCTTTAATCTTATTCGAAATGAAAAAATACCTTTTTCATTTTAGTATCCGTAAACAACGTAGTTAAAGCACAAATAAGAATTGGTTGTAGACACGTGTTTCGAGGTTTCAAGGAACCCCTTTTTCTAAGCAACGAAGCACAAGCTTTTGGATGTATAGTAATCCGAGATACACCTAAAAGCTCATACTTTGCATTGAAAAAGGGGTTCTGTGGAACCCTAAAACCCGTGTTGGCATTCAATAGCTTATTCGTAATCAGTCTACGTTGCTTACTAATATTGATTTAACATATCAAATTTTGAAACACTCACACAACTTTTATAAAAATTCGACTAAAATTTCATTTTTAGAACTTTGATTTCGAAAAATTGCTGGGGAAGAGTACTGTTGCTGTAGGGCGTGACAGGGCACACCGAACAAGTACGAGCGCCCCATCATTAAAGATCACCTAAAATTTTGTATTACCTTACCTCCCAAACGTCATAAAAGATGGCCTAACGTCATCGTATTTAAGATTGAAATTTCGAAACATTTCCGTGGGGATGCCACAGACTAAAAGGTTCCTATCCCTCCCCAGCGTAATTAAAAGTAAGTCAAATATTTTCGGAGAAGAACGCCCGATCTCCATCAAAGATGGTCTGCAGTTACGGTTTTAGTATCGCGCAGTTGTTTATATCGCTCAGACTGTGACCATTGAAAGTTTTAGAGAGGTTCTTAGTAAAGGGTTCCAATTTGATTATTTTTATTTTTTTGGGGAGGGGGGGGGGGCTCGCGTTCTTAGGAGCACTCCATAACTTTGAGAAGGGTTTGTCTTTTGCGCCATAACTCTAGGGAGGGAGGGAGGGAGGTGGTAGGCTAAAACACCTCTTGATAGTTGATACGTATCGCCAAAAGGCCTAGAAATGTTTTATTCTGCATTTCCAATAATACCTTAGAAGTTTTTGCATAAATAGGCTCTAAAATTCAAGATTTCATTCAGATTAATTACAAAGTAAGCTGAGTCAAAATTATACACTTACGAGCATACATACCATAAAACAGACCGTTTATTAATTAAAAGTAAAATAAAGTTACATTATTTTTTCCTCATTAGCTCAAAGAAATTTCCAAAACAACTCAACATTCATGTGTAGTGCTGCCATCTGATAGCAAACATTACAACAAAAGAGACCACCGAAAATAACGAAGTAACTTTTCTGATCTCAAGTTGAAATGTAATAAAATGAGACTAAGAAACACTGAATGATATACAATCATGCATTACTTTTTGCCAACGTCGTACAACGTTTAAATGAGTTTTAGTAACTGTTCTATTTTGTCTTTACCCGCTTTGACCCTATTTTTTTCTCCTCACGAAACATATATTCTACGAGCGGCGCACGAAGTTTTCCTTTAAACGGCAGTTCGCTTACTCGGCTGAATCTTTTATTGAGTTGTCATCGGCAACGTTAATACGATTCATTGCAAAAATTACTATCAAAACATGAGCAACATACCTCTTTTTTATTTTTTCATAATTATTTAAAAGGTGGACACCTGTTAAGGTCTTAGAGGATGCAGGCTTAGTCGAGTCTCAGTCAGAATCAGGGCCGGATTTAGGGGAGGGCAGGCGGGGCTACTGCCCCTGGGCCTCCACAACAAAGGGGCCCCCACAATATAATTTTTAGAAAATATCCTAACTTTCACGGGTCAAAAAAATCGAAAATATTGGATGTATACATATATATATATCAAAATATTCGGATATATATCAAAGTATCAGATATTTTCGAAAGTATGATGAACTTTTCGAACCCTGATTAGGGGCCCCCACTCCCTCGTTGCCCCGGGGCCTCCACACTTCCAAATCCGACCCTGGTCAGAATAACTGAACCAGGATACCAGGAACATCATCTTCTGTTGAAAACTACAATGAACTATTCTGCCGTGGGCAGGTAAAAGGCAGTACAGTCAACTCCCTCTACAACGCGACCCGACTTACCAGAAATGGCTATAACGCGATTTTTTTCCCGGTAAAAATTTTTAGACCTAACGCGAATTCTCCGCCCGCAACCCAAATTTTTTCCGAAAGGAATCGCGGTGTGTAAGTATCGGCTTAGTTATTGGATACTAAAAAAAATTTTCGTGAATAGACCTTTATCCCTTTGGCATCGCTGAGAGTGGAAGTTCCCAAACCATACTAGTCTAAACATCGCTTATACAAAAAACTTCTTCTCATTTTCCATTTATTTTTTCATTCTATATGTGGAAGTTAATGAAATATAATGACACCTAAGAGCACTGTTACATTTCAAGTTTGAAGATAGAATGAAAAAGAGAAAGTTTCTGACAATTAAAGAAAAGTTAAAGATTATGTGCTTGAACAATTATAAAGTGCGTGGATGGTAGCACGACAATTAGGTATGAGTGAATTTTCCAAATCTGCAATTAAAAAGCAAGAAAAGGAAATCCGCAAAAGTTCAGAGAATAGTTTCTAAGCAAAATGCAAAAATTATAAAAATGGAAGCTGCTTTTGTATTGTGAATTTAAGAAACCAGGAAGAATGGAAACATTATGAAAGAACTGGTGAAGCAACTGTATTGCGCATTTAAAATTATATAAGAAAAACGATTTGATCACGCAGCATAAATCATCACCATCTGCGCCTTTTTCAGTTAAATATCGTTACTGGATCGGATCTATTGTACAGTTTACAGTACAACTATAGTGCATTTGTTGTTCTAACTACATAATGTACGTACCGTAGTGGTTTGTTTTACGTCTTTCTTTCCCATTGATCATTGATTTTGTGCATCGTAGCAGATTTTTATGGTGAATAAAACGTTTTTTTTAAATGAAAATGAAAATCCAGTTTTTTATGTGAGAAACAGTGATGTATAATTAAGAAATGGTTTTCAACAGTTTGAGGAGGTGTTTACAAGTGTCTTTAATTATATGGGTATGTTTATAAACGTTTTTACACATACCCTTTTCCACAATGCGAAATTTCGACACGCGAGGGGTCTTGGAACGAACGCATCCCTCGCGTAATCGCGACTCGACTGTACATGACTGCAAATTTTTCATTTTTTTTTTTTTTTTTTTTTTTTTTTTGCATTTTTGTCATCTTTTGGACGTTAGTTTCAGGGTGGAAGCTTGCTCATTTGGTTTCTGCTGGGGGAAAAAAACACCGCGAAAAACTTTCTATTTCCCACATTTCCCTGTTTGCATTGAATGCAAAACGCGTTTCTTCAAATATTTAGAAAACTCCTGCCCTCGACTTCACCTAGATGTAAAAATCATTTGAACTTAGTGGTATGAGCTTTGTGATGGATCGGAAAATGGACTACATAGTGGTGATCGATAAGGCATTGCCGGATAGTTCTCTTCAAGATCATTAGAGGTATCAGGCATTTCCGGAACGATATACGATTTCTCAGTTGAGCAACGGGATATTTTCTCCGCACAAGAGATCATGATTTCATTGCAGTGCATAAGCAGTCAAGCCAAGGACTAGTCATTGCGGCATTAAACGTATTTCGTTTGAGGAGGAAATCCTACTTGGTCATTATTATCATTGCATTTGATTATTCATTACAGCAGGGAGTGAACGCTGGTTGGTTTCATTTCAAGTTGTTGGATAACTTCGCAAATTTTATCTTTTACTTTAAAAAGACATCCGGACGGCTGTTCGAAACAAGTCATCACGTTCCCCACTGATGATTCCCGTAAGTCAGAGAACAAATACAATTCATCAAAATAGGTTTTCAATGAACGTTCATCAGTAGTACTGTGGATATATAGGTGAAGTGGAATTTCGAATTGCGTGCTGCGATGTTAAAAATGCTGCAAAGTCTGTACTTCCAATTTCTTGAAATTGGAAAAATCTTCTGAAAAAGGAGGAGGACACGCGGCGCAGACTGTGGCTTTTAAAATTTTTAGTGGCTTGTTTTACAGGTTCTAATTTCCTTCTTGGGTGGTCTGGTCATTGGATGAGTGCTTCGTAATATTTGAAGGGGTTGGGTAGCCATCACTTTTGGGCGCATGATCCCCTCCTGAAAGAAGTACAACGAACTTCATTAGGGATTTCTGCCTTAGGTTAGTATGGATAGTTATTATAAATCTCGAATGGTCAAATGCATTGTGTGTGTATCTAGCACGTAATGAACTAAATGTGGCTCGAAAAGACCAAGAATATTAAATGTCAAATGATGTGTAGTACGATTTATGATTAGTATTTTTCCTTCCTCTATATGGAGCGTAATCATGCACCTGGAGGTCTTGAGCACGGTCGACAAGAGGCCATGTCGGCCTAGTCAGAAACTGGAAGCCCGTCCTTTGAGAGGGCTTGGCTCAAAATCGGAGTGGCATAAATTTAGCAAGTTTTAGGGGTGGAGGGGGGGGGGAGCTCCGTGACGAAATTGACAAGGGACTCGCTTTGGATCTCTCCCCACCCCCCTCCGCCAGGAGGTATTGAAGGACGCTAAATAGTAAGATGCAAATAACTCTCAATAGGCTGGAAGATGATGACCTCCTTTCCTGTATTGAAAAACCAGATTCAGGTTGGTAATTTCTACAAATCCAACCCGAGATTGATTTTCCATTTATTTCTAAGAAATACCGCATGCTACTTTTTATTGGCAAGGGAGAGAATTTTCGGCAATTGTTGTTGTGATGTGAGTTAGCATAACTCATTTTAAAACTTAATGCATGTTTCCTAGACGTCTTGACTTTGCACGTGTTATGGGGAGAAAATCATGCTGTGAAAATGTAAAAGAAAGAAAGAAAAGACACACACACATCAGAAACAAGTTTCTTCTTTAATGAAGTACAGAAGCTTAACATTGAGCGGTATATCCAAGTGAAGAAAACAGTTAATTTACACTGGAGAAAGAAATATCGCGAAAGGAGACTAGGTTCAGATATGGCAGTGATATACCTAACTGTTAGCGTCACCATACAATATATACCCAGAAACTTTTGGCAGTGTTAGCTTATAAAAATACATAATATCAAGATTTTAGCTGCTCTTGTTTCAAAGAAACAAACTTTCGAATAAATATTCTTTTTTATTTTTTGAAAAAGAAATTTTTTTGGAATTTTAAATAAAAAAAAAATTGTATGCTTTGAGCAAAATTAAAAAAAAAAAAAAAAAAACAATTTGTATGAATATACAAAAATATCGAGTAATAAATCTGTATTTTTAACAATTGAAGTTAAGAACGATAACAGTAATTAAATACGATTTCTAAATTTATATAAGGCACGTATAGGTGTTTTAGAAAGCTAAATCTAAAATTTCTTACATTCATAACAAATAGTTTAAAAATGTAAAATAAAATCAAATGCTTCGAAGTTTAAACAATGAATCATGTTATACAAAATATTATTCAGTTTTAAATGCATAACAATGCTATAAATGCACTAGCGGCTTGCTCACGGTGTTCATAGGCATTAGTAGTCGAAAGATGGACCGTAAGAAAAAAAAGAAAAGAAAAAGAAAACAAACAATTATTCTTCTGTACATAGGCGCCAAAATTGCAGGAAATATTTATAAATAAGCATGAAGAAAATCTATACATTATTTTCGACAGAAAACATTTTTAAACGTCATAATGTAATGTATGCAATAAAGCGATAGAAATTCTTCGCGGAAAATATTTGACATGTCACTTTACAGAAAGAATAATAAACAAGAACGTGTTATAAAGCAATGAAACATGACTTAGCAACAAATATAACACTAACTTCAATTTAAAGTTAACGGTGCTTTTAATCTGGTGAGTTGGCTTTTAATTGTAGTTAACAATTAATATTCAAAGAAAAAAAAAAAAACGCGTTAGAGTTGAGAGTAACAAATTCCATTTGAGTATTGAGTATTGTGATTAAGTACACGAAATATTACCACGGCAGTTGAAGCATCGTCTCTCTCTGTCTGAATGTTCGACAGCTTTTAATTTTCAAAGCTTAAAAAAAAAAAATGTTACCTCTAAATTGAATTGGTTCTTTTTCAGTTGTAATAAATTACATTAAACATATCATGAACACGTGTCTGTAAACTTTTGTTCAAGCACACATATACAATAATAAAAAAAAATCAACAACAAACAGTTCATTTTGGTATTGCAATTTGAAAGCATCGACTCAGCGCAATAATTCGACCACATAAATATTTCTCTTCAAAATAAAAACAAAAATGCATACATGTCAGTATCTATTTTTTGCTGTGTCAGGTACGGGCCTCTTTTTCATGAAATTGACTAAGTCCCCGCATTAAGAAAAAAGTAATTAATTTGTATTTTTGATACAGACGGCACATCGGCTGATACGAGATCTGAGATCACCAGCCTTCAGAGTGGTACTGACTGGTCTGGAGAACTGGTCGTTGGCATCGATGGTGGTGAGCCAGAAGCTAAACTTGTTGGCGAAATAATGGCACGTGCCACGAGCACCGTTACATTCAATGAACGGTGTGGCTCGGAAGTCTTCAAGACAACTTCCAGGACTAGACAAAGCCTGGCCGCCGCCTTCAGCACCTGCGCCAGTATGCTGCAAAGTGGAAAAAAAAAAAAAGAATTAACGATTATTAAAATATACACATATCAGTGAGATGAATCAATATTGGCATTTCCAAGGGAGTTATTTTACCGATATTGGAAAATATCATGTCCAACTATACGTGAGATAACTATTCAGCTTTTTGGAAGACGCTTCTGCAATAATCACGGCTACGAGAGGCAATGTCTGCCTAATCGGAAACTAGAGGCCCGGTCCTTAAAAAGGCTCGGTTCGGAATCGTAGTCGCATAAATTGAATAAGTTTTATCAGGATCGGAGGCCCGGCGTGGCATCAGAACTGTCAAGGGGCCGCCTTGGCTCTCAGAGGCCTTGGTGACATGAAAACTGGAACCCTCTTTCAAATTAAAAAAAACAAAAAAATCTTGGAATAAAAATAGTACAGTTGTTAAACCTTTTTATAACTTAAGGAACAGCATTTGATGGTAGCACTTTGGCCTCCAAAAGAGAAAAAAGTTTGCTTTATTTCAGCAAATGCTTCATGTCATGAGCTATCAAAAAAGCTACAAAAGTAAAGATCATAACAGGAAAAGAAACTTCACATACCATTGCAAAACTGTAACCAATCCACAACATATTCCATCCTCGCGGGCAGTCTGGTATATTCAAAGATTGGCTGTGAACTGCGATGGCATTTGCTGGAGCTTCGCAGACGACGCACCTACTGATGTACTGTTGTATGACAGATTCTCCCACAGGCATCATGGGAATTGGTTCATTCGTGGACAACCAATAGGATTTGTCGTTTCTGCTTGCATAGTTGCAAACGCTGTTGAAGTCACAGAAGAGGAAAGGCATTGTGCTGAATCTTCGCAAGCATGATCCAGCAAAACCTGCAAAAGATTCCAGTTAGGTATGGTGTATTATTTTGGGAAGAGTATCATTTTAAAGAAGGTGGAGATTATTTTAAATATACTGGCTTTTCTTAACAAAAATCAGGGGTACAAACTTTACTTACTTTAAGTTACTTTTAATAAAATCAACTTTTTATGTACCATTAGCGGGACTAATAAAAAAAGTTTCTTAACAGTATTTTAGACTGCTTCTTAAATATATGTACATTTTTTACATTTTCAATGTAGTTTTTTGTAGACTGATAGTGAGAATTTTCAGTTAAGTGATTTAATTTAACTTTGATTTAGTACATTTTAAAACTATGCATGATTTGTATCGAGCGAGTGCAAAAGTTCGTGCGGAGTTTGTGAAAGAAAGTCATACAGTGATTAGGCAAGCAAAACTCTTTATTCAATCAATGATATATTCTCCATCGTTGTCTATAGTCTTCTTCCAACGTTCTGGCAGCATACGGATGTCCCGATCATAAAAACTGCGTGGTTTAGATTCGAAGAACGAAGACACGACGTTTTGTAAGACATTCAAAGAGTCAAGTTTTTTTTTTCCATTTAAATGATTTTGCACAGACCGGAATAAGTGATAATCCGACGGTGCGATATCAGGAGAATACGGTGGATGAGTTAGGACATCCCATTTCAGGCTGTTCAGTTTGCGTAGCGTCTGTCTTGAAACGTGTGGACTAGTGTTATCTGGATGAGAGACTACGTCTTTGCGATTTGACAAACTCGGACGTTTCTGTTTGATTTATCGGTTCAGATTAGTTAATTGACGACAGTACTTGTTCGAATTAATCGTTTGGCCGGCGGGGAGAAACTCAAAATAAATTATACCCTTGCAATCCCACCAAACACAGAGCATCACCTTCATCGGGTGCAAACTGGCTTTTTGCCATTGCGTCACCATGTTCACCTGTCTGTTTCCATGTGCGTTTGCGCTGAACGTTGTTGTACAGGACCCATTTTTCATCGCCCGTCACTAATCGATCCAAAAAGGCTTGTTTTTGAGCCGCTCGAGTGAAGATACGGCAGCAGAAATTCGCTGGATTTTGTTGCTCTCGGTCAACAAATGGGGCACCCATATATCTAGCTTTAAATCAAATCCGATTTTTTTAAACGCCGAAAAGCGGTTGATCGGTCAACGTTAAGCGCTGTAGCAACTTCCTCTGTTGAAATTCGCGGAGTATTCTGAACTAAAGAACGCAAAACGTTGTCATCAATGTCGGAAGGTCGACCTGAGCGTGGCTCGTCTTCCAGCTTAAAATCTCCGAAACGAAATTTTGCAAACCATTTTTCCACAGTTCGTTTAGCTGGTGCTTGATCTTGATAAACGTCTTGAATGTTTTTTACGGCTGCTGCAACGTTTATTCCCTTTCGAAACTTGTAAAGCATAACATGCCGTAAATGCACTTTATCAACACTCATTTTAAAAGTAATCTTTCTAGAAGCAGTTTGTATCTGCACAAATTATTTTGATTGGAATGAAAGCTGCGTCACCTTTCCAACGATCTGACTTACGTAGGTAATGGTATTAATGACAACACGTTACGTCCGTTCTAATGCCATCTATTGCAACTCTGCACAAACTTTTGCACTCACCCAATATTTTGTTCTAAAAGATAGAGCATAAAAATGTTGGAGATTTTCATAAATTGACATACAAAACAAATTCTATGCTTTATAGACAAGAACACATCGTACAACTTTTATAATTTTTGCATCATCAGTCAGATTTTAAACTTCGGTACGCTTTAGTGGACCAGATGTGTTATTTCCCTTAAATCATGTTATTCTTATTCGTGATGCAATTGTTTATGTGTTGAATCCAGGGATTAATGTCCAACAATAGCAGTGCAAGAGCTCTAGTCTTCAGAGGATATATAAATGCTAAAACAGCCGGAATTCCACCTAAGATCTAAAATGTAAAAAGCCACCTGACATTGAAAAGAAGTGCAGGAGCTGAACTCCCGTTCAAGTTAAGCCCTATTTGAATTCAAAATGAAACTTCATTACCATTCACATCAACTGTAAAAATGTTGCACTTAGTCAATTTTAAGCAACGAACAAAAAATTTCTAAAAATATATCTTAATGAATAATTTTAATTTCAGGGCTGCTTTTATAATGGGAAGAGTGAGTGGTGAGATAGTTAAAGCAAAACTTAAATTCAAACGACATAAATTTTAGAATTGTTTAAAACTAGTATAATAATTTAATCATAAGGACGAAACCATAGTGATTAGTGGAGAACTCTTCATAGTTAAAGGGATAAATTCCAATTATTGCTAAGTTAATCAGTAGGAAAAGCCTACTAAGTGTAAAACTCAACGGTGAAAAGCTTTTAGTGAGAGGAGAAGTTTCAATAACTAATGGAAAATTCACAGAACTCGAGAAAGCTTCGAATGAAGAAGCGAAAGTTTTATTGGAAAGGAAAGACATACTCCAGCTAAATCAAAATAGATTTGTGGGGGAAACGATTGTCAGCGAAGCCATTTGGACAAAAATAATTCCATCCATTGTTACCTTGTTATTCATTATAAAAACCTTGTTATTGATGAAGGTTCCTTACCTAAATCTTGATTGTGTGCCTTTTCATTTCCTTCAATATACAAGAGACTGTATCCGTCCCACAGCCTTTGCATCCCTTGCGGGCACTGTGGTACAAATCTAGACTGACTGTGTTTGACTAATAGGATACCCATCAAGTAATCTCCTCCCGGTATACCAGGCAGTCCAGCTGGTCCTGGTTGACCTCTTGCTCCAGGTAGCCCTTGTGGTCCTGGAAGGCCTGATACACCACGATCACCCTTCATGCCTATCGGTCCTGGCAATCCTGGTAAACCTGATTGTCCGGGCCGACCTAGTTCACCCTTAATACCTGAAAGATAAAGATAATAAAAATGTCACACGAGTTATGTTATTTTTTTACTTTCTACTCAAACACACTTCTGTGCAGTAGATTTTTTTAGAATTTTATTTTATTGCGTAACAAACTTAAAGTTTAAAAGAACTACACAGAGGGGGAAAAATGTCAAGTGTATTGCTATATTCCATGCATTTTGACAAACCACAAGCAAAAAGGGCTTTTACACCCATTTAGAAAAACGCGACATTTGTTCCTTTCATATCACATTAATCATTTAGTACTATTAGGGACTACCGAAAACAACTACAAATACATGTTCTTTAATACTGACCACTTAAATATTTTTGTGTAGCTTTAACCAATTAAATCCACTAGCTCAGAAAAGAAGTAAATAGTATATTTTGAAATTCCAGGATGCCAAAACCGAGTGATCGAGTCATACTATCTTGAAATTTCGATTGTCATTATTTTGTTGAAATCCAAAGCTTCTCGATCCTTATAAAATCACTAACATGAGCCCAAAAAGTCTTTTTACCTATTTATGAAAGAGAAAGGCGCAGGGTTAAGTGTAAGTAAAAGGAAAAGATAATAAACGATTTAAAAAAAATGTTGTTCAAGTAATTAAGAACGTACAGTAACATTTTTAAAATTTTTAACATTCCCAAATGATTAACAGTTTTATAAAGTAAAATAAAAACTGCCAAAAAATTGTTCTGAATTCCGAACTGTCGGTCTACGCTTACTAGTAATTGCGCCGTTATGTCGTTATAAGTTATGGATGAAATTCATAATGTACATACAGCGCAGAGATTTTAAGTGACAGCTTTTTTCTCGAGCAATGGTTAGCTAGTACGCTTTCTTATTTTGACAGTCCGTGATCGGAAGAAATTGAGACAAAATTTATGCACAAAGCTTTCTTTTTCTTCTTTTTTGTGATGTTTTAGTTTATTCAGACAAGAGTTAAAGTATAAAAACGTAAAAGACAAAACTTTTTACATTACTGAAAGTGAAGTTTTTTCAGAGGCTCTTATTTATTTAGAGTAAATGTTATCAGACCGCTCGTATAGCAGTCCAATTCAGGCCCGGGTCTATATTTCTGGATAAGTTAAGGAGTTCAAATCAGGACTAGGACTTGCAGTTTTAGTGAAACATCGCTCCAGTTTGTTGCAGACCAATAAAAAGGAGCACTATTTCAATGTATTGCAATATTCTTATGCCCTTATAATAAATGAAACAATTTGTAGTACGGGGAAAAAAACCCCCTTTCATGAATGTTGAGACTCTTAACGTTGCAACGTTAGTCTGGAAATTTATGCAAACGATTTTCACCGCAAGAATACTTTACCAGGTAATCCGGGTAATCCGTCCAATCCCCTTGGTCCTGGCGGTCCTGGCTCTCCAGGGATTCCGGGTGTTCCAGGTTCGCCTTTAGGTCCTCTCAACAAATTCAACGGTGGCAATATGCCCTTTTCACCCTTTTGGCCTTTCGAACCTGGCTCACCTGCAATAAAAATAAGAAATAAGTAAATGTGCCACACAAAAAGGACTGCTTATTGCTTGTTAGGTAACTTCCTACTACATAAATGCAATAGTAGTATCAAGCATCGAAATTTTATTTTGAATGAATTGCAACTCTACCTTAAAGACAAAGCCTATAACATTTTAAGGGCATTTTACGGCTAAGATTTTTTTCGAATTGCTCCTTGACTCATCGTGCTAGTCCTACCCCCCTTCTTAGTTACATTGGCACCAGTGATGTACCCATCAATTTTTTTGAGGGTATACTCCCAGTTATTCACTATGCACAATATGTGTACGTGATCATATACATAATGTGTTTAAAAAATGTTTGAGAGTATATCCCTTAATACCCTATGGGAACACCCCTGATTGGCACCTCTTAGGAGATAGTTGTTTGATAAAACGGAAATTGTTTATGAATCTCTTTTGCAACACTAATCTTTTGGACTTAATGTAGGCTTTCTCGCTCCTAAGGGATTATTAACAACATTTCCCAAACAAAAGAGAATAATAGTCTCCATTAGGGTAGACTGGGGCACGTTTATGGGAAGTTTTTTTAAACGAATTTTCTAATTTTTATGTTTTTTAACTTAGGAAATTTTAGGCATGGTGATTTTATAAAGCAGTTAATAGAATCAAAATTGGTATATTCAGTGTTAGCTCAGTTTGTGTTTTAACCGTTAAAAAAATGTTTTGGAGTTCAAGTCGGTTGCGTAAACTTGGACAACCGGACGCCGGGGCATGTTTAGGCATTTTTATTTTGACACCTAACGTGGTTCTGTTAGTGTTTTGAACATAATGTCTTACCATCGTTAAAACAAAGCAAATTTATTACAGACCGAATCTATATATATAAAAATGGAGTTTGGTAAATTTGTTCCCTAAGATCTCAGAAACTACCCGGCAGATTTGGCTGAAACTTTCACCGTTTGTTCAGTTTGGTACTGGGAAGGTTTATAGACCAGTTCGAAAAAAATCCGATTGATAGTTCCCTTTTTATTCCAATTTTAGTCCCAATTTTCGCATAAATGCCCCAATATGGGGGTGGGAAAAAACGTGCACATATTAACATTGTATGTCCATCGAAAGAGCCAATTTTTCTGTTGAAGATAGCATCTGTCCGAAGTTTCTATGTGGTATAAAAACGAGTTATGTGCTTTTTTGTTCCCTGTTCGAAGGCTTTCATCAACCCAAGTCATTATTTAGTGTGTCATCTCAACTCCCGAGAATTGTTGTATTGTTGAATATTTTTGCGTTTCGTCTGACTTTTTGAGGCTTTTCTCAAGTCAAATCTTAAAGTAACGTTCTTCCACAAGATTGGCTAAAAATAAATGGATTTGGCTGATCATTTTACTTTTAAACGGAACTTATGTAATTAATGGTTTATTATTATTATTTATGCTGATTGGACACTTGCTCACTATATCCAACCAACCAGCAGAAATATCGCCAGAATTTTTTCAGAAAGATTTCAGTAGCTGATACATTTGGCAGTTTTTTCCCCTGTTGCTGTTTTTGAGCCCAAAGACTGCGTAATAATGTTTCTCAGCTTTCACCATATAAACAAAATATCGCCAATCAAAGATACTTAAAAAAAAAAAAAATACTGTGTAAAATAATTCAGCAACTAAATTAGGCGAATCCATAAACCGCACAAAAACTAAACTTCTATTAATTTTTCTTTTTGCACGATTTCAAACAATCGCCAAATTTTACTACTTATTTTGGAAACATTTCGGATGAAACCGTTTAGCGCCATTTATTTATTTATTTATTTTTTTGACCAAAAGTATCTCAGCATCTGGCAACAATATTTCTATAATAAAAATTAGGTACGGAGGGGGAGTATTATTGAAAGTGTCCCAAAATGATTCTCGCAAATTTGGTAACATTTTAAACCGCACCAAGTGCCCACAAAAATTGAAATTTCCCAAAATAACTAAAGCAAGTGTAAGGGGAACACGGACGGCTACATTTTTTAAAACAGTTCGTACATCAATAGCCATACAGAGAAGGTTTTAGATTTAAAAAAAAAGTACTAACAGATAAATCTTTTTAAACATGCAAAGTTTAATTTCATATTTCGGAAATTCTTCCAATTTGTACAGTGGCTCCCAAAAGTGTTCGTACACTTTGAAATTTTTTAGTAAAACCAAAATAACTCAAAATTGAATTCGAATATGGAGTCCAATATTTTTTCACATCATTACTATGTCATTCTAAATACAACCCATTGGTTTTTTCAAAATATTAACGGATCTACTTTTTGAAATGGGTCAGAAAACGAAGAGACAGAGAAATAACACGCCACAAAAGTCATCGTACACTCAAATATTTTCGAATACATTCATGTTTAAAATTATCATATGCCGTTTTATTAATATTTTTGCATTGTGTTGACCCTTATAAGTCATTTAACTTTAATTTTTTGTTTATTTATTTCTTAATATTGTGCTTATCTATAAAATCGCTGGTATTCGTAAAAAAAAACCGCAAACACCATTCAAAATTCGAATTTGTTTCCCACAGTTGCGGTAAATTGGTGTGAAATGACTAAATTAGTTAATTTATTTGTTTGTATAGTAGAGTGTTTGATAAAATGCTTTAAACAAAGGAATCGGACCGAAAACAAGGTAAGAAAACGTCAACCGGCAAAGTTGACAAAACGGGATCGGAGATTTAAAGTTGGAAAAAATTATAAAAAATACACATTTGAGTGCTGTAAAAGTTTCTACAGAGTTAAAAGAAAAGTTTTACGTTTAATTTTCACCTAAAATTTTTCGTCAAGTTCACTGATTAGCTGGATTAAATGGGGCCTCTTCCCGCAGAAATTTTCTTGTTCGCACGAAAAACACAAAGCTTACGCTTTTCGTCGCAAAATCAAGGATAAATAAGCTAAAAACATTTTATAATTACGTCTTATTTACAGATAAAAATGAATTCAACATTTTTGGTGAAATTGTTGCATAATTGTAAGTAGAAGAAAAAATTAGGAACTTAATCTTAAGAACTTAGTTGGATCATTTAATCACGACGGTAGAGGTGTTCTAGTGTGAGGGTGCATATCAGCATCAGGACTAGGTAGTTCGGAATTTTTTGATGAAATAATGAATCATGCTGTTCCTTTAAATATTTTAAAAACCAATTTTGAACTCTTAACCAAAAATTCGGTTATTGGAAACAACTTTGTTTTTTATCAAGATAACGATATGAAGTACTCGGTTTTCAACGTGTGCGTCTAGTGCTTCAAAAATCGTCCAAAAATTCAGAAAATACCCCCTCAATCTCCAGATTTGAACTTAATGTAACGTATTTAGTCATATCTATAGGCTAGATTACGAAAATACGGCTTTAAAACGAAAATAGAGCTAGAAACAGTAAGACTCGAAGTGTGGTTGAACACTTACTCAGAAATTACGCAAAAAAAAGAAATAAAAAGAATGAAATCTATTCCCAGACGTTTAAAAGGTGTTATGAATACTGTATGATATTCTACTAATTAATAACTTAATAATAAGTTAGATTATTCAATAATATATAGACATTTTATAAAGTGTACGAAGACTTTTGTGACATAGAATTTCCGGCACTTTTTGGTTTTATATTTTTTAAAAATTAATTTTTAATATTTTTTAAAAACTTTTCATGTAGTTTTGTTAAAAATTAATCATAGATCTTATAATCAAATACCTATTCCGAAATATTAAATCTAACCAATGGATTGGGGCCTATTTCGTTGAAAGTCGTAGGTGTACGAAGACTTTTGGGAGCCACTGTATATGCTTAAATGTCGTGCTATTGTTTCTAAATGAATACTATTTTGTTTTTTATACTTGTTGCTATTTTAGTTTTATGAGTAAGGAAGAAGCTCGGTTTTTAATCACATCAAAAAGGTTTGTTTTAAATTCTTTCGCTTAAAACGGAAAACAAGGGCAAGTAACGATTGTTTCTCATAATTATTACTGACCCAGGCAACGCCGGGTATTTTTGCTAGTAGTGTATAAAGTAAAAGCTGAATGGGCATGAAGACAGCACTACATGATTGTAATATCTATATGATACGATTGAGTAACTGAATTAAAAAATAAATGGTATTTTTCAAAACTAAATAGCCTAAAAATTCTAAAAAGGTTTGAGACAGTTCGGAGCGAAAAACGCGTCAGGGCACGTTTGGAAGTAAGACACCGTAAGAACGTGCATAAAGGTGCTCCGACGTTAATGCGTAAGCTTATCCCGTCGGCAAGTTTGGATTTATTTTTAAAGTGAAAAAAAATTTAATAACATTTCAGCTCATACAAGTACAATTCTCAAAAAAGGATAAAATTCTACTAATTACTTTCTTCTATATCTAATATATAGAAGAAAGTATTGGATTCGTGCAAATTTTCGAATTTCGAATTTTGACGGATTCGAACGTTTTGAGGTGTGCTGAGTCCACTTCGACTATTTTTGGAAAATGTCTGTCTGTCTGTGTGTGTGTATGTATGTGTGTGTGTGTGTGTGTGTGTGTGTGTGTGTGTATGTATGTGTGTCACGTCTGTGTGTGACCAGTTTTTTGTGGCCGCTCTACAACAAAAACTACCGCATGAAATCGAACGAAATTTGGTACACAAATGTGCCCCTATGTGAACTTGTGCCCATTAGTTTTTGGCGCGAATTCCTCCAAGGGGGGTGGAGCAATGGGACGTTTTTCGAGTTACGCGTGCTTGCTATTCCTCAGGAAGTTACTGGCGGAATCAAACAAAATTTGGTCCATATGTTGGTACTAACAGGAACAGGTGCTGATTCAATTTTGGTGTCAATAACTCAAACGGGGGTTGAGCTATAGAACGTTTTTTGTCGTCAATTGTGACTGCTGTATCTCAAGAAATAATGAACGGAATGAAAGAAAAATTTATCGGCAAGTAGCCCTTAGTGGGTATAAAAACTGATTTTAGTTTTGTGTCAACAGCTAAAAAGGGGGTAGCGCAATCACCCGTTCTTTTTTTCCATTTTGAGTGCCCTATCTCAAGAAGTAATGCTACGTTCTGGTTGAAATTTGGAATATATGTGAATCCATATGTAAACAGGCTTTGGTTCTATTTTGACGCCAATCGCTCCAAGAGGTGTTGATTTTTTTTTTTTTTTTGCGAATAAAAATATTTTTATTAATGCAACAATAAGAAACATAAATCGTAATAGATTGTCGTCTGCGTATTTCTCGTGATTTTAATTGTATGGAAATGGTAGGAAATATTATCTCAATGATTTAAAATTTTTAACTGTTGCCAGCTTACGTTTGCTAACAAATAAAATATTTGTAATTCATTCAAGCAAGGCTTTTAAAATAACTTCCAGTTTTCGCTCTTTTGCTTTGCTTTTAAAATAATTCAGACATTGGGATGGTAGTCAAGTTTTTGCATGTGTAATTTTGTTTTTGTTGGGAATATTGCTTCCTCGTCAAGCATGGGGAGGGATCAGAAAAAAAAAGAAAAATATAGAAGAAAGTTTCGTGATGGCCACAACATACTAGTTTTTATATATCTTTACTTTCTTCTATATCTAATATATAGAAGAAAGTATTGGTTTCGTGCAAATTTTCGAATTTCGAATTTTGACGGATTCGAACGTTTTGAGGTGTGCTGAGTTCATTTCGACTATTTTTGGAAAATGTCTTTCTGTCTGTGTGTGTGTGTATGTGTGTGTGTATGTATGTGTGTATGTGTGTGTGTCACGTCTGTGTGTGACCAGTTTTTTGTGGCCGCTCTACAGCAAAAACTACCGCATGAAATCGAACGAAATTTAGTACACATATGTGCCGCTATGTGAACTTGTGCCCATTGGTTTTTGGCGCGAATCCCTCCAAGGGGGGTGGAGCAATGGGACGTTTTTTGAGTTACGCGTGCTTGCTATTCCTCAGGAAGTAACTGGCGGAATCAAACAAAATTTGGTCCATATGTTGCCATTAACAGGAACAGGTGCTGATTCAATTTTGGTGTCAATAACTCAAACGGGGGTTGAGCTATAGAACGTTTTTTGTCGTCAATTGTGACTGCTGTATCTCAAGAAATAATGAACGGAATGAAAGAAAAATTTATCGGCAAGTAGCCCTTAGTGGGTATAAGAGCTGATTTTATTTTGGTGTCAACAGCTAAAAAGGGGGTAGCGCAATCACCCGTTCTTTTTTTCCATTGTGAGTGCCCTATCTCAAGAAGTAATGCTGCGTTCTGGTTGAAATTTGGAATATATGTGAATCCATATGTAAACAGACTTCGGTTCAATTTGGACGCCAATCGCTCCAAGAGGTGTTGATTTATTTATTTATTTATTTTTTTTTTGCGAATAACAATATCTTTATTAATGCAACAATAAGAAAGATAAATCGTAATAGATTGTCGTCTGCGTATTTCTCGTGATTTTAATTGTATGGAAATGATCGGAAATTTTATCTCAATGATTTAAAATGTTTAACTGTTGCCATCTTATGTTTGTTAATAAATAAAATATTTGTAATTAATTTAAGCAAGGCTTTTAAAATAACTTTCATTTTTCGCTCTTTGCTTTGCTTTTGCAATAATTCAGACATTGGGATGGTCGTCACGTTTTTGCATGTGTAATTTTGTTTTTGTTGGGAATATTGCTTCCTCGTCAAGCATGGGGAGGGTTCAGAAAAAAAAAAAAAAAAAAAAGAAAATATAGAAGAAAGTTTCGTGATGGCCACAGCATACTAGTTTCTTTCTCAACTAAGTATTATTTATTCACAATAAACTTCAAAACGTTCAACACAAAAGTTACTCAACTTGGCTGAAAACAGATTATTATTTCTGCACGCTAGACCGAAGCTCGACTGATGCTCAAAAACTTGTGAGAATATGTGCTTGAGAGCAGCATCAATGTGTTATGACTGTTGGCTCTCCAGTTACAATTCATTTTGAAAAAAGGGCACTGCGTAAACGTGCCCCATGCGTAAACGTGCCCCGGTCTACCCTAATGTTTACATGCTACATGTTTTGGAATAACATAACTTTCAATAATTTGCATTAATTTTGAAAGCAACTTATGCATAAGCTTTCACTAAGGAGGAAATTTCTGAATGAATTAAGATTTATTTTGAATCCAATTTATGATTTTTTTTAAATTGAAATTCTTACTAATTTCGGGGAAGGTCCACGCCCCTTCGATCCTCTTCTTGGTTAGGCGACTGTACTTGATAGCGAACTAATAAACCACGCAGTCGAGAGTATCATATATCGCTGTATTGCTTCCAGACGGGATCATATCTCGTATTGATGTCCCTCTTGACATACTAAACCGGCACATTCAATATGTTATGCATGTGCTAATACTTAAAACTTTATAGCTGTTCAGTTTTTACTTAATTACTACCTTACGGTGCCTCGTACATTCTGTACAACTTTTATCAAATAATAGGTGTAAATTTTTGAGCAATCGAGATTTGGGGTATATTCTTTTAATTTTTGAAACCAGTAAGTTTTCACTTTAACGCAGCTTTTACAGCACGTATGCAAGAAAGTAACTCACAGTCAACAATTCAAACGGTTGAGTATTCATTTATACATATTGTAATAAGTTGAGAATAACCGAAACACATACCCCTTAATCCTTCCAATCCTGGTTGTCCTGGTAGTCCGGCATCTCCTTTTGCACCGGGGAAGCCTGGCGGTCCGGGAAATCCTGGGTCTCCTTTGAGTCCAGGTAATCCGGGTAAACCTGGAAAGCCTTCCCGTCCTAAAAGACATGACGGTATTCTTAAAAAATGCAACTACAATAGCGTATGTTAATGTATTCTCTGCATCGAATATCCTACTTAAAAGCCTTTATTTGACAACTATATAGAAACAAAGTCTTTGTTATTGCCAATTTGATATCCCGTTTGTTAAAGAAAAAAATTGCGATAAATATGAATTTTTTTTTTCTCTATTTTAGAACCAAAATTTATTTTTCACTGGCTCGGTTCCTAAAAAATTTGGATGCAGGTCTAATGAAACATGTGTACCTGATGCTCCGGGCGGTCCTCTCAAACCTGGTGGTCCTTCTAGTCCAGGCAATCCACGTTCTCCTTTCAAGCCAGGAAATCCTGCTAATCCTGGATCTCCTTTCACCCCTGGCAAGCCACTTCGACCTGGTGGTCCCGGGAAACCTGGTTCTCCACGCTCTCCTTTCGGTCCTGCTATTCCTGGTAAGCCTTCATCTCCTGGTGGTCCTCGTACTCCTGGCATACCAGGGAAACCAGCGTCTCCTAAAGTATAACGGTATTTAGTTAATAATCTATTTCTGGAGTTCTCAGCCTTTCAGTTTCTGCTAGCCGTCAAGGCGGCTAGTAGAGACTAGTAAAACTGTAATGATATTTATGTGCTGTATTCAATGATTCTTTTGAGTGGCAATGCTAAAAAGAAACTAATGATCTAAGTTCTCATGGTTTATTGTTATACCTTTAGAAACTAGGGTAACATCCACGTGCTGTTCTTCTAAAATTATGGTGTCTCATGAAAGGGGTCAGGGTAAAAAGTACAAAACTGGTATATAATTCACAAAAGCTCTTAACCAGAAAACCATTATTTAAAAAACAACAACAACATCAAATAAGTAGTAGTTGATAGAGCATAGTGAAACATACTTTTCTTGAAAAATCATTTGCCCTCGTCCCCCGTTATCGAAAGATGAGCTCTAAAAGGTTGGATATACTTTTTAAAAAAGTGACCAAATTTAGGTAGAAATAGACACTTTCTGCCGTTCTAGTTTCGTTAACATTACAAAATATCGACATCCTGATCATCGTTTCCAGAGCATCCCATTTTTCGCTAAATTTAGCAATTTTCTTTAAATTTGGCCCGATTTTAAGACCTCATATTTTGGTAACGGGGGACAAGGACAAATGATTTGAGTTCTAAAAACAAACGTTTCACCATGCTCTTTCAATTGCTGCTTATTTGAAATTTTATTTTCATTATTAGACTATTTGTGTGATTCACTGCTAAGAGACTTTTAAAGGGGAAGCAAACAAGCAGCAACAGTTATAACAAGCAAGATAGTACTCCCCTCCCCCTTCTACTGACCGAAAAAGTCTCCAAACTTTTGAATTGGTTTAATGACTGCGTCCAGACGTCTCCCTCATTGAAACATAACACTTTTTGCTTGTCACTCAGTGTTTTCCACTTTGTCTTTCAGTTGTTTCCGATTTTCATTCACTATCGCTAAACTGCAATTTTTGACGTGAAACTCAAAATTTGCGTATTGGAAATAAGAATTTGCATTTGTGACTTTCTTCTCCCATTTTTTGCAAAAATAATTTCTCATGTACTGCTATTTTACAGAAAACTTATAATATTCTTTAATTGTTTGTGCAGTGTATATCTTTACTAATAATAAAGCTGAAAGTCTCTCTGTCCGGATCTCTCTCTGTCTGTCAGGATCTCTGTGACACACATAGCGCCTTGACCGTTCGGCCGAGTTTCATGAAATTTGGCATAGAATTAGTTTGTAGCATGAGGGTGTGCAACTCGAAGCGATTTTTCGAAAATTCGATTTTGTTCATTTTCCATTCCAGTTTTAAGAACATTTTCCCGAGCAAAATTATCATAAGATGGACGAGTAAATTACCAAGTTTTCATAACGTGGAACCGTAACATGGGCAAGCCACTTGTCGAGAAATTCATCACACATTATTTGCAAATATGCAGGCAAACCAAAAGACCTTTTAAAAAGGCAAAGACGTGCGGGTGCCACTAGTGCAATATAAACCAAGTTTGAGACAGTTAACCTGCATAAATGCTCTATGATATACATTGTTTAATATACCTTTCAGTCCAGGTAAACCAGGGAATCCATCAGCTCCGGGTCTTCCTGGTGCTCCTGGGTCTCCTTTGATGCCGAAACCAGGTCGTCCAGGTGCTCCTGGAATTCCGGGAAGTCCTGGATCACCTGAAATATTAGTAATAGGTTATTAAAAGACATAATCATTTGCCGACTTTTTAAATAACACTCCTCGTTACTGTGAGCTTATCTAACTACTTTGAGTGACTGAAAATGTGATGTCGCATGAACGCTTGAGTAGAATGTTGTGAAACTATTGTTTGGGCACACCTAACCTGTCAGCTTCGTAATTGTGTGATTAGGACCCGTGTAGCCTTCCCAATGCTGTCAAGTTAGGCTTGCTCCTATTGCAACCTGAAATAATTGTAAGCTGAGTGATAATAGCAGATTCTGGGATCACCATGGGAGATTCAAAGTGAGTGTAGATTCTTTTCTGAGGAATAAAGAACCACTTCCTTTCGATTATTAGTCTCGTATGCTGCGCTGGCAGAGCTCCTGTGCAAATGGTAAGTGCTCTACTTGGTTGATATGTGTCTTGTCTTATGCGCTACTGCGTAAAACCGAAAGCAAATCGGCATTCCGCGCTCTAAGAAGAAATTGTCGTGTTATCGCCTGCATTCAATTGAGGAATCAAGGCCTTGGTCAACAGGGGATATCAAGTCTGCCCTTGCACATGGTGAAGGATATCAACATTTGGTATAGGACTACTGTGATTTAATGCCTTACACCAGTCTGCACGTTTTAGTCTTATTACCATTAGTGGCATTATTTTACATGTATTCAGTCGTCTGTGTGCTGAAACTACTTATCTTAGTGGCATCTTGTCCTTTTCACTAGTGCCGTGTTTCCAAAGAGACAAAAGAAGAAATAAAAAAAGCCAAATGATTAATCTGCCCTCTTACAATGTGTTCCAAATGTTCGGGAAAACTTTTCATTTTGCGATGATTGAACAATTCGGTAAGCCGGACGATTAGCTAAATCGTCTGCTCATTGCTTCCTGGTGTTGCTTTTTAGCCTACTTTCCCAGTAAAAGTAAGAGAAAGAAGAAAAAAAAATCAAGTATAATCAAAAAATATATCTGATTATTGATTGAAAATTGTGTTAATAAGAGATGAAAGAGATTCATTTAAAAAATTTCTGATTTTATGTAGTTGTGCGAACCTGGTGCGCCTCTAAGCCCTTCTGGTCCTGGAAGTCCTTCTAAGCCAGGAAGACCACGGTCACCTTTGGAACCTAGAAAAGAACAGTAGTAAATTTAAACCTTCCGGAGGAAAAAATAGCGGAGTAATTTTCTTTGTAACTTGCAGTTGCAAGTGAAATTTTCAAAATTTAATGCTGTTATTTATTGGCATTATAGCCATGTGATTGCTATAAAAAGGGTAAATAAAAGATAGATTTACATAAATCGCTCATTTTTTATTTGGGCCATGCCACGAAAAGCGGTCATTTTGTCCCGCACGTGTTGCCTCACACATTTCATTTGAAGTAATAATTTAAAAGAATATTGAACAAAATCTTTTTGCTAAAGAAATCACAAACATATGTGTAATTTCTCAGGCAAAAAATTCATTCGTTAACATTTTAAAATTTTACTTTTTCATGAAATATAGGAACTGTCACGTTCGGAACGAAACGTTGGCTTTTTGAAGAACCATTTACATTTTTTCTTCACAACGTACTTAAAAATGTTGCATAGTTTACAATAATGTAATACCCTTTTTATAAATATTTATGTAACAGAATAGAATTCTATCAGTACCTATAGAGTTATACCGCAAAAAACATATTTACTAATTTCATGCTGAATTTCCACCATTTTCATTGAACATGAGATTTAAAACTATAGAAAACTACTGACTTTTTTCTTCACAACATGCACAGAAATGCGGTTCAGTTAACAAAAAATATGAATATAATGTAGTTTTTTGTTCATAAAAATCTTCGATAGGTAACAGAATGGAATTATATCAGTATAGAAGTGAACATGAAAACGTATTTGCTTTTTTTCAAGCTGAACTTCCACCATTTTCATGGAATTAGAGATGTAAAAATATTGAAAATTTAAGCAATGTAACAATTTATTACGCTCTATGTTTTTACAAAAGCATCTCAAAGTTTAATTTGATTCGTTTTCGTTGCTTGACAACTCTCGACCTTTAAAGGAATTCGCAGAGTTTAACGATGGTCTCTGAAACATTTTATGAAATTATCATCTGTTCTGAGGATGATATAAACAAGAATTTTTATGTCTTTATCTGACACAGCGAATAAGTCTTTTTTTGCTTTAATTCTCTAAAGTAGCTTCAGCTTTGTAATCAATATTATTTTAGAAAAAACAAGCTGAAATAAAAGAAGAAATTTATTTAATTGTTTTACCAACGTCTAAAATTAGTAGTACCTGGAATTCCTGAAAGGCCATCATTTCCTCTTATGCCTTTAGGTCCGGGTGCTCCTGGTAGACCTGGTAAGCCGGGTTCTCCTTTCTGACCTCTTTCCGCTCTATCTCCTAATATTAATGCAATAGAAATTGAGTGTAACGACAAAACGAAGTGTAAAATGTAGGTTTTCCTTTCACATATGTCATTTTCATACAACTAAACGTTAGTATAAGCTTGAATTAGCTATGTGTTTGCTCAGGACTTGCCATTTAAGTGTATATTTAAGCTTAGAGCAACTAACATTTCGCTGTTTGGATAAAAAAATAATAAAAACAATAATGCAGTTCAAAAAAAAATATTCAAGATTTTTGGCAAATGTATATTAAAGTAAAGAAAGCAAATTGAAATTTTTATGAGCAAATGCACAAAGGATATCTTTAGCACAATGCAGAAATTATGATTTGAAAGGGTTTAAATAAAAAATATTTCTTCCTACTTTTTACTTTCTTGTATGATTATTTTTTAAGTATCTTTTCATTCAGGCTGCAAACACAAGACAACTGTTTTCCACGGACAACAACCTAACCATTTATGAAAATTTAATTCTGTTATGATTTTTTTTCTGGTATTTCACTAAGTTTATTAAACGAAGTCTTTCCCTCTCAACCCAATTTACAATTGTCTGCAAATTGATCTTTTTTTAAAGTGTACAACCACAAAAATTAATTAATATCACGGTACTTGGCCGGCACGACCAGGTCACACTGCCTCCCTAGGCCTGGCCTCATGTGTTTAATCGTAAACCAGGCTCTAGGATCAACTAGGTTTTAGGAAGAAAAAAAGATGTATGTATGAGATCTGACAAATAAAGATATATATAGCAGCAAATAAGATTATTGGAACTAACCAACGAATATAAAATTAAGTCATCCGAGCTTACTATTAAATGGAGTAAAATGCAACAGATATCCATTAAACAATTATAATAATATATATTCGCATAAGCAGTCATGCTATTTAACTACCAATAGTTCAATTGAGGTATCATTTTTTTCTCTCTCTAACAAGGAGACCTTACGTTCTCGGAAATTCAGATTGGGATGAAATTCAGAAGATTAGTAGTACCCCTTGAGAGTATCCAAACAGTAAAATAATAAAGTGCACTACCCAGAACACTCCAAGAAAACAGCCTCTAAAGTTTTGGACGCAGCTTATATATACTCTTAGAGATTTGTCACCAGCTGCAGCTCGGTAGCTGTGTGGTCAGCGTACTGAATTCCCGTACAATCCATCCCAGGTTCGATACCTCTCGAAGAATTTTTTATATAAACTTATAAAGCGACTGTTTCCACGCTAGATGAAATTTCAATTGAAGATAATACTTTATTTTTAAATAAGTAATGTATTTTTAAAAGAGAAAATAGAGATACATTCAATCGATTATAAATTACAATTTGAATTAAAACGGCAACAGAATTAGGGTAGGACTTGTTAATTTATGCATAAAATATAACAATATCGTTTAATTTATCAATTATTTATTTATATACATACACCAGAATGATAATTATCATAAAAACATGGAAAACAGAAACTGTTTTGACATCTTGCACAATGTATAAAGGAAGATTGTTTACAGGAGCAACCTTTCTGTAAAAGATTCGTAGGAAAACACACTTCACAAATATTCATGACAATTTCTCTTTTGTCAGAAAGTTTAGAAGCATACCAGGCATACCGAATCATTTTATTAAAAATTGGCGATGACAGTTGATGAAGGACTATTGATTGTATTTTTATGCAGTCTTCACGAGTATTTATTTTTTTATTATTTTCAACGAAATACGCACAATTTTGTATGCATTATATTACATTCTTTACATGTCTATAAAAATAGACGTCGCAAGGTTGAACAAGTGAGGTACATTTTGGTGAAAAAAAAAGAATTCTTCAAAAGGTATCGAACTCGGGATGGATTGCACGGGAATCCAGTACATTGACCACATAGTCAGCGAGCTGCTGTTTGCGAAAAATCCCTACTGGTATATAAGCTTCGCATAAAACTTAAGCGGCGGTTTTCTCGTAATGTTCTGGTTAGGGCGGTTTATTACTTTCATGTATTGATACTCTCAAGGGGTACTACTAATCTGCTGAATTTCATCCTGATCTGAATTTCTAAGACCGCAAGGTCTCCTTGTAAAAAAAACTAAAATCTTTCCATTACCTGGCGCTCCAGGATATCCTCGGTCGCCTTTCTCTCCTGGAAACCCGTCAAGTCCGGGCAAACCTGGTGGTCCTGAATCTCCACGATCTCCTTTAGGTCCTGGAAGGCCAGGAAGTCCTGAATCACCCGATTCTCCCTTCAGCCCTGGAATTCCAGGGAATCCAGGGTCTCCTTTTGCTCCGGGAAAACCTGGTTGTCCTGCTAGCCCGCGTGGACCGGGAAATCCGGGAAGACCTGGTAATCCCTGTGATGAGTAAAGTGTTTGATTTTGCATCATGTAAATATAGTGGGTATACTTCAAAAATGTCATACCAAGAAACGCATTGTGTTACAACTGTACGAACTATAATGCTTTATAGTCCAAGAGCCCATGGGTGCCAGATCTACGTCATTGTGTAAAGGCCCAAGATTTTTCTGCGTAATAACACTACAGCAGGTAAGAACAGTTCGCTATTATTTTAGCAGGAAACAGGTAGTAAAGGTGCGTAAAATTGTTGCAAAGTAACTCTACATAAAAAAAAAAGAAAAAAGAAGAAGACCCTAAACATTATAGATTCATTCCATGTCACATGACCTGGTGGTCCTCATCCAACAATCTCCGATTTGAAGGACGGTTTAGCGAGGTGCAGACATGCTTTTGAAACTAACCTATGCAAATTTTGAGCTTCCAAGACACAAATCATGAGGATCTAAAATATCTCAAAAAGAAAAAAAGTGTGCTCGAATATGGCCCAATGGCGGATCAGCCTAAGCATGATAATTCGTTTCACAAAGTTGATCCGTTATTTTGGAGCTTTTATATTATTGATCCTAGATCCTCAGGATTTAGGTCTTGGAAGCTGAAAACTTGTATAGGTTAGTTTCAAAGGCGTGTCTACACCTCTATAAAATTTCGTTTGAATCGGAGATGATCGTGTGGAGAGGAGACGACGAGGTCACTTGATGTTGAATGACTCAATGATGTTAGTTTTTGACGCACCTTTAGCTACCTGTTTCCTACTAAAGCCAGCGCGACTCGGCTTAAATAACAGCAAACCTTTCTTAACTGCTATAATGTGCTCATGCAGAAAAATTTTGGGCCGACGTATAGGTCTAGCGCTCACGGGCTCTTGCTCTATTATATTTTATGCTGGAAATAAAAACTGCCAATTGAACAGATCCCCTTTTGTTCACATCTCCACAAATAAATCTCACATAAAGCATCTCTCATATACGTCTTAAAAAGGTTATTTTACAACATTTTCAAAGAATAATCAAGGAGAAGGATCCATTTCCCGCTATTAACTAGATTATTTACGGAATAATACATGAATACCGTTTTATCTGTGAAGCGTCTGAAAAAATATAAAGCTAAAATTTATGGTCTGTGTGAATTGATTATTGAGACAAAAATATAGCATTCAACAAACCTCTTCGAGTTTCTTCTAGTGTTCTCCTAAATCCTAAATAAAAAGTAGTATCTCACAGAAGTCCTTTAAAAAGACATTTTTCCATAGGGCAAAAATAAACTCGGATTCGAAACTTTGATGATGCTCATCACATTGATGCAGTTCCCTCTGTTTCTCTTAGTCTTTGTGAATTCGGTGTGTTATTTCAAGTCATCCTAGTAGAATTTCACAGCAACAATAGTAATAAGATAGGAAATGAAGAAATGTATCCCAACAACTTCTTTAGCTGAAAAGTGCGGTTAGCAATTATTAAAAGTGTTTTATCTTCAACTGAAACGAGCTCTAATTTTTTTTAACTTTTGGCACCAACAATTTCATAAGTTAATATTCAAACGCATCTGAATCTAACGTTTATGTTCTAAGTAAAGGATAAAAAAAAGGTATCCATTATGGATCAACAACAATGGTTATTGCTTTTCTAAATAATGGAAGCTTTTTAACTTTTGAAATCATAATTAATGAGAACTTTTCAGTGTCAGCAGTATTTGAACATAAGTCATAGTAATTCATTCTTTGTCTGCTCTGAATCCAAGTTGAATTTCATTTTTCAATAAACATGAGCATTCATAAAGAAGCATAAAATATAAATCCACATAATTCCTCTTGCAGCTTCCAAGAAATTTATTTTCTTAACCATCTCATACTTACGGGCTCTCCTTTGTTGCCAATAAATCCTGGTAGCCCGTCTGAACCTTTAGCGCCAGGGAAACCAGGAGGTCCTGGTTGTCCTTCGATTCCTCTCTCCCCGGGTGTACCTGGTAGTCCTGGTAAACCTCTTCCAGGAAGACCCGCGTCTCCTTTCAATCCTGGTAATCCGTCAAGACCTGCATAAATGTATCAAAATGTGAATATGATCCATTCATTCAAGATGCATAGGCAAACTCTTCCAAAGTACTGATGGGGGAAAAAAAATAAACACTCTTTCATATTGGAGAATTGTTTACTCTTAGAGACACATGAAATGAGTCGATATTTTAAGAATAATGTAACTCTATGAAATTCCATTACTAACATTTTGTTAAGGGTCGTCTTTATATCAAAATGAACATCAACTTAAAAATTTTCAATGTTTTGAATTTTGCTCTATTTGATTCAGCCTATGTTTCAAAATTAAACTGAAAAAATTAAAAAATATTAATGATTAAAAAGTGTTTTGGTATTTTTGAGTATAATATCTGAAGTACCTTGTGTGAGACCAAGATTTTTTTATATCAGAGTATGAACCAAACCAAAAACAAATATATTGTCGTCTATGGTCTCAAAAATGTAATTTTATTTTTTAAAAATACGCATCATAAAATTATTAATTTGAAAAAAAAAAAAAAAAACTGATATAAAACCATACTATACATATTTTAATGGGAAAGAATATTCCATTAAAATACAGCATGGTATATTATATGACGTGAAATATTCGGCACCTTTTTGACAAATTAGGCCGGATAACAGGAAGATTGCATCATTGCACAGGAATTTTTTTAATGCTTCTATTAAATGCTATCAGTGTCTGAGGAAGTACTGACATACCGCATAATCTGAACTTATTATATATTAATCACTATTTATAAATAATGCAAAAATGATTTAAAAAACTTAAGTATTTCTAATTTTCCATTCATTTTTTTGACTCGACTTAAGCAAATTAAACGTACTAAAATCAATCAAATGAACCTAACTAGAATTAGATGACAAAGTAGACTGTAATCTTAGCTTCCAAACTTGATTTCATTTGGAAATTTTGTCAAGTTGGATAACAAACTTTAGAAAACTTTCAAACAAGAAGCTGCCGATCGTAGAAGAAATTATTTTAGCAAAATGGGAGAGAGTTTCACTTCTTTTTTCCCCCAAGTCTGTAACAGTAAGAATTATTTTCCAGTTTGTAAAATGAAACCCCCCATAATTGCAACTGAATATTTGACTAACGGTTGTAACGGGTAGCCTTTGAAAACATCTTAATGCTTTGCTAGATTGTTTTTCATTGCTTCGTAAGCTTTGACCTTGAATGTATACATGTTGACAGACCCTGAGTATTTGGTTGATATTTTTTGTTCTGCCGTTGCAATGCTATCAAATTAGGTACAGTGAAACCTCTCGAAGCGGCCACCCCCATTAACAGCCAGTTTCCCACGAATTTTTTGGCCTATTCGCATAATGTTAAATCAGCCCTTACGAGCGGCCACTCAAACCCCTCTGAGCGTCAGGTGTAGTCGCCATTCTGGGCTTCGAAATAGACTGGCGTCTACTCTTTCATTTTGTTTTTTTTACCTGTACAGTTTTGTTAAAAGAGCTGCCAGGAGTCCTCTATGTGTTTTTGCGGTGCAACGTTTTACTGTGTATGGGGGGGGGGAGGGCAGGGCATTTCGAGAAATAGGTACGTGTAGGTGGGAACTATCGTTTCTCCTCTTGGCTGCTTTTGGTAATCTAGGAGGACTGATATTATTCCTTAGATGGAACACCATAATTTTAGTTTTTGGGAAAATATTTAAATTTTGACAATTGTTTCATTCATTGATTGATGATTGAAAAAAAAAGACTTTTAGGTGGCATTTTGAATTTAGATGGTGAATCTTTTAATATTTGTTGCAATAAACAAAAGTTACCAATAAGTAGTATAATATAAAAGTTTTCAACACAGTAAATGCTGGAGGTAATTTGACATCATCACTAATTCGTCAGCCATAGCTGATGACTCAATTCGGAATTTGCTTTAATATGGTTAAAATAAATTTGAAAAGAAAAAGAGTAGTTTCCGTAAAACTAGAAACAAACACAAATTGAATAATTTTTGCCTGCACAGGAGAAATTATGGAATAAAAAAATATTTATTTTCTTAAAAAATCATTTTAAAGTGTTGAATTATATTGTTAATAGTGCAGTTGGAGTTCAATAATGAAAACCCTTAAGCGCGTCAAACCCCTCTATGCGACCACATTTTCACGGAACAGAGGGGTGGCAGCTCAGAGAGGTTTTACTGTATTTAGATTTCTTTTCTTTTTAAATATTTAATAATGTTAGTAAAAAATAGGGCTTTTTTTTCAAAAACTCAAATTTAGTGTTAATTTTACTTTGTGCATAGCTCCTTATCAAATTTTCATTCAAAACATTTAAAAATTTTTTTTAAATCCATGTCGATTGAAACTTCATCCATAGTTTGCATAACAGACGAGTAGTTAGGAGTTTTCTCTTGTCATGACTGTACCTTTGAACTAGAAGTCAGTAGATTCTAGTTTAGAAGTTTGAAGTTTATTAATACATTTTGTTTAAAACTTTACAATTCAGATATCATTTAGCATCATCAATGTTTAGGCAGAAAAAGAAAAAGTCTTAGTTTTCAAATCGCTGTTTTAATTTATCTCACGTTTCGAACAGCCTGGTTAAGCTGGGAGCAAAATTTTCGTCTGGTCCTCAAGGAAATTTTGTTGGAACATGCTTTTTAAATGCTGAGAAATTACCAAGAGCATAACAAACTTGGCATTAACCTGGCGGGCCTTGACTTCCTGGTGGTCCTACTAATCCTGGGAACCCAGGCTCTCCTTTTTCTCCTTTAGCAGCAGCGTCTCCAGGTGGTCCTCTTGCTCCTGGGAATCCCGGTAGTCCTGGCTCACCCTTAAGACCTGCCGTTCCCGGGAAGCCATTTGGTCCTGATAATCCAGGTAGGCCTCTATCGCCTTTCTCACCCATGATACCATTCAAACCATCCAATCCCGGTGGTCCGGGAGCTCCTGGGAAACCGGCAATTCCTCTTTCTCCTTTCGTACCTGCAAGAAGCGAAACACTTTCTTAAGATATCACTTTAGTTTCTAAGATTGCTTCCTTAAATTTGATGTTTCTGTACATGTTCTACAAAACTCTGTACTATCAATTTCAACGTTATCTGTATATTACCTGGAAGTCCAGGAAGCCCTTCAAACCCATCACGTCCTGGTATTCCAGGAGATCCTGGTGGTCCATCAAACCCTGGCAATCCATTCAACCCTGGTAAACCTGGATCACCTTTCTCTCCAGGGAGACCAGAAATCCCCGGAAATCCAGGATCCCCTTTCTGTCCTTGAGTACCTAAAGAGTTTTAAAATACAAAGATTACGCGATGTAATGAATTTTACAAGGTAATATTGCAGTCGTCTTTCTTTTTAAGTAGAGTTAACCAAGCTTCAAATAATGATTTATGAAAGTGTGACATTAATCCTCCTAAAAATTGTCTCAAATGGCAATATGTTATTGGGAATAAAAAATGCATTTATGATTTAGTTATTTAACTTACCTTTTAAGCCGTCGAATCCTCGGTCTCCTGGTAGTCCTGGTGGACCCGGAAGACCTTCTCTTGCTGGTTCACCCTTTGCTCCTCTTAATCCTGGGAATCCAGCCAAACCAGGATTGCCCACTTCGCCTTTGATTCCTGGAAATCCCGGCAATCCACGTTCACCTAAAAAATTGCACTCATGATGACTTGACCAAGGATGATTTGTGCTTAATAACTTGTTTTTAGCGTACAAATAGGTCACAAAATAGCATTGCTCTTCAATCCCGCAGTGCTTTCTCGAAAAATAGTCACCTTTTACACGTTTTTGTGAAGAACCTAATACTTAATGCATCTTCAGTGAGGATGGATAAAATTCAAGGATTTTCAAAGGACGTCTCTTACATTATATGACATTCATGGTGTTTTAGTTTAGAAATATCGCTAACCTTTTGGAGTATATTTTTTCATTTCTTCAACCAAACTTGTGTTGATTGAAGTTAAACAATATTTCAAAGCAAAAGCAATGAGAAAATAATGTTGAACATGCGTTTGAATAATATTGAAAAATAAATAAGCACTTTTTAAACTAAACTTATCTTTTAAAATTACTCAGATGATAAATCTTCACCCCATCTTTTGAACAATGAAATTTCCAACAAAAATTCAGAATCTTGACATTTATTTGCAAATGATCCTACTTAAGGGTCAACAAACAGAAAATTACAGACCTTGCAAGCCGGGAGGACCTGGGTAACCTGGATCACCTTTAGCACCTGGCAGTCCTGGAATGCCAGGGGGACCAGGCCGTCCTATTCCTGGTAATCCTTGTTCACCTTTCGTACCTGAAGTAAATAATAAAAATATGTAAAGTATACAGTCAAATGGGGGAGTGTCTGAGTAGTATAAAGCATGTTGTCGGTGTAAGATTAGTATTTCTGGCAAAGAGATTGCACGCCGTATAGCAGTTAAAATCACACCGAGTTGCTGCCTCAGCGAGAAATGGCGAATAATCAATCTGTTAGACGACATCTGGATGCTTTTACCCGAGGTCGAATCATTGGGAAGTTGGAGGAAGGCCGCAGTGTGACAAGTGTGGCTGCAGAGTTCGGAATTGCTCACAGCATCGTTTCAGGACTTTAGAGACAATTTTAAACTACAGGAACAGCTATCCGGGGGTTCAGTAGTGGTCGTCCACGAGGAACCACACCCGCAGATGACTGGTATATTGTCTTACAGGCCAGAAGAAACAAGCGGCAGACAGCGGGAGAAATCGCTAGACACACGACACAGGCGACTGGACGACCGATATCGCGTTTTACCGTGGCCAGAAGACTGCACGGTGGTGGTCTGTTTGCACGACGCCCTATACGGTGTGTACCTCTAACGCCTGCCCATCGGAGAAGGCGTTCTCTGTGGTGCCGGGAACACCGGAATTGGAGAGACAATGAATGGGGACGAGTACTCTTTACAAATGAGAGCAGATTCAGTCTGAGTAGCGATTCTCATCGCATACTCATCTGGATAGAGCGGAGAAGCCGCAATCATCCCGCGAACAACATCATTGAAAGGGACAGGTATGGAGGTCGCGGTGTTCTCGTTTGGGGAGGCATCATGCTTGGTAGTCGTACAGACCTTCACATCTTCGACGCAGGTTCAGTCAACGGTACCAGTTATTGTAACGAGATTCTTCTTCCATTTGTGCGTCTTTTTAGAGGCACTATGGGTCCGCAGTTCCTTTTCATGGACGACAATGCACCATGTCATCGCACAGTAGCTTCCGAACAGCTCTTAGAGAGTGAGGATATTGAACGTATGGATTGGCCGGCATGATCTTCGGATCTCAATCCCATTGAGCATGTATGGGATTTTCTAGGCAGACGCTTGGCAGCTCGTACTTTACCACCAGATTCGGGAGCTTCGATTGGCGCTGCAAGACGAATGGGCAGCAATGCCTCAACAACTCATTGACACCCTCATTCTCACCATGAGCTGACGCTGTGAAACCTGCCTAGCAGTCGGGGGAGATCATATCCCCTACTAAAGACCGGATGTTTCTTGCTGGACACCCATCACAGGGATGTTTTGGCCTTCAGTCGCATTGCGCTCCAAGCTACTTTTTCAATAAAGCTTCTTTTTATTCCTCTGATTTCTCTTTTATTAAGTGTTGCTTGCTTTACACATGTTTTTACGTATTGGGGATCTTATGGTATTAAATGTGTTGATTTGGAAAGATATAATGGCGAAAAAAAAATTTGTGGAATCGAATACACATACCCTCCAAATTTTTTCCATTTCACCTCAGAAACATGAGAAAAAAGTTCCATTGCAATTAAATAACGGGAACCCGTGCCGACTTGAGGTCAAAGTTGGACCTAAAATCCTGTAAGGCTACTACAGTGGAAAAATTGCTAACTGCAAAATTCATTACTACACGCGACATCAATTTATTTAAAGCAGATATTTACAACAATATTAGACTAAAAGAAACATTACTGTACATATTTTTAATTCAATGTTTGCTTTTTGCAGTCAGAATAGAACGTCCTCTGGTCTTGAACACAACGTAACAAATTGTTTTTGTTCCTCATCATCTGTTAGCAAACGATGAAAGTTCTGCATCATTTTTACCGCTCTTTCAGCTGCATCGTTTACTGCACTAAGCTTTGAGACAGTCTTTTTCACATAAAGGAATGAAATATTATTGACCATACCATAAAAGCTGGATGAATTTTTGTATAGCAGCTTTTGAGATAATTGGGTCCACATTTTCGTACACTTTTATCAAAAAGCACAAATCTTTTTTGGGTGCTTTGACTGTCAAAATGCATTGAAGCCATGGTTTCACGTATACTGTCACTACAAAAAAGCAGACATCAAACAATGCTTCATTTTCTTTCGTATCTAATTTTAGTTGTGAACTAAATATAATAGTTTTAGGGAGTAAATCGCTCGAGCCATCCATCGAGCTTTGTGCATGACTCCCGGTGGTCTTATTTTAAATTCATTTTCTGGTATATCCACCTAAAAATATGATAGGCAGTTCTGTCAACTCTTGATAGTCATCCCTGAGCGTAATATTAGTAAGTTCAGCACGGTAAAAGTCAAGTAAATTTTCCAAGTTAGGGTACAGTTCGGAACAACTCCGCAGCTCCTCCATAGCACTGTATTTAAGTGAGATAGATCAGTTCATATATGTGATGGCGGCAAGCAAAGGAAAGCATTTCTCTATCAAATTTTTGCTCAAGAATAGCGCAAGAACCACTTAAAGGACCTGTTCTGGAAGCTGTAATATCACAACTTAACTTTGTCTTCGAGATTCCAATCTAAAACTGCCTTTCAAACAGCCTTTGTTTGTTCTTTTCCTGTGGAATTATCCAGTTTAGACTCAGCAATGAGTTGTTCCGTCACATCCATATAAAATAACTATAGATAAGCGATCTTCTTTTGATTTTTGAGCACTCAAAGCAGGCAACAGTCCCATCTTCCTCTATTTTGATTAACCGAAGTGCATCAGCATGTGCAATATTGAATCAATTGTTTAAACTACTTGAAAATTCTTGTTGGCGCTGCCTGAATACTTCTTGCAGTTTCTCTGCATTTTTTTGTAAGTCTCTCTAGATTTGATACAGGTTTTTAAGTTTATTCACACAATTTAGCAATTTATTTTTTGGTGGGAACGCGTGCCTTTTCCCAAAAGATGATGCATTCCCGAATAGCGATATTTGCACTTTCACTGATGGTTAAATTTACTTCTCGAATGTTATAAAACAAAACCGACAGAACTTGTCCGTTAGAGGGAAGTTTCAAGCCCGTAGTTTGTTGTTTTACGACTCCTATTAAAAATATCCCTTTTTTCAAACTTTGCAATTCCACTGCCATGTTTCGTTCCCTATGGAAGGACTGACTATACTGCGCTCGCTGACCGGAATGTATTCGTACTGACATGTTTGACGGTTTGCAAATTACTACGGATAAGCCCCTCTCCCTCCCCCCAACATATGTTTTTCTGTTTTCATTTGTTTTCTGTGCACTATTTACAGCTGTTTTGAGCTTTGAAAAATATCGCGTCGCCAGCATTAGCTTGCTTATATGAATACACGTGCTATTTACACGTTTAGGCCTTTAGGCCCAAGTCGGCACGGGTTACCGTGCTTCAAATTGCATGAAACTTTTTTTCCAACGGTTTTGATATAAAAGGAAAAAAATGAGAGGGTATGCGTTTTAAAAAAACGACTTTCATTTTTTTGGGACACCCTAATATATATATATATATATATATATATATATATATATATATATATATATATATATATATATATATATATATATATATATATATATATATATATATATATATATATATATATATATATATATATATATATATATATATATATATATATATATCATTATTGTTGCACACAACCAATTTTTCAAAAAGAAAAAAAAATGCTTAGATTTTTATGTTTTAGCTAGCTACAATTTAAAACTCCATAGGCCTTAGAGGGATGATTTTGTTTAATATATTCAGCTTACTCAGAAGGGATATTATGTTGCTCTTTATGTCTAAATGTTACTGAAGAAACATCTAGCGTCGTAACGCAGCATCGACGTTGTCAAACTAGGTTAGCACCCCTGGACGTTAATTTTCCTCATCTTATGTAGAAACTTATTCTTTTTTGTAACTTTAAATTGTCCGTGGTAACACTGCAATGGTAGTAATGCGCTGACAAAATAGCATTTGCTACCGGTGAGCACAAAAACGTAGGAAAAAATAAAGGATGGAGTAGAAATTTAGTTTTAAGAATTTTCAAATATACGCCATTGTTATTATATATTGCTAAAACGATATGAGAATATTTACCTTTTAATCCAGGAAAACCAGGGAGTCCAGCATCTCCTTCAGGACCCACTGCACCAGGGAAACCCATTGGCCCCGTTTCACCTTTTTCACCTCTCGGACCGGGTAAACCTAGATAAAATAACGATGTATCGCCAAACGGTCACCATTTATGACATTACTTCGATGTGCATTGAAATTAACATTGATTTGTCAAAAAAAAAAAGTGAAGACCTCTTTTGGAGCATCGGAATGTAACCAAAAGGCAAGGTACACAACTAGACCTCACACAGACTCTACAAACGAAATTTCTACCTTCTATGACACACTGTTTTTAACTTATGCGGGATGTGTACGCATATGCAAGTACGTTCAGACGCCACAAGAAATTCGGAATAATTAAATCTAGGGTTATATACACGCACGATGAGGCCGAAAAAAACACTCAAGATTCTTTCTAGGGTGAGTAAAATTGAAATTAAGGCTGAAATTTAAATGAAACACTTTTTGCGAATGCAATATATCCTGTATTTAAGAACCTGTCCCTAAGAAAGAGCAAATGTGAACAATGACTTTCCACTTTTTTATTCTGATCGTTTCATTTTAAAATTTACACTCACGTTTATTTCCTGGGAAATATTACCTGTGATTATTGAAAATTAGCAAATTAAAAAAAAATACCTTAGATAAAATAGGTATTTTCCTCAAGCTCATTTTATTTATTTGATAAAAAGTATAATTTAAAATCAGAAGCATTATGAAAAAAGTAAAAAATTAAAAATATTTTGTCATAATTTTAAGTTATTTACAAGAAATAATTAACAAATACTAGTGCCTTTGAAGAAATAATACTAAAAAAAAAAACTATATTTCCGATGAAAATTTTATTTAAGTTTAGCATACACACACAGTCCAGTCACATTAATGTGACCACCACGTACTTTCCACGTCAGAGTTAAATAACCAATCACAGAAGGCAGGTGGCAGCACAGTGCAGTTGAGCGTATATAAAGGGTGTGTGAGGACTTCGGAAAACATTTCAATCGTTGGCGTAATGCAGAAACGAAGCGATTTATCCGACGTCCAAAAGGGCATGATCATTGGCTTTCGGGCCAAGGGTGGAAGCATTTCCGAAACGGCTGAGTTTGTAAACTGTTCGCGTGCCGCCGTGGTAAAAGTGTATCGTGCATGGCAAAATGGGACTGTTCAAAATCAGCGACGTGGCAAATGTGGTGCACCACGGGCCATAGATGACAGAGGCGAACGAAGGTTGCAGAGATGCGTTCGGGCAGATAGACGGGCTACCGTTGAGCAACTGACCACCAAAATGAACCAAGGGGCTCCCAAAAGTGTCTCCCAAACTACTATTCAGCTAACATTGCTGCGTCTTGGCCTCCAAAGCAGACGCCTGGTTCGTGAACCTATGCTGACTGCTGTTCATTGACGACGAAGGCTAGAATTTGCACGCCACTACAGCAGCTGGACGTCCACTGAGTGGCGAGAGGTAGCGTTTTTAGATGAATCGCGTTTTATGCTCCATCGGACAGATGGAAGTTGGCGTATAAGGCGTGAAACCTCTGAAAACCTACAACCATTGCCGGAACGGTCCAAGCTGGAGGCGGGAGCATTATGGTCTAGTGAATGTTTTCCTGACATTCTCTGGGTTCACTGATCATTGTGGAAGGCACGATTGATCAATACAAGTACGCATCTGACCTTTCGGACCATGTCCACCCCTACATGCGCATTGTTTTTCCTCAGGATGATGGTATCTTCCAGCAGGACAATGCAAGGTGCCATACAGCTGCCAGTGTACGTGCGTGGTTCGAAGAGCACCAGGGTGAATTTACCATCCTTCACTGGCCAGCAAACTCACCTGACTTAAACCCAATCGAGCATCTGTGGGACCATCTCATCGAGTTGTTCGCGTCATGGATCCTCAACCGCGTAATCTAGCGCAGCTGGCCACGGCATTAGAGTCGGCATGGCTCAACATCTCAGAGAACACTTTCAGGGACCTAAGTGACTCTCTTCCTGCAATTCTCGCAGCAGTCCGCTCTGCGAAATGTGGTTATTCTGGCTTTTGACAGATGGTCACATCATTAATGTGACTGGACTGTATATATATATATATATATATATATATATATATATATATATATATATATATATATATATATATATATATATATATATATATATATATCCTTAAGTTTCAGGTCCCTTCAACTATCAGATGACCTCAAAGTTCAGGGCCATCTGGAGGTTGATGACTATCTTAAAGTTGGGTATGACGAAAAGTTGAAGACCGTCTCAATGTTAAGGCAAATACAATCTATAATACTTTGAATAGCACATTTCTTGAAAAAATAACAGTACAGGTCAAATTAATTACCTCTTGGTCCAGGAGGACCAGGCAAACCATTGTCTCCAGATTCTCCTTTCACACCAGGAAAGCCGTCCAATCCTGGTTTTCCGGGCAGCCCAGGCAATCCAGATTCACCTCTTTCTCCAGGATATCCTGGTGGGCCAGGTGGCCCTCTTGGTCCCGGGGGTAACTTCAGATCTGTTGGTGGTGGTTGCCCTGCATGAAGAAAATTTGTTTATAGTATGTTGCATAATATTGGTTAACTCATTTATACTGAAAGTTAAAATTGTCTATTAGTGTTTAAAAAGAAATAGCTTTTTGTTCCTTTCTTTTTAACGTAGTGAAATTATGGGGAAAAATATTCATATTTAGTTAGTTCTTCCTGTTTGAAAATATGTTATCTAATAAGAGTCATATAGTCTGTTAACAAATGTGATGTAAACATGTATCTTATTCTATTAATCATATCTTTACAAAAACAGTAACAATTGAAACAAATTATGAAAGTTTACTGGCATTCTGTGCACTTTTAAAGCACTGGTGGTCTTTTACAATTACAATCTTTTAAGTAATTCTGCTTTTCGATTTCCTTTGTAATTGTTCATTTTTAGCGCAAGCTCATTTAAGATTAGATTTTCGCGTCAAACTGTTAAGTGTACCTGGTTCTCCTCGTTCGCCTGGTTGTCCGTCTAGTCCTGGTAGTCCCGGATCTCCACGCTCGCCCCTTTCTCCTGGAGGTCCTGGCAATCCTATTCCTCTTTCACCCTTTGGACCAATGGGTCCTGGAAAGCCTGGATTTCCTGGCCTGCCTGCAGCCCCAGGAAATCCTGGTGGTCCCTGTGAAAATGTAAGAATTTCCCAGAATCATGTGAAAGTAGAGGAAATTTAGGTATCTTATGAGCAGAAGTTTGTTTTGCACTTCGTTAAACTCATTGTTCAAATTCATTAATTTAGCAGTTGAAAGAGGATCCTTTGCTTCATGAATTTTCGAAATAAATTGTATTATATGTGACAGTTTTTTTTTTAAATGTGAGACACTGTACGAAAGTATTTAAGTAGAAAATTTTAACTTCAGAAAAAAAAAATCAAGCTAGCAATACATGATGAAATAACTCTCAAAAGAGGCTTCATAGTTGCTGTCAATTTAAATTGAGATACCTAATCTAACGTAAGTTTTAATACCTTGTCTCCAATTAATCCTGGTGGTCCTGGTGGTCCCGGTAATCCAGCTGCTCCAGGTAATCCATCTCTTCCCGGAAGACCAGGAAGTCCTGGTGCACCCGTAAATCCTCTTTCCCCTAAAAGAAAGTATAAGTACGTAAAAATCATCTAAATTTATATAAACCAATAAATATTGCTCAAGACAAGACAAACTTAAGGCGTTGAATTAGCTACAAAGGATTTCTTTGGCTGTTTCTTTTTTATAAGTTGTTTTGTCCCGGTGTGGACAATAAAAACTATCACATGTACACATCTTACAACAGCTTTATTTGTTTGAACCAGAAGTAGAGTCATATTTGTAGCTCAAGTAGTTCAATCGTATTAAAAAATTAGCTACAGTATTGCCATTGCTAAACAAATCATAATAATCCCGCGCACTCACCGAAGATTGCATGCGTGTACTGTTATATCATGAAATCGAGACATCGTCAACCTTCTGTGCATGACAGAAAAAGAGGAATCAACGTGCGCATTCAAACAACTTTTGGATCTGACCAATAATAATAATAATAATAAAAAAAGAAGTACGCTTAGTGGGTGAAAGCTTTGAAAACAGCATAAGGTTAGAAACGTTTGAATATTCACCAAATTCAAACGATTTTGTGTCTCTACTCAATTCCATAACACTCTCAAATACTAGATATTTGCGTTTCAATATTTTTTTTAAACAAAGTTATGTAACCCAGTGAAATTAGGCATTTATTATTATCCATATTTTAATTAGTTACTACGCTAAATAAGTTGTAGACACAATAAACAGGGTCAGGTGGGGTGGAATGAGTATAAAAACAGGCATTTTCGAAATGATTATTAAACTATTCAAATTTTATATCCAACAATTAAAAAACCAAAACTGAGTTTTTACATTTCAACAATATACTTCACATATCCATAGTTATTATTACTGAAATAATTTTATTATTTAGTAAAAGAGTTATTATTTCAAAGTATTTTTTTATACCCATTCCACCCCATGGGGTGGAGTGAAATGGGTAGTATTGTTTAAAATTAAATTTCAGGGTAAAAAACATGAATTTATTTATTTTTTTCACAAAAATATATAATTACAAGGGTTAAAATCTATTAGTCTGTAATTTCACTGCAATTAAAGGCATAATGTCCATGATTATTGAGGATTGGCTGACTTATGTTTTGATGGTCTGTTCTTCAATCTCCATTTTCACTTTATTGGGGAAGGTGAAGAAATTTCCCATCAAAGACTTCTAAAGAATTTTTACAACATTATTGTATTTCAACATAAGCTTAGTGAAATGGGAGTTTGATCAGACTGGTTTTCAGTTTATTTAGTCAGCTCTGGCGTTGTCTAGTGGTTGCATGGCACTCGCATTAGGTGGTAGGCAAATGATAATTTCACTATCGATAGCATGCTTTACAGTTTCATAGGTTATTTGGCTAACATGTCTTTTCAGATGCCTTGTGAAAAGTTCGAACCATTCTTTAAAGAATGGTGTCTTTCATCCAACCAGATTTAGTGCAACTATAAGCAACTCCATATCAATAAGGATTTCAGAATGTAAAACTTTTGATAAAGTGAACAAATTACCTCAGAGAATAACTTTTAATGAGAAAAAATGTTAATTCGATAGCCTAATTCATTAAGCCTAATATTATACTCATTTCACCCAACTTTAAAAATTTTAACATGTTTCTTAAAATCTATGGAATTTTTCTTTTCTGTTTTTTTCAGTTGACAAAGGAGACTTTCTTTAATGAAAATAACAGCAATAGAATGCTATCTAAGTACAAACAAAATCCTGAAAACAAAGTTTCAACAATATCAGTTAGTTTTGATTTTTACAGTATAAATTACAAGAAGGCTGCCACTAAACTGACTGTTTCCATTCAGTTCTTTCTTGAATCAAAATGAAGTTAAGCCATCGTAAATAACATAAGTGTTTTTTTTTTAGAAAATTACTTTTCTTTTCTGTAACTCGAAAGATAAATAAACTACCCATTCCACCCCACACACCCATTACACCCCACCTGACCCAATAGGTTTCAAAGTAGATAACCATTGTATTATTTTTTGTATAATATTGGTGTTGTACTCGTACATGTATGTAATAGCTTTTGACTCATTAAAAAAACCCGTTTAGCTTCAGAAAAGTTGTCAACCTCTTGTCATTACTAGGAACATTAGGCTCTACTGGAAACTACTTGCATACCTTTAAATCTTACAGCGCGTCAATGCTCAATTATTGCAATGAAAATCAAAAGAGAAGAAAAACACTACATGCAAAATTTAAATACGCATGCGAAGCAAGAATGAACCAATAAAGAAAATGAAATACTTGTCGCATAAAATAGACAGAAATTCAAACAACTAAAATTTGCAGTTACCATTCATTGAATGCAAATCAGGTTCAACGAAAATTTCGACTTTCGAGTAGGTTGATGTATACGTACATACCTTTTTCTCCTACTAGAAGCTCTGAAGGAACTACTGCTGGTGGACCAGGTTGTCCTTTAGCTCCATCTCGTCCTGGTATTCCTGGTCGACCCTAGATAGTTAAAATGAAAACTGCACGTTTTGTTATTAAAAGAGAACAAAAGCTGTTAGTACTATTTTTAGTTGATTGAAGGAAAATTTGTCTATATTCGGGTTTGGTTCAACTTTGCTTTTCAGCCTGTCTTGCCTTTTTAGTTTTTAAGAATTATATTTCTATTTTTTTTTCTCTATCACCCTTTCTCTCTCTCTCTCTCTCTCTCTCTCTCTATATATATATATATATATATATATATATATATATATATATATATATATATATATATATATATATAAACATTTTAAATTTTATTGAAGAGTTCATTTGACAGAACTTCTAAAAATATGGCAACAAAGCGTCCTCTTTGTTTTCTGGCTGTTTACCTGCTGGTCATACAAATTGAAGAAGATGATCAAGTGAGGAGCTGTACAGAAAATTCCGAGGATGTCCATGGCTGTCGAATAAATGTTGAAATATTCATTGGCTTTGAAAACAGCACTGCTGGTATTGTTAAGTCTGTAGAATGGTGCTAAGAAGGCAGCTTCTTCCTTGTATTTTTGGAGGCTATCTGAAGTAAAGAAAGAGCCGAACAAGTTGGGAGCTGAGGAGGGGGTATCGAAGAAGTTTATGGCTGTACAGTTTCTGGCGATAGGTTTGCTAACGTGGTTGATTCTGGAGAAAGGGCTTGGAAAATAGACTGCTGACTAGTGGCAGTAGCATCCTTTTTTAAAGTTTACAAGAGCATCTTTTTATCAGTCAATTAAGTCAAGAATTACAAATACAGTAAAACCCCTCCTAACGGACACCCCTCAAATGCGGACACCCCAATTTTTAATTCCCCGATTTCAATACAAATAACATTATTAAACCCCTGTCCTGCGGACACCTCTCTGTTGCGGACAAAAATTTTTGTCCCGTTACTGTCCGCATTAGAGGACTGTTTTACTGTATTTCAAACTTACTTCGTCACCGATTGGTCCAGGTAGTCCTGGTAATCCGTCATCACCTTTGGCCCCTGGTAAACCTGGAAGCCCCGTTTCTCCTCGAAGGCCCTGTAAGCCTGGCAGCCCATCCAGACCGCGTTCACCCTTTTCACCTTTTGATCCAGATGTACAAGCTATGCAACTGCCTCCTTTGTCACCTATGCAAGACAGACAGATAATGTTCATTTTATGCTGAAAAACTACATTATATTAACAGAAATTATTTTTAGCATCAAAAGCATGAATAATTCAGTTTATCAATTGCATTAGAGTGAGTTAAATGTTTTGCAATAAATTACTTTATTTCTTTTGTAACTAACTTTGGCATTTATATAAGAAGCTATCATATTATACTGTCATCAGCCATTTTTTACTAAATAAGTAATGGCTCTTTCTTAAGTTTTAGATGCCTATTTTTTCTGTCATTGTATTGTTTTTCTTGACATTTAAAACAAGTTGGTATTTAGTAAAAAGAACCATTTAGACATTACCTTTCGGACCGGGTAATCCTGATAAGCCTGGGCGTCCAGGAATTCCAGAATACCCTCGTTCACCTTTGGGGCCCGGGTAACCGGGATTGCCAGGTATCCCTTCAACAGTATCACCAGGTGCACCTAGGCATAGAACCAAGTAATCAAAAATTGTTCTTTTAATAAAGAAATAAACTTTTTTTTTTTTTGCAATTTTAGGGCAACTGCAGTGAACAGTTTGAATGCTTAAACTTAGTTCGCACAACAATAAATTAATAGAAAAGCAGATAAAATTGTTATTAGTACAATTGTATTATTTTGCCTTAAAGTGCGAAAAAAAAAAGGCTCCAACTCATTAGCTAAAAAAAAAAGAAAAAAAAAAAAACAATTGCAAACATTGAGAAAAGTTGTAAAATGGATTTCTACTCATAAAAATTTGGAAAGTTTTCATTACACTTTAGTTTCTTTACTTTTAATAAAAGATTTTTATAATTAAACATTTCGATACAGCGAATTCCAATCGGAACAATTTTATATTAATATTTTATTATTGTAAGAAATGCCGTTTTTGTGACATTTATGTTACTTTTAGGCTAAGTAAAAATGAGAATAAATTGTGTTCATAACTAGTAGAATGCATGATCATAGCAAAAATTTTAATGCATGTGCGTAGAAAACTGGCGATAATCAAGAAAGAAAAACATATTGTATGAAAATGAGTAACCCAATTATGTGAGAAAATAACTCGTTAAAAATAAATGTTAAATAAACAGCAATTTTCCATTACCTCTCTCTCCTTTAGGTCCAAGTTCTCCTTTTTGACCAGTTAATCCGTCCAGACCCGGACTGCCGTCCATTCCCTTCGGTCCCTGAATAGATATACCAGGCGTTCCTCTTGGTCCAGGCTCGCCTTTAGGACCTGGCGCACCTGGTAAACCAGGGCCACCAGGGAGCCCTTCTAGTCCTGGAAGACCAGAATCTCCTTTGCTACCTTTCAGACCGGGCGGTCCTTCCCTTCCTGGTAACCCTGGTAATCCAGGACCTCCGGGGACTCCAGGAGGCCCCCTAGGACCAATTTCACCTGCCGAAATGAACAACAGTTTGAGTTTAGGATTCAGGATGGGCCTCGTAATTAGTTTTTTACATTAAAAATTATCCTGAATAGAGTAAAATTAGTAAGAGACTAGCGATATAGCATTCATTCTTTTATGTGCCATCTTTAAGGTGCAAAAATCAGTGACAGATAATTTTGACGCCCAATTGACACCAGATCTACTCTAAACCTGGTCATGTGAAACTTCATTAGAAATTTAATTTGATCGAGAGTGACTGCGTCAAGCAGGTACTCAAGGAATGGGCGCTGACGATTTTATGCATGTTGAAAATTCATCCGCTGACCGTTGTGATCGCAGATTCAGACCGCGCAATCAAAGACGTGCGAGGGTAACGCCTAATCACTACTCCATCCAGTCAACACTCGTATATTGTTAGATTGACAGCTTTTCTCATCTGCTTTGGTGAAGAGGTACCAATCTTATATTCATGCAGCGGCATTGTGACGCGCGCGCGTGTGTGTTCACCTTCGGTTAGAAACAAACTACCACATTAGTTTAGCTTGGAGTTTCAAGAGTTCTAAATAAATCCATCACTAAATATTTTCTTTAGTAGATGATAGCATAGAATAATTTAGACAATTATTATTCATGGATAAAACTGTTTACAGCAATTGAAAAGAGAAAATTACCTGGGAGGCCATCCGTTCCAGGGAAACCTTGTGGACCTGTTATACCTGCTGGTCCTGGTGGACCAGGTGGCCCTGCTCTTCCTTCAATACCCTGAAAAGGAAAATTGTTAAGCAACACTTTTTGTCTCTCATTGAATACAGAAGTATTCATTATCACGATTTTCTTGAGAGTAATTCAGCAGGATTGAAAAAAGTAACAATGGTGCAGAAAACGGTTTCATTAAACATATATCCCTTAAAATCTCATTTCTGATTTTTTTTTATATCGAACTAAACATAGATAATAATTCTCTTAACATCTGATAGTCTAAAACTCTTGCTGAGTGTAGTTTCAAATAATTTTAATTAAAAGTTTAACTTCATTAAATTGTCTTGAAATAACAAGTTAAATATTTTTTTCCCCGAGAGATGCTGATGAATTATCTATCAATATTAGAGAACTCATAATTTGTTTTTTCTCTGTAATTAAATCATAAACTTCTTACCCCTGGAGGTCCTGCTGGTCCCGGTAATCCTCTGGGTCCTGGTATGCCCGATTCTCCAGCATCACCTTTCATGCCAGGCAATCCATCTAAGCCAGGTAGTCCATCTTCTCCTCGATCGCCCTAAATATATAAGGGGCACAATTACCAAAGTAAAAAAAAAAATTAATGGAAAATAATTTTTTTGTTTTTCTGTCTGGAATATCGTGATATCGTGAAAATAAAGAAAGGATGAAAGTGTAGATTTTGAGATTCCCAAAATCGAGTTTTTTTTTTCTTCTGAATCGATATCTGACGTCAATTTATGTGACCAGCAAGGGCGTCCATATAGGGGGGCAGGGGGATCAAGCCCCTCCCCCTTAGAAATGAGAACTTCCTTGCTTTTAGTGCTTTTTTCTCTGCAAAAATGTATAAAAATTTCTTTTCCAGCCATTAATGAATAAGTTATTAAAAATGTCAAATTTTAATATCTCTAACCTGTACTGAAATCGGTTTCCACGGGGAAAATATTCTGCTAAACCATGAGGAAAATTTTTGAGCCCCCCTTAAAATTTTGCATTTGGGCGCCCTTGGTCACCAGAGTAAATTTCATATGATTTAACAACGTAAAAGCTTATGACTAACGTTTGTTATTTTTGAAGATTTCCTTCGTCTTGTAGCGAGACCCACGTGATAACAGGCCAGACAACTCCTCTCCCCCCCGCTTCGTTACGCCACCAGTCGTCGATCTTTGAACTTGGCGCGAAACTTTGAAAGCAGTGCAGTTTCAAGCAAATAGAGTGCTGCTTGCTCTGGTTGAAATAGATGAAATAGGAAATATGTAACTTCGGATGCACATTCTTGAACACAATACTCTTGAATTTATCTCATCCTTTAAACGTACCGGAATGTAGAGGCAATTAAAAATATATATATATAATTAGTCTTGTAAGTGTCTGAGTGTCTGCTGAGTGAGTCAGCGATTTGCGCTACCGAACAACCTGCATGCGAAGAAAAAAATCGGACGCCTCATGGAATAAATTTTAAAGTTCGGAAGTAAGTACTTTTCTCAGATAAATAAATTAACATTTTATCCATTAGAATTCATGCAGTTAAGGTTACTTAACTTTTCCTCCATTACACAAACAATTGTCAGTTTCCTTTCTGATATCTTTGTCTGTAATTTGTAATTTCAGCATACTGCTTTAATATTTGAAACGGTTAACTTGCAACTTTTTATTTCTTTATTTTTTCAACCTTGTACACGCATTTATTCGAAATGGATTTTCCAAGCTGACAATATACGTATGTCAAAATTTTCTTCGAATATACTTGTTGCTATCAGAAGCAACGTAACTTGGTGTTGATATTCAGTTAATATGTAAACAAGTTTTTTGAAACGGGCTTTTAACTGAACTAATCTTATATTTTCTGTTTCGATTAAATTGTTTCATACGCTAGCATGTGTTATTTTGATCAAAAAACATTCCTTGATGGGCTTCCGTAGTTCTGAGGTAAGAAGATTAGCTTTGAACGCCGGAGGTCGTGGGTTCGATACTTAAACATTTTCCCCCAACTACGCCCCTGCAATGTTATTCAAACAAGCTGGTTCTGTGCGCAAACTAAAAAAAAATATGTTTTTTTTGCACTGTTGTCTTTAAGTTTTAAGATATTTATGTACAAATTGTGGTTGAGTTAACGGTATTCATGATTTCTGGGCTTGCGAAAGATTACTTTTGAGCAGTGGATACACAACGTGTTTTTGCCAAATGCTCTATGATTGTTTGTTATGCTTAAAAAAGGCAAAATGTCTTGAACTATATAATTTTGAACTCCTTGGGTTTTCTGTTAATAAGCTTTCAGGAACTCTGAAATTGTAATATAAATTGAATTAAGGGGCTGTCCATAAAGGATGTTGCAAAATTTTTAACAAATCCCCCCCCCTCCCTCCTTGTTACATGTAACGCTGTTCAACATGAGCATATTGTTATAAACAACGCGTGATGTCACACTTCTTGTTATCCTTTCCCTTCCCCCTGTCACAATAATGTAACACCGAATTCCTAAAAGAGCCTACTCAGAAAAATGTTGATCTAAATTTAACATATATGAAGTTTTAAGTATTGAAGAAAGTTGCTAAAATGGTCATTCTATGAGAAGTTTTTTGAAAAAGGTTACTTTGTCATCAATTAATGCTCTTTAAAATAATTTTTCAAAAGCCTAAAATGATGAACTATTAAAGCCCCCCCCCCCCACACACAAGAATCAATAGCATCAGAAAAAGCTAAAAATGGAAAAGTAGCCAAATTCCAAAAAAAAAAGGCTGCTTTGATATTGAATACATTTTTTGATGTACAACATACAGTATTCATGATCTTGTATAATTCATTCTTTACTTAACGTTTTTAAAGTTGAATTCCTGTGTAACTTTTCGAGAGTGCCCACCGAAGGGGGGAGGGGTAGGAATCATAGTCTCATAATAATGATAGCTTTTCAACGGCTATAGTTATAAATAACTGTGCCCTTGAAATTTTAAGGGAGATGGGGGAGATGTTCATGGGGTATTTTTCTTGAAGTTTTCATAATTGAAGGAGGTAGGGCACCGTTTACTTTGGGGGATGGCACCCAAACATTCATGTCTTTTTAAAAGTATAAATTTGCTAAGCTAAGTTAACATTAATAATCTGGTACTATGTATTTTAATTTGATGTTATGTCTTTGAAACGTATTGCAGTTATATTTCCCGTTTACTTTAGTAAAAATGTTTATTTATATTTTAAAATTTCATTTTATTCTTATTCAAATACAATGGTAAAATTATTTTTTGTTTTGATGTAATTGTAAAATGAAAGTTCATCTATTTATTTGAATACTTCTTAAGACTTAATGTTTCGATACAATATACGAGTAGTTAAAATGCGATTAGTGTTAAAAAAATTTTCAAATGAAAAATAAAACTGTTTATTTATCACTTCGTTTTTACAAGATTGTAAAATAAAATCGTGTTTAGTTATTTGAATACTTTGTAAGACTTATAAATGTTTTTATGTGAAATACTATGAATTAAGCTCAGTGTATTTTTTAATGTATGATTATTGGTTCCTTTTTATGTTTTCTAATGAAAAAGTAGAAGTTTTAATGCTACTAAAATAATAGAAGACAATAGTAAATAAACCAAATAGTTTAATTAAACCAAAATACTAATCGAAGAGCTCACTTCCCAATATCATTGTGGATCGACTAACGATGACGTCATTTGCTAGTTGGATGGCCTTCCTATCTCGAAGGCCTCGCTTGTAGTCCACGGATTCTAAAAATTGGTGCCGCTTGGAGGGGCAAGAATTGTCACTATATGTTCACGATGTCAATAGACAACAACCACATAGAGCTAGATCAGGGGCGGCAAATAGGGGGGTCAAGAGGGGGCAATCGCACCCCCAAATCTTTTGAACAGAATGATAGAAAATGGGTGAATTCAATTTACGTAAGTCGAAAATCAATGTTCATTAAAGAAAATCTCGCTAATTCTCAGCAACTATTTGATGAAACTCGACACATTCTCAGACTAGAAAAAGTGTTTTTCGTTATTTGGATGATTACTTAGAAATTCATGAAGTATTTTCCGGTCCTTTCAGAACACAGAAGACTGATAGAGAACCATGGTTAATTTTAACTAAAGAAGACATTGCCTCATATAGGCTAAATATTTCATACTTGTGTGCCCACACTGTAAAAAAAGTCAGAAACATTACTGACTATTTCCGTGTAAACTTTCGGGATTTCAATGGTTTTTATCCACTTCCTGGAAATATCAAGTATCACTAACAAAAAGTTTCCTGAATTGCTACAAGTTGCACTGCTGCAGACTTCTCTCTGTTGTAAAAAATATGTTTAGCTCCCAGTTTAAAGATTAATTGAGAGTATTTATAAGGTGTATTGGCTTCATTTCGTTTACGGCTCGTCCGTGCTGATTAAACTCCCAAAGGGAGCGAATAAGTATGGACTACGTTGTTTTACAAGAATTGCAAGCAAGTGGGATGCTTGATACTTACTTGCAATTCTAACTTAGCTTTGGCCATGCTTGCAGTACTGCTTTTGGTAGTCTTGATAAATCAGGAAGGTGGCGAAATGTAATGTTATCCCTACCAGAGATACAACGGCTTTAATCGGGAAGATTTCTGGATTTTTCAGGGAGGTTACTGAATTTTAGGGGAAAACTTTCCTGGTTTTTGCGAGATATGTTACTGGCAGAAATTGGGCACATCAACTGCCTATTATTTTCCAGGAACGTTTCTGAATCGTTTTTACAGTGCAGTGTAACGATGGCATGTCCAATGTGAAAGGCTCGTGAAAAGTGGTGTGGCTGCATGATTTTCACAAGAAAATTCCTTGATATTTTACATTCACTTTCACGCTCATTTTTTAAGTGTATACTTATTTAATGAGTGTTCATCGCTTTCTTCTGCTAGAAACACGTTTTAGCTGTTCAATACATTACAATGCTTTCATAGAAACTTCTTAAAAATGCATGTGATTATTGAATAAAAAAAAGACATATCAACCAAATACCTTTTATGGGGCTCTATAATTATGCAATCGCGGAGTGACACAAGATCATCTTTAAGAGTTAAAACGATAAAACCATTTTTCTATAGTAGGCCAGTGCCAATAATGCTTGAGGCCAAAAAAATTTAGAACAGGATAAAAGCAGTTCGAAAGGCAAGAAAATCTAATAACATTAATAGGAAAAATAAATTACGGGCGAGCTGAGTTCGGGAAGGGGGGTGTAGGGGGGTTTAAGGGGGGGGAAAACGGTTTATCACGATTTCCGGAAAAACTAAGAGTCCTATCGAAAAAAACTAAATTGCAAAGTTGTTGGTAATAAAAAGATCTACAACTTTTTCATTTGCACTTTTTTTCTATAACCTCAAAATATATGCGAAATATTCAAAAAACCGACTTTTTGGTTTTTTATTTTTATCTCCCACAAAAAAAAATTTTTTTTCACTAAATTTAATGAAAAGTTACCCTATTATGTCCCAAATACACTGTAATTTTTTGGATTTAAAATATTTATTTTTTCTCCTTATTTTGGTTCAGTAGTAAAAAAGCATCAGAATTTTCAATCAAAAATTCTCACGTCAAAATATCTGATTTTTTTTAAAAATCGGAGCAAGTTTTTTTCGTTGGAATCTCTACTTTTTGATGGTATAAAAAACAATATACAATACTATGGAAACTTTTTGCAAAAAATGAAGAAAATCAAAAAAACTCGAATTTGAAAAAAAAAATCATCACTATGTAAAATTTTAAGCTATTTATTAAATTAACAGCAAATACAATAATTAACAGCAAACACAATTGGAAAACTGATTATTTTTCATAATATTCAAGGTTACACAGTTCGAAATTGCGGAAATTACTCATTTATCCCATCCTACAGTGTAGCTTGCTATTCGTAACTCCAAAAAACTATAGGGGGCACTGCAGTCACCGTCTAATGATGGATGAGAAGGGTATAAAAGAAATGCATGCTGTAGCTTGATTTTTAATTATTTTAATATAATTTTATTTTCAGTTTGTGACAATGTCACATAGAAAATTTCATTTTTCGAGTAATTAAAGTGTACATTTTAATAAGGAGCTTAAAATTTTTACATAGTTATGACTTTTTTTTTTTTCAAATTCGAGTTTTTTGATTTTTTTCATTTTTTGCGAAAAATTTCTATAGTATTGTATATTGTTTTTTATACCATCAAAAAGTAGAGATTCCAACGAAAAAAACTTGCTCCGATTTTTAAAAAAAATCAGATATTTTGACGTGAGAATTTTTAATTGAAAATTCTGATGATTTTTTACTACTGAATCAAAATAAGGAGAAAAAATAAATATTTTAAATCCAAAAAATTACAGTGTATTTGGGACATAATAAGGTAACTTTTCATTAAATTTAGTGAAAAAAAAATTTTTTTTGTGGGAGATAAAAATAAAAAACCAAAAAGTCGGTTTTTTGAATTTTTCGCATATATTTTGAGGTTATAGAAAAAAAGTGCAAATACAAAAGTTGTAGATCTTTTTATTACCAACAACTTTGCAATTTTGTTTTTTTCGATAGGACTCTTAGTTTTTCCGGAAATCGTGATAAACCGTTCCCCCCCCCTTAAACCCCCCTACACCCCCCTTCCCGAACTCAGCTCGCCCGTAATTTATTTTTCCTATTAATGTTATTAGATTTTCTTACCTTTCTAACTGGTTTTATCCTGTTCTAAATTTTTTCGACTTTTTACCATTTTCAAAGCTATTGGCACTGGTCTATAGCTTCAAAGCAGTAATTTGACGACTGGAAGAATTATTGCAAAAAGGTTCTTTCAGTGGTGAAAAAGCTCATGCCCTTTAGCATGTATGACTTCGTTTGAATTTTTATCCAATTTGTTTGCATCGGGAAAAGGTTCTTGAAAAATGCTTTACTCTATTAAAATCTATATCTTCAATCCGCCACTCGACTTTTCAAACCACAGTTCAATCTACAATTGATCTGTGCACCATACTACCACAGTTCAATCTACAATTGAAACTCAAAAAAAAGATTTTTTATAGATGTATATTACAATCAATTGTGAAATTTTTCAAAAAAATTCTTCCTTCAAGCAAATTTTAAAGAGGTGCAAAAAAAAAAGTAACAAAAATCCACATGATGATATGAAATCAAACATTGATTTTTGAATATTTTGTATGAAGTAATAGATTCAGTTTCGAATGAAATTAACACAAGTTTTCATGATAATTATTTTTCTGTGTGGTTGGCTGGGATTATGGTTGTTTGGATTGGATTTTGAAAACGAAAAATAAAATGTTTCAACTGTGAGTAAAATTTTTAGCGTGAGGCAAGAAAAATTACAAGCAATATACCGACAGAATGGTTTTCACATCCAGAGACTGCAGTTTCGTCCTTGTTATGGACTCATCAGTCTGGAATAGTGAATAACAGAGCTGGAGGCAGATGATATCTCATTGAAGCTGAGAGCGCCGACATGACTAGATTATTCAATGATGAAAAGTTTAAGCCCCTCACAGTTTTTGAAGTAGCCTGGATGATTTTGAAGAGCAAGGTATAAACAGTGTTTTCATACATAACTTTGTGTTACTTCAATTATTTTTTAACTATTACAATCAGTTCATCTAGTAGAGAAAGATTTTTTTTTATGTCTCAGGAGGTTAGAGAAATATTTTCGAAGCACAAAGGGATTTTTTTTTTTTTTCCATTTAGCTGAACTGGCAAAACAGCACGACATTGGGCAATGATAGATTAGTAACACGATTCCCTACTCTTCCGAATTCCAAAAATCATGCATTATAACTTTTCCAAAAGGTATAAAAACTTTAGTAGCGAGATGTTTTGTATGATAACTTTTTAGTCAATGAATCAAAATTTTAATTCTTTCTAAACAAATTTTATTCATACTAAACCGAGTTTATGACAACTTCTTGTTAGCTAATGTGCGTTTGGTTTCGCTTTGGGGTTATACATATTTAAGAAACTCGACCCCCCAAATGAAATGGTGAAATGCCGCCCCTGAGCTAGATTAGGGTAATGTGAGAAAATTATAATTCTTCAAAAGGTGCTGTAAATCGAAAAAAATTGAGAACCTCTGCACATAAATGTTAACTGTTAATTCGAAGAGGAAGCAATAATTTTAAGTGGGATTTTCTATTACGATTGTTTATTATCAATTTTATCGATTGATGACATTGATATCTACGAACTTAATAGAAAGATTATTCAATCTTATCTCATAAAACCAAAAATATTTGACACTTTCGTTTCATAGACGCCTCTTCTGCACAGGAGTCTTTTTATGAAGCATAGTCGTTTCAGCGATGTTTGCGTAATTGGGGGAATTTTTTAAAATACTTTTTAGGTGTGACTCATATTTTAAGTATATTCGCTAGTCCTTTTCATTTAAAACAGCGGTTCCCAAACCTTTCTCCCTTGCGAACCCCTTCCAAATCCGAAAGAAATTGGCGAACTCCTTGGGTACTAAGTTATAAGTTGCAAGCAAAAAAAAAAAAAAAAAAACCGCATACAGACACACACCATAGTTTCTTCGAAGAAGAACGAAAATATAACAGCAAAATATAGAATTACAAATATTACTACGAATTAAAATGATAGCTAAAAATAAATATATATACAAAACAAATTCTTCAAAAAATTTACCCGGTGATTATTCTTTTTGAGCTTCAGCCAACTTTGAAAAAGTTTTTAAAATAGGATATTTGTGGAACAAACAAAGTTTTTCAAAGTTATGCTCAAATATCTGACAGTTTCAGTCTTACTTCAGGTTCAGCATTCAATTTGTTTCAGTATTTATCTCTGTTTATTATGAAAATGCTTCTTCACATAGAAACGTAGTCCAAAAGGTAATAAAATTCAAATAAATCAATTAAAGAATTATCTTTGGAAATACCTTTCAAAGAACTGTCTCAGATTAACTAAATGGTCTTTTTTCTTCCATTAAAATTAGAAATGTTTCTAGCTGTATGTCTTCTTGAAAAGGACTACGAGTTCTGTCGTTTTATAAGTAGTATATACCGCCTACATTAATCATTTGATTTCTGAAAAATTTTCTTTTCTTTATGTTATAAGTGAGGAATGAAATGCGTATATTGAAAAATAATAGAAACGCCTATAATTAATTCTATTACACAAAAGTAATTTTTACTGAAACAAATATTTTAAAGGTCACTTTCTACAAGAAAATGTTTCTGCACAAATTTCATGAATTCCTTATTTACATATATTGCCAATTAAATTACAGGGTTATATTCCATTGTTTTTTTTTTTACTGCCAAGCTTCACTCACGAAAATGTTCTGAAGTAATTTATTTTAGCATACTTCTTGTCGTATTTTTTTGAGTTGTTAGCCATTCTTTTTAAACAATAAAGCTCGAAGTAAATTGTAGTCTAAGCAGTGTGAAAATTATAGCAACAAATAACAGCGCGATCACTTTTCGACGCATTATCGGCCCACCAAAACAAAAGTATCGTAAATAACTCGTCATTGCACTCCAATGGTAAAGGAACTAAACGTCAGAAATTAATTAAAGTTATTTGAGACGCTCGTATATGCACCATGTAATGTTTTCGTCAAATTTAATCGAGTTTTCCGATTAAAAGCTATTCAGAAAATGTCCGTCTTCATATTCTGTCATCTGAGGACATTGCATTCAAAAGTGGAGCTTTGTGTCGGCGTGCATTCAATGCTACCATTCTCAATGACAGCGGTAAAGCAGGGGCTTTGACTTAATTCTTTAAATGTCATCAAGTATGCTAACATTGTCATTCTAAGAGTATCGAATATGCGAGAGACACCTGAATAACTAAAATAAATAAATACCTTTGTGCTGAACAGTAAAGTAAGAAAAACAACGTTAAAAAAAGCACAAATTTGCCAATTACAGCAGACACGTGTTTCGGCGTTACAGGGAATGTCTTTTTCAATGCAAAAAGTAATGAGCTTATGGATGAAAAGACATCCGACAGAAGCCAAGAGCAAATAAGCATGCAGCCCTAAAGATAAAAATAGCGGATTAGCCAAACACCGATGGGAAAATTATAAACCGATCAGGAACCAATAGGGATGCAAGCAAAGGCCAAGAACTTTCTCTTAGGTACAGAACCCAGAAAGAAAGAAATTCAATTGGACAAAGATTAAGCCGAAGCTTGAACAAAAAGGAAATGTCGGTAACCGTGAACCGCAAGAAAGGAAAAGCTGATTGGAAGAAAAAAGCACCACGCAATAAAATAAACAGAAACAAAAATATTTGAAAAAAGGAAAAAGAAAGATAAATAAAAGAAAATGGGGGGGGGGGGGGCGTCGACAAGACAAAAATATATGCTCTTGGTTTTTGTCGGATGTCTATAAGCTCATTACTTTTTTCATTGAAAAAGGCGTTCCCTGTAATGCCGAAATACGTGTCTGCTGTAATTGGCAAATTTGTTTGTGTGTTTTTTTTTTAACGTTGTTTTTCTTACTTTACTTGAATAACTGTTGAACAAAATGTGCTTGAAATCGCTTGAGCAGGAGACTTCATCTCTAACAATCATGTTAAAATTCCGCCATTACAATAATGTTTTCGCAAAGCCCCTTAAAAACCTCTCGCGGACTCCCAGGGGTTTGCAAACCACCGGTTGGGAACCGATGGTTTAAAACAAATCCTACAGACATTTCTTTCACCAGACATGATACCATACTACTTTTTGTTCTTCTTTTTTATATTAAATTTGCAGTTTGCATAAACAAAACATTTAAAGACAGATTAAAAAAAAAAAACGCGTCTAGAGAGCACTAAAAATATATCTTTAAAAAGTTTTCAAAAAGAAATGCTTTGTTGAGATAAGTATATGAGACGACAACAAAAGTACCATTTTAAGTGTTTAGATCAAAGAAGTAAACAAGGTCAATAACTATCTTCTTCGTGAGCTACGATTGGAGTTTTTTCTTATCAGTATTTGAGGTTCATTAAATAGACATCCTCAGTAACATTCGATACTTGCTTGAAATTACACAGTATGCCTTAAAACTTATTTTATGTCTATTGTCTAGCACCTTTTGTGCACTGAATTTCAAAATGTTTGATGTAAAGCGATTAAGTTAATTTTGTCTTTGTCCGCTATTTTTAACCCTTATATACATTTTCAAAAGTTTGTTCAAAAATAGGATCATAGTTTACATTTTAAAATAAAAATAAAATCGTATTTGAAAGGTTCAATTTAAATTATAATTCACAGAATGCATTAGGTCGGCACCAGTAAGGTAAATTTTAATGTTATCATCTACTGGCGAAGTAACACTGATAAAGTTTTCGAAAAAGTTTTTTATCTGTTCTACCTCTACCTTAAATACTGTTTTTACTTCTCAAGCTAACGTGGAAAAGTTATTGACAACAAAGCATCAGGGTACCAAAATAAATAAATAATAAATAAATAAATGAAATAAATTTATCTTTGAGGTGTGAACTATATAGACATTTAGGAACAGTTTACTTCATATTTTATTCCTGTATGCTACCATCACAAATGAGCACCAATTTACTGCATTTATACAGAAACAATAAAATCTCCTTAATTTCATATTTTGTGTGTTTTAGTTTGTGCAAAACCATTGATCCATATTATCATCATCATTATTATTATTATTTTGTGAAACTATCAATTACTTGTACGCGTATATGAATTTATTTTGAAATGTAACCCGTCTTATAGTAAACCACAAGCCGTAATATCTCGTAAAATAGGTTTTACTAAATATGCTGAAATTTAAGAAATACGGCTTAATTAACATTAATTGACTTTCCATTAGAAGGGATGGATGTAGATTTAAATGGAACAGTCATCATAAATCCTTCACTGGCACGGAAAACGGCGTAACTAACCTTGAATCCTTGAGGTCCGGGTGGTCCAGGAAATCCATCTTTACCCTAAAAAATATACTTTTATAAGATTATATTTTAACAAATGTATGAAATAAGTTTTTAATAATATTTTCTTGATCGAGACTGCTGTTTAGTAACAGCTCTAACACTTACGGTTACGTAATATTTAGTGGCTTTGTAAAAATTTCAACTTACTCTTGGTCCTGGATATCCCCGAAGTCCTTTTTCACCTGTCATACCAATATCACCGGGTGGTCCCTAGGAGGAAAAATTAACATCATTAAGAAATACTGGTCAAATGCAAGAAAATAAAACTGATTTTTAAAGCTTCCATCTAGCGTGTGCTGTCTGAGCTCATTCATATTTCCATGTAAATGGTGCTCGTTGAAACGGAAGCCGTCCATCTGTATCTTGAATCGACTAGCAATTGCTATCCGGCTCGGTTATGCGAATGATATTTGTTACAACAACAACATCTGCTACTTCAAAAATGCGAATGACTTAGTTTTTTCTCTTTAGATACATAAGAAGATAAAGGCTTTCCAACCTCTAATTTCAATCGGTTTCACAAAAAATTCCCCTGGTAATCTGAGAGTTTTGGTGAAACAAACATAAACGGTAAATGCTAGAGTTTGAAATCCATCGGGAATCATGTTTTACTTACAGGGCCGCCGTGAGACAAAGCAAGCCCTTTTTAAGTTTGGTCGTCGGACCCTCTTGCTCAACAAAAAGTATAAAACTAATGCAATAAAATCGCATTATAACGATCAATATGTATTCAAAGTGAAATCGGGTCAGAAAATTTATTTTGCTGAAACGTATTTTTAACAGTGTTGCCAGATGGTCAAATCCAGATTTCCCCAATTCCCTTCCAACTTTTCCCCAAAAAGCGATGCAAAAATTATTTTTCTACTAATATTTTCATAAAATGAATCGACTTCCTCTAATATTTTTGTCTCTTGACATTCCTCCCCTCCCCCCCAAATAGCCAAATTTTCTTATAAAATTCCCCAACTTTTTTTTCCTTCACATTTTCGCTTTTTTTTTGTCTTCTTTATCTTTATCTTTCTTTATCTTTACTAATAATAAAGCTGAAAGTCTCTCTGTCTGGATATCTCTCTGTTCGGTTCTCTTTCTGTCTGTCAGGATCTCTAACGCGCATATAGCGCCAAGACCGTTCGGCTGATTTTCATGAAATTTGGCAAAGAATTAGTTTGTAGCATGGGAGTGTGCACCTTTAAGCGATTTTTTGAAAATTTGATTTTGTTCTTTTTCTATTCCAATTTTAAGAACATTTTCCCGAGCAAAATTATCATAAGATGTACGAGTAAATTACCAAGTTATCATAACGTGGAACCGTAACGTGGGCAATCCAATTGGTGAGAAATTCATTCTGCATTATTTGTAAATATACAGGGGGACCAAAAGACCTTTTAATTTTCTACTACGGGCAAAGCGGTGTGAGCGCCACTAGTCATAAATACAAGCGCCTGACCGAGAGATAAGAAATAACCAAATCTATTTTTTCTACTCGCATTTACTACTCTGCTTCTGTATGTACATTTAAACTATGATTTTTGTATATATTTATCCAAGAACACTCTTCATTACACTTATTTTTATCTGTTTCACGTATCAACTAGTTACTCACGCAGAACATTAATGTGAATTCCATAGCATAGTATTCCACATAATGCGAAATCCATAAAGTTGAGCAAAGCTATCCCAACGCTGTTTGATACAATGTTCCCACTACTTCTTGACGCGAATTTAAATACGAAAAAAAAATCTTTTTTCCCGAGGTTTTTTTTCCCCAGGTTTTCCCCAAGGAAAAAAATTTTCCCCAATGAATTCCCCTCAAAACCCATTTCCCCAAAATTTCCCCTTGCCCCAATCTGGCAACACTGATTTTTACTTCCTTTTACAAAAAAAGAAGTATTGTATTCGCGAAAACATTTTCACTCAAAAATCGACCTTAATTTCCGTTTTCTCACCCCCGAATGAATGTTGAGTTTTTTTTATCGACCCGACCACACGTGAATATATACCAAAGAACGTATAGACGCCCGAAATATTCATTTTAACATTTCCCGAGTTGATTACAACGAGTTTTCTCGTGCCGTCTGTATGTACGTCTGTATGTACGTATGTACGTATGTATATCGCATAACTCAAGAACGGTATCTCCTAGAAAGTTGAAATTTGATACGTAGACTCCTAGTGCGGTCTAGTTGTGCACTTCCTCGTTTGGTTGCATTCGAGTGATTCTAAAGGGATTTTTTGAACCTTTTGGGGAGGGGGGAATCATTGTTAATTTTGATGCGAACTCAAGTGGTGTTATAATTTGGCGGACACTTGACTATATATCGCCAGTCTTTTGGTCGCCAACTTGGCGACAAATTTGGCGATTTTTTTTTATTTTTTAATCTGGTTTTAATTTGGCCACTGTTGGTGATATTTAGAGAGTTAACTATTGAATTACATTAAAATTGCAATAATGGAGAAATAACATTAAATTGGCGTGAAAGTCATGTGATGCACACATCAGCTCGTATACTGTGTTGGTATTCAGTGTTACGGGATTTCACTGTACGATCTGAAAAAGTGTCGTAGTTTCCAGTAAGGCTGACGCGTCCTCTGTCAGCCCGCATCATCCCCGAAGACGTGTGCGATACTGACGTGTGTAAACACACATGAAATCACTAACTTTATTGCTCTTTAAGATTAGTTTTTGTCACATTGATTTTGATTCTATTGATTTCAACTTGCTGCAGAACAATCAAAATTCTTTGATCGAGCAAATATCTAGTAAACTGTCGTGAACTTTCGGATAAAAAAGAAAAGCAGCCATAAGAATTCAGAAATGCAAAATGTAGTGTATTTGTGCTTTAAGTTACACGATGAGTGAATGAGTTACGAACTTTCGTTGTAAATAAACAAATCTTTTGTATGTGAGAACTTTTAATCCGAAATTCATGATTATGAAACATAAAACTTTGTTAAGGATTTGAAATGCTGTTTCACTTGAAAGCAGATGAGATAATATATCTCCTGAAATTTATAGATCATCTTATTCATAAGAAATTATCTCACCATTTTGCCAGGTATTCCGTCAAAGCCTCTTTCCCCTCTATCCCCCGCTTCACCCTGAAAATAAAAACATTATAAAGTAAAATAAATGTAAGAATCAAATAGATAACAATAAACATACACATCCATAATTTTTAGGAGGGGAGGGGTGTAATGAGGTTCTATTAATCTAAATATTTCGCTCTGCAATCTTTTATTAATGGGAGAAAATGTAAATCCAGTCCAACTCTCTATAATTCGAATCTTATAACTCGAATACTGCTTTATCTCAGTTTTCATTGATTCAACCCTTGAGAAAGCTGTGGAAATTTCCCATTACTCGAACTTCCAATAAAACTAAAGCTTCAGCCATTCCCATCCCTTGTCCTCAATATCCCTGAAGTCGTATGGTTTAGCCCTCGATAACTCGAAGTAATTCGAGTTGAATGTAAATGACTAAATGCAATTTTCTCATTAATTTCTTTAGTTTGAATTCTGAATCAGAGTTTCTTGGTTACTTCATGTTTCTAAAAGCTAGAAGTTTTGTATAAATATCAGATAATTTTGAGTTTTCACTCACACTAAATACTACTCGGAAAGAGCATTAAATAAAGCATATTGATTAAAAATTTTGATGTAATGATAATAATATAGGGTCATTCCATAGTGACTAACGTAACATTCGCAGCTGATTTTCAAACTCTTTTTACGTACACCGGGTGTAAAAATAAATGTGTTTTGGTTTAATATGCAGATTTAAAATGTACAAGGTGACTATTTTTCATTTCTACCAAGAATTTGAAGCAAAATAAGCGCTGGCAGGTGTTTTTTCTCCAAAAAAGGCATCGTGACTAACGTAACATTTTTGCAACCCTGAGAAACAATGCTTATGTTACGAGGCAAATTTTTCTGAAATTTACGCAGGCATTTAAAATTGGCCGATATATTTGTAAGAGGTAAACCATCTATTTTTAAAAATGTACTACAGATTTGTTACATATGAATCTTTTTTTGCCCTAAATGGTACTTTTCCGAAAAACTGTGTGTAACTAACGTAACGTGACTAACGTAACCATCGAATAACAAGCAATGAATGCATATAAAAATTTTTTTATAATTAATTTCTTGCTCTTATATTACTTTTACACTTTTTAGGAACCTTCTTTGTGTTGTATTATGGTTCATTCTTTACTTTTTTTCTATATAAGTGTTAGAAATTGAATGGAAGGATTCAGTTCAATTAACTCAATTTGAATGTGCGAAAAAAAAAAAAAACTGCTTTTACAAACTGAATAACATCATTCTTGGGCTAATTAAATCCTAAATAGCTCTCTTGTAAAAATTAACTTTATGCACGTTGATAGTTTCACCGAAATCTAGTATTCTGCTGATATACTAGTTATCGTTACAGGAAACTCCGTAGTACTTTTCAATGGCATATTATTTTTTAAGGTTTACTGATTCATCGAACGAATAGTGTTGTGCATCCTTTTGAATTAAAATGTAAGATTGAAAAAAAAAAAATATATTCGGACGTTTTTGCAGAATGCATTTTAATTCCAGATATCACCGCAAATGTTTGAATTTCTAAATGATCATTCTTGCATTTTCTGAAATGTATGGCAGCAGCGCTTATTGTCACTGTATCATGTAACATCTTCAAATGTTTTCCAACGAGCAGCCATTACTTCATTTTAATAATAGGTGGAGATGTATTTTCTAAAAAATAGAGAAGTTCTCCTTTGTTAAGATTGTATTTCTATTATCTTAATTCTTAAGCTTGGATTCTTGTGTTGAATGCACATTCAGCAGAGTACTCACTTTGCTTGACTCATCTTTTTTCTTTTTAAATAATTCTTTAAATTAGAAGTATCTTTATAAAGACCTTTAAAAAGGTATTTTTCTAAGTAAACAGAAGGTCTACAGTGTAATATTACTGGTATTTTTTACCCTTTATATTTTCAGTCAATATAGAATGCCTACATATTCAAAATTGTTCATGAAAATGTACATTGAATTAAATAAGTTTTAAATATATGCAGTCATTTTTAAAATGTTACATTAGTCACATGCAAACTGTTACGTTAGTCACACCTCAAATGTTACGTTAGTCACACTAATTATTTTATATCTACTGATACTAAAATAAATATTTTGCACTTTTTAAGTAAATATGACACAGATGTAAGAAAATAAAAAGTGCTGTTTGGTGCAATCATCTGGTTTAGTTTTTAAGCAGAAAATAGTACATTTTCGTGACTAACGTAACGCAAATATTTTCAGTGAAATAACCAAACTAATTAAAATACTTATCTTACAATGTATGCAAAAAGAACAGTCAATTTTGTCGGGCCAACATCTAATCATTAAGAATAAACATAGTTCTTTTAAAATTTTGCAAAAAATTTTACATTACACAAAAAAATGTAGACGCATGTTTTTTGCACATGCTAAGCCTTTTCTAGCACCTCGCACGTTTAGAGCCAGAAGAAAAACACCGAATGAAATTTTTGCAAACTATTACTGGATTTATGTACTAGAAAGTACGCTTAATGAAATGATAGGTCACAATTAAGGCTTTGTGGAAATTTTTTTTCTGAGGTTGAGGTTGACATTTCTATGGAATGACCCTATAACAATAGTAGTAATAATAATAATAATAACATTAATTTTTAAGCAAACGAAATGAAAAAGAAAAGCATATTTGAAATGAATGTAGTTAACATCGTTGGCATAAAGAAATTCCTAAGTTAGATAGGACAAGAACAATCACACATAACTAAGCGTTTAAAATTAAATAATGTTTCAAAAATGTACAGAAGATAATAGCAGAAGGAATACAGTCGAACTGGCTTACAATGAGAGCGAAAGGATCGTGATATTGACTCCTTATATCCGAGCGCTCGTAGAAAACGGATTCCAAAACGATATTTCGGAAACGATAACATTCTCTTCAGCAAATATACAGTGGCTCCCGAAAGTGTTCGTACACTTTGAAGTTTTTGAGTAAAACCAAAATAATGCAAAACTAAATTCGAAAATGAAGTCCAATATTTTTTCACATCATTCCTATGTCATTCTAAATAAAAGCCTGTAGTTTTTTCAAAATATTGACCTATCTTCTTTTTGAAATGGGTCAAAAAACGAAGAGACAGAGAAATAATACGCCACAAAAGTTATGGTACACTCAAATATTTTTGAATAAATTCATGATTAAATTATCATTTGTTTCTTTATTATTTTTGCATTGTGTGGACCCTTAAAAGTCATTCAGCTTTAATTTTTTGTTTATTTATTCTTTAATATTGTGCTTATTACTTAAAAATGTCTGGTATTCGAAAAAAACCACAAACACCATTCGAAATTTGATTTTTTTCCTCAAAGTAGCGGTAAATTGGTTTGAAATGTCTCTAAATTAGTTAATTTATTCCATTCTATAGTAAAGTGCTTGTTAAAATGCTTTAAAGAAAAGAATCGGATCGAAAACAAATTAAGAAAAGGTCAACTGGCAAAGTTGAAAAAGCATGATTTGAGATATACAGTTAAAAAATTTATGAAAAATACACATTTGAGAGCTGCAAAAGTTTCTGCAGAGTTAAATGCAAATGTTTACATTTAATTTTCATCTAAAATTTTTCTCCAAGTTCTCTGGTTAGCTGGATTAAATGAGACCTCTTCCCGCAGAAATGTTCTTGGTCGTGCGAAAAACAGAAAGCTTACGCTTTTCGTCAAAAAATCAATGATAAATAAGCTCAAAACGTTTTGGAGTTACGTCTTACTTACACATTAAAAGGAATTTAACACTTTTGGTTAAATTGTTGTATAATTGTAAATAGAAGAAAAAATTAAGAACTGAATCTTAAGAACTTAGTTGGACCAGTTATTCAGGACGGTGAAAGTGTTCTTTTGTGAGGGTGCATATCAGCATCAGGACTTGGTAGTTTGAAATTTTTTGATTAAATAAGGAATCATGCTGTTCATTCAAATTTTTTAAAAACCAAATTTAAACTCTTAGCCAAAAATTTGGTTTTTGGAAAAAATTTCGTTTTTTATCGAGACAACGATAAGAAGCACACGGTTTTCAACGTTTGCGTCTAGTGCCTCGAAAATTGTCCTAAAAAGTTTAGAAAATATCCCTTCAATCTCCAGATTTAAACTTAATATAACATAATTAGAGATATCTGGAGACTAGATTACGAAAATACGACTTTGAAACGAAATTAGAGCTTTAGAAACAGTAAGACTCGGAGCGTGTTTGAACACTTAATCAGGAATTACGAAAAAAAAAAAAAGAAATCTATTTCCAGACGTTTAAAAGTGTTGTTGATACTGTATAATATTCTACTAAATGATAACTTAATAAAAAGTTAGATTATTCAATAATATATGGACATTTTTTAAAGTGTACAAAGACTTTTGTAAGACAAAATTTCCGGCGCTTTTTGGTTTTTGATTTTTAAAAAATCAAGTTTTAATATTAAAAAAAAATCATGTAGTTTTGTTGAAAATCGGTCATAGATCTTATAATTAAATACCTATTCCAAAACATTTATTCTAACCAATGGATAGGGTCCTATTTCATTGAAAGTCGTAGGTGTACGAACACTTTTGGGAGCCACTATAATTTTTAATTGCTCCTAAACTTCACGAATTTCAAAAAAGGGTCGTGTCGTCACTTGTTTTCATTATTTATCTAATCTCTAACTTTCGGTTGAATTCAAAATGTTAATGGAATTTTTCATAAAATAGAATAATCTTTTCTGGGGAGAAAATCAACAGAAATTTTATGGATTACAAAAATATTGCTCGCTTTAAGCGGGCTTTTCTTTTTTAAAGCGAGTTTTGGTTTCATAGACAAAACTTTAGCACCAACCAAATCTGTTTGATTTCCTCGTTAAATCCGAGTTTTCCTTAAAACAGGACGCACTATACGCGATTTCGACTGTATTCAATTCGAAAAAAATTGCCAAGCGAAGAAAAGAATGAAAAAAAGAAAGAAAACAGGGAAAAAATAAACAATATTTTTTGCATGAGAAAAAAAAAGAAAAAAGCAGACGATAGTATATTTTATCAGGTACAGAAAAACATTTTTTCTCAATTATTTAACTTTCATTACTTTGATTCGCCACTTCTGATAAAAATCCTCTGCGTCACCTCCAGTAAACAAATTCATTTCGATAAGTCAAAGCATTTTCAAGGTCGCGATTGCATTAACACATGTAACCATTAAACAAAGTTCGTAACAATAAAACCACTAATGTGATAAAACGTTATTTTCACAAGATATCATTTTTCACTAACTTGCACGAAACACAAATGATGACGAAAGTGAATATTTTGTAATTGCATTGTGTTTTGAAATAGAGGACTGCCTTATTAGTGCCATTTCAAAATACTGTGAAACCTTTTGCTATTTCATTTTCGTGTGTTTGTAAAAGAGGCTGCCTGATCAGAACATGCTCGGGGAATGTAACAAAACACGGGTTTAAGTGCAATGACATATATTATTTATCTACCATAAATTAGTTTATGAATGATAAAAAATATATAAAAAAAATGAGTAATGCCTTATTAGTACCATTTCAAAATGCTGTGAAACCTTTTGCTATCTCAATTTTGTGTGATTGGATGATTGGAAATGCGCCTGTGAAGGAGACTGTAAACAGAACATGCTAGGGGAATGTAACAAAACTCGGGCTTTAGTTTAATGACATAAATTACAAATTAAATTTAAACTTACCTTAAATTACTTTATGAATGATGAAAAATAAAAAAAAAAAACTTTCTCTGTTTTCGGTTTAAAATGTAAAAGTTTTTTCCATGTCGGATAATTTTTTAGTTGTGTAGTTAAAATAATGATTAAATTAATGTATATCGTGTGTATAGTGTGCTATGAAAGATTAATAATGCAGAATAACGACTTTTATCATCGATTCACCGCAAATATTTGCCGATCTTTATTGCTTGAATGTGAATGTTAATATTCAGAGCATCATGTTGATGTTTACCAGAATTCGAACTTTCGCAGTAACATATGCAATATTAGTGCTTGAAATGAATGTACAAATTTATATTTCAAGCACTAATATTTTATGGATTAGAAGCATGGGCTCATATGAAAGATTAGTGCTTGAAATGAATGCTCACATTTGTTTCAAGCACTAATATTTTATGGATTATAAGCATGGGAAAGGACTCTTTAATTTTAATAATTACCATACCTTTTGTCCTTTTCGTCCAGGCTGACCAGGAAGTCCTACGGTTATACCTTTCTGTTCCAGGAAGTATCCGTCGCAGGCACCAGGAGGACCTGGTGGTCCAATCAATCCACGATCTCCCTACAATTAGAGATCATTCATTCATAAAATTTAATCCTACTACACATGATTTATTATTAAGGAATTGTAATATACATGCAATAAATAATGTAACTATGAAAGAACATTTAGTTAAAAAAAATATCGTAGTTTTGTTGTAATGTGAAAGAATACATTTCGTTTCCGTTCTTCTAAATACATTTTACAATTCCTCATACACAACATTTTATTTGATGCTATACATTAGTATATCATTCTAGTTACCTCATCCAATTTAAAGTTGTTTGTTCTTTCAGTGAACTTACATTATTCTCTTTAAATGGTATCATGTTACGTTTTAATATTATAATAAAATTCATTTTTCTTTGCTTCTTTTTTTATTGGTTCTAGTCTCTGATTTTTGTATATTTAGTTTTAGAATTGATTCCGTTTCATTTTTTTAAGGTATAGGGGATTTCAGTTTTTATTTAAATATGTTTGATCCTACAAAGATATTTTTAATCGCCGTTGATTATAATTTCAAGTTATAAATGCCTAATTTTATTTTCCAAGTAGTTCTACAGGTATGTAGAAAGATGCAGAGTTGGCAGAATTTTTAAAAATTTCATTTAGACTTGGCGAATTTTGACGAGAAAAGGAAAATTCTTACATTTGTATCTATTGTTTTAACAACTTCCAGTGTTTAATAATATAGTCCACGACCAGTTTAAAACCATATCACGCCATGGATAGTTGCAGTTATAGTATTGGCGTTTGTGCGTACGACAGTGGTTTTGATTTTAGTGTAGTGAAGTGCCACAACATTTTTCGGATTGAAGTTTTGATCAGGTATTAAATGAAGAACTTTCATGCGTAAATAGCTATACATAGTTTTTGCACAAATAAATTTCTTCGTTTTTTTTTCTGTTCATACACACATATACTCATTGAAATAACCAGTCCATTATGGCAATAAATAATTCGATTTTTTTTTCATTCGAAATATACATGTTATGTATATGTGTAGTGTATGCATAGATATCTAGCGATATTTTTGAATTCTTGAAAAAAAAAAAAAAAGTAACAATTCCTTTCGCATTGAGCGTAAGATTTCCTGAAAACAGTCTTTTATGATTTAAATGGATAAGATGTGAATTAAATATCCGAAATAGTTGCTTTTTCCATCAATACGTATACTTACAGGTTCTCCCTTTAGTCCTTGAAAACCGACTCCCATGTTTCCTTTATCGCCGTCAAATCCTCTGTCACCTTTAGGTCCCTAAAAACGAAGAAATATTTGATGTGAAGTTATACCACCTAAATAAAAACATATTATATTTGTAGTATAATTTTTACGAGATATTTTCGTTGGAAAAATCATAACTGTTTATAATTTTTTCTCACATTTTCAGAAGAAACATACTGTAATCTTTTAAACGTTGAAACAAAAACAAAAAAAGAAAAAAACCGCAATCTCCAAACTTTCAATGATACTTTCGTAATCGAAACTATCAAAAGTTACCTACCTGAAAACCTTGAGGTCCTCTATCACCTTTGGGTCCAGGTGCTCCATCAGCCCCAGGTGGTCCCTGCGTGAAAGATCATAGTTGTAAAGTAAATAAATAAAATATGATTGTTAGCTTTCAAACAAAACTTCATTTGCGAATGTCCAAGTTATAATGATGATAAAGTATTATTGAGTAACAAAAGGGAGAACTGAAACGCTTAATTGTTTATTTGCTTGCTATCATTGGTAAGTTACTATTTTTCATCATCATCACTATGACTCGCATCTTTGTGAAATACTTACAGGTTGTCCTGGGGCACCATCTCTGCCATGTTCTCCCTGAAAACAAACAAAATACGAGTTACGTAAAGACAAAAAAAGAGAAGAGAAATAGCTTTATGGAGATTAAAGTTATGGAGATGTTACGTTAAAAAAAAGCGTAATGAATTGTGTAAACTGTTTTCAAAAGTTCCTGAGGACATTTTAAAAGCACACAGTTAGTTGTAACAGTTGAGGTCAGGCCAGTTTGGGATATCCCTATTTTATTGACTGATATATCGCGGAAAGTAACTAAAATCCTTTTCTAAGTTGTATGTCAATAAAGACGAACATTTGTCGATGCATTGAAGACTCGACTGATTTTTTAACGGTTTAATTTACATGGTGCGAAAGTGCACCAAAAACACAAATAGACAAACGTTGATAGAAATGGATGTACGAGCAATAATTTCACACGAAATGGGGTACTTTAGAGAACTTTGCCCAACGAAAATAAAGATGTAAAATGTAATAAAAAGAAAGGAAAAGTGTGTGAGATAAAAGAAACTAAAGAGATATGTGAAACAGAAGAGAAATGGATCAAAGAAAAGTAATTAAGATGAAAAAGTGACAAAAGAAACAAAATGGTCGAGAAATCTCCAAAGACAATTTTGAACAATGAAAAACATTACTCAGCACTGAAAAAGCCATAACAACCAAAAGGATATAACTGAGGTCCTGAACTGGGGATATTTCTATTGTACGCCTATTGAAGGCTGGATGCCGTGTGTTAGAACTGTTTCAAATCGGCCGGCAACTTATGGCATAAACATAGAAGGTGGCGATCTGTCTCAGTATGTGCTTTGTTGTAAACAGTTAGTTTTCATCGTTTTTGATTTTTTAAAAACAATGAACACTACATCTTAGAATCAGACAGTCATTTTTTGACAGTTTGAAGTTGTTTGTTTTGATGTTTCTTTGCAATTTTCCCTGGATCCGGGGGACAGAACAGGAATTGTAATGCATTATTTTTTTAAACGCTTAAAAAATGCATTATATGCATTTTTTGCACACCTTTCAATTTCACTGTATGCAACACAAAATGAACTTTTTGCTGAAATAGAAATTGCGTCTTCTTCATTACGTCTTTTTATAATTAGATACCTTAAAAGAATATATCTCTTTTCAACTCGAATTCCTTTTTCTTTGTTAATATTTCCTACTAAAGTTTTACGTACATACCTTAAGATTTTCAGTATCTTTGTTTTCATGTTTTTTTTTGTTTTTTTTTTCTCCTTTTTTCTGATATTTTTTGTTTTCATTATTGATTCATGCATTTTTAGTTATACAGAGTACAATTTTATTACTAATAATAATTTAATTTTCTAGCCCCTCGTAATTTTTACACTTTATGAAACTCAAATGGTGAAAAGTTATAAATATGTTAAAAATTAAATTTTTTTTTCTTCCTTCATTGCTGTCTTCCTGTTCATCTTTAGATAGCTAGTTTTTTACGGGAGGCAATCACTATTATGATCTCAATGGTTTCGACAATTTCACTCCTTGAAAAATGAATTTCAGTAGCCTAAAAATATCAAGAAATATTATCATTCCTAGGAGGGGGGGGGGGCAAACCCTAGCTATGTCTCTGATGAGAAGTATTATTTTTAAAGTCCACTGAAAGTCCTAACAAAACTAGGACCTTCAATGTTTGGAAAAATCTTTTTCCTTTAATGATAAATGTGACATGGTAGCATTATGATACTTCAGTATAAAAAAAGTTTTTAATGGAAAATAAAATAACCAATTGAACAACCTTTTGTCCTCTTAATCCAGGTGGCCCAATCGCAGGTTCTCCTTTTTCTCCTCTGGGACCTGGGGATCCTGGGTAGCCGCGAGGTCCAGGATCACCAGGATAGCCATCGGCTCCACGAACACCCTGTAATCATAGAACATTGAGCAATTTTGATTGACCTTTAGTACACGTCTGACATTGGCTATTTTTTCAATTGCATAATGAAATTGAATTTTTCATTAAACTAAATTGAAACTGCATCTTTTAAAATATATATAAAACTTCATATATCGAATTAACTTAATATAATCTTACGTCAGTTCCGTTGCAACCGTCAAGTCCAGGTGGACCTACTGGACCCATGTGGCCGTTTAATCCCTGAAAAAGACAAAATAAAATACAATTCCAATGTTAAAATGTGCATTGACGAATTATTTATTCAAATATTCAGACGCATTTTATGTTTAACTGAAACAGCATTTTATATGGCATTCACTTATTAGCTGATATTCTCCACCCATTTTATTATAAAATATATTTTAGTTTGCAAAAGAAATGCTTTAAAAATATTCTTTTAAATTGAATCAATCAAAATATCTCCCCGCTTTAGTATGATAAAGAAAGCGTGCATTGAAAAGCGTTAGGAACCAAATATTTATTTGTTTAATATTCATATCTTTTTAATATAACCTTTGCATTAATATTTGTCTGTATTTCTTTGAAGATGAGTTCTATTTACAATAGTTCACAATACTGAACGAATTTCACCATTGTTGTTACATTCTATTCCAACGAAGTGCGATGTATGGCTACAAACATAATGACGTTACATTTTTGGTGCTTTTAAATAAATATGTGTTCGTCATCTATTACTAATTACCAACGGTATACATAGAACGTTGCTTCGTTGCTAGAACAGCGCTGCACAAAAGCGAGACATTAACAATAATTTGTCATGCGAGATTCAATGGTATTTCAGTAGCTTCAAATAAAATTATGAAATCAAATAAAATTATGAATTATTTCATGTTAGAATAATTCCTGCATCATACAGGAGAAAAATTTTACTTAAAAATATTGCTTGAAGAAAATTATTTGGTTTTCATTACCGTGGTTTTTAGAGCTCGATTTTTTTTTTTTTTGAATAAGTTATTGTTTGAACTGAATTGTAAAACCATAATGATAAGAACAAATTTTCTATTTTTAAATTATACACAAATTATTTTAGTTTTTACAACATTTAGAATCAAGGGGTGGCAAGTACTTTTCAGATTCGTTAACTCTTCAATCGCTTAAAAAAGATACATCTTTAAAATATTTTTGTCTATTTTCAGTTTTTAAAGTGTTGGTTTAAAGAAGATTAAAATCTTATGCAAGTCCGTTATGGATATTCTTTGAATTTATTAATTTTTCCTTTCTTGTTTATTATTTCATCAACGTATTCTTGTTAAAACTCGCTCGTTTTTTTCCCTAATAGCATATTTGGAAACATGAGTTACTAGTGATCACTAGTTCACCTTTATTAAAATAATCTTGTTCGGAACTGACAAAAAAAAAAAAAAAAATCTCTAAAATGATTTTAAGCGATTTTGTTGAACGTATTTGTGCATCGCACTTATGTGTACAAACCCAATTTTAAATTCATCGGTAAAAAGGTTTAAGTTTCTGGTTATTTGTTCCAAATCCGTGAAAGGGGATCACTAGTTATTGGCATTAGGTTTCCGCTGTCTTCACTACTTTTAGTCTTAATTTGTGCAATGACTTTAAGAATTCAGTTAAGTTCTGAAACTTTATCCACGTTATTTATTTCACATAGCATTTTTAATTACCAAATCGAAAATTTATTTTACAATACTTACAGGAATGCCGTTTGCTCCTGGAAAACCGGGAACTCCCATTTTCCCCTAAAAAGATCGAAATTAAAGCATCAGTTAAAAGTAACACATTTAAAGTACACATAATTGCTCACATGTAAAACATGATTGAAATTCTAAGTTTCACGATTAAATCAAGCTTTTCGATAGTCAGTCTCGTTCGCAATAGTCATTCATTTAAAGATTTCAAGACATTTATTGTTTTATGGAAACAATATATAAGGCCAGCATGAATGAATTTTTATTTATGAAAAATCCATAAAGATTAATTAATTTTATTTATTAAATGATTAGCATGAAAACGATTCAGCAACTCAGAAATATAACTTACTCTGTCACCTTTTGGTCCTCTTGGTCCTGGAACGCCAATGTCACCTTTCTCTCCTTTGTCCCCCGGCAATCCTTCTGGTCCTTCGAATCCCCTGTGACCTGGAGCACCAGGGGGCCCCGGAGCTCCAGGGACACCCTTTGAAAAAGACACAAAACACATAAGTACAGAAGAAATATACTTCATTAGTTTTATATCCTTAACTTAAAATGCAGTTATACAGTGGCGGTAGCGGAGTCCGATCGTGTCAATTTTACAGGCTTTGATTCATATATAGAATCAATTCTTTCTGTGAGTAAAGATCCTATAACTTCTATCTTCTGACTACTAGAAGATTGAAGTAACTAGAAATTTAAGTTCTATCTTCATAAGAAGCCTGCATAAGAAGAATTAAGTGAACACAATACCACATTTTCGTTTGCAAAATTAAGCACATTTAACCCGATAACTAGTTTTTGCTCGTTCTTAGTTCGTTAAAGAAATTGAATTGCTATACAGTTAAAAACAAGCTTTATGTTGAATATGTAACAGTGAAGCATTTATTGTAATGTATGTCACGATTGTTTACACCAATTAATGTGACGTTTGAGCCTATCCATTATGATATCCAGTTGCGGAACACATGTCGACAAAGATAGTCAACAAGAATGTTTAGTGAGTGAATTTGTCAAGCAATTACGATGTTTATTATTTATAAATTTTAGATAAATTTTACAAACGAGCCAATGCGTAGAAATACAGCCGCCCGACAACATACCAAGAATCAATTTAAATCGTTTCGCGATCTATCTCTTGAACACTTCTGACGAGTAGTGAATCCAAAGAATGCAAACTACATTAGGGGTGCCCACTTATAGGGGGTTATGGCACAGACTGCGCCATTGAAATTTTTAGAGGGGTAATTTTCACTCTTCGCTTTATTTGGGGGGGGGGGGCACTTCTGACTACATCTTTCGCAAAGCTGGTTTGCAAAGAAAAAGACCACGACGAATGCAAACCTGACACAAGTACTATAATAATCTGTGAGTTTTAATTATTAGCTCTAACTGTTGAATTTAATGATTTGGCTGTTTGGAGCAGCACTTAATTTGTGACAAAAGAAATGCAGGAGACCTATAGTCTTCAGATCTCATTTTCATACGTTAATAGTCTGAATTCCCGTCAAATATGTGAAAATGTGTATGCATTTGAAAAAAAGTGCGGGAGCTGAGCTCCTGTGAGCTCCTATGCAAATTAAGCCCTGGCTCTGAAAACAAAATTGCCTTAAATGCTTCAATAGCGAAAAATTGGGGAGATAAACTCTTTGGAGGATCTGTGAAGTTTGGTAGAAACGATAAAAACTTTGAAGAAATTGGTTGGTCTACCTATCAAAAGTTAGAAATTAAAAAGGAAAGAAAAAAGAATTTAAAAATAAGAATCAGTTCAGAAATTAAATCATCTTACCCTCGATCCCTTTTCGCCTATACATTTGCAACCTCCATTTTCGCATCCAGCGCATTTTGTCCCTGTGTCTTCAACTCGCCTTTGGTTGCTTGGAGACGGATATTGGTATGAATATTGTTGCTGGAATAAGAAAATATAATTTACATATCGAATTAAGAAAAATATTTAATAAGATATTATTAACATTATGAATAAATAAAGATTCACACGTTTTTCAAAGGTCAAGATAGTTAGAATTTATACTAAATGTAAATGGAGACAAATTACATAAATCAAATTTTTCCGCTTTCCGTCAAAAATGTACGCAATAAACGTGAGTAAGTAAAAAAACACTAATAAGAGTGTATATGGGTAAAAATATTTTTATTCACAAATGCAGCATTTTAATTTTTGGTCATAGCCAACCCCTTTATTTCTGAATACAAGTTAACAAGATTTTCATTAAGTTTTAACGAATAAAATAAAGTTTTATTCTGTCTCGCATAGAATAGTTTTTAAACATTAAGTGTGTTTGCTGTGAAATATTTCACTACTTTAACTTTTATAAAGTATTAATTGCAATCTCAATTTTAACTTGAGTTAAAAAAAGTAGCGAATTTAGTTAATCTTAATTTCCCTACCTCAGAGCTAGACTTGCGTAAGTCGAAAAATTGCAATTTTCAATTTATTAGTGCAATGTATGTAAAATCCTTTTCCGCATTAAGCCATGCGAACGCAACTCTTCTCTCTCTCTCAAAAAAAGAGTATATATTTACCAGTGTTAAAGAGAGCAAGTCCTATCCTTTATATGCACCAGACAAACGTTTTTTTTCTCTCCTGTAAAACAGCGATTATGTGACTTACGTTGGTCTGACTCTCAGGTACAGATTTAACAAGTATTAATGCGACGGGTACTAAATGAAAAATGTGAAACAAACGGTCGATATTTAAAGCTTGAAATCAGTGTTACACTCTTTAGTTTTCAACTTGTATTTTTTAAACGAGCAATGTATCATGCTGCGTTGTCTTCGCGTCCCTCGGCTGTGGGAAAGAAGAGAACCATTGCCTCACGAGGACAGTTAATCAAGGAAAATGCACAACTTTAGCCAATTTAATTATATGTGTGAAAAAAAGAAAAAAGTTCTCTGCCGTTTTAAATATCATAACAGGGAAATCACAATAAAACCAGCAAAAAAAAAAAAAAAATTAATTGTTTAAACTTACTAAATAAGAATTTTATAAATCTTTCAAATCAAACATTTTTCATTCCATTCTGTTGTTTTAAATTTTATCAGTGTTTTATTAGAAGTCAAAAGCTGATGAAATTTCCAACTTCATGTGAAGGTACTGAAGTAACAAATGAAATGCCTGATTTACAAAAGCAGTGAATGAATTAATATGCAAAATAAATAGAAACGAAAAAAGGGCTGAATGTTGCTTAAGTGAACTGACTCATATTGTGGACAGAGAGTAATCGCTGACACTACGATTACACCACAATCCCTTAACCGCATTCACTAAGCATCGTAGCTTCCTGTACATTTTAGTAATATTACACATGAATTTTTCTTTCAAAAGTATATTGAAACTGAAAAATTTGTGCATAGCGCAACTGTGGAAGCCGAAACATGAGTCTAAAATCCATCTTTTCAAATTTACTAGATCACTTTAAAGCCTTTTTTTTAATTATCATTACAAAAACCATTTCAAGTAATCATTTTGATTACACAAATATTAAAGCAAGTTGTGTTCACACATTAATTAAAAATTACATTAAAAGAAAAATTTAATATAGGTTATTGCCACGTCGATTATAATTCATTTGGAATTATGTGTATGCTATATGCGCTCAGAGTTTACAATAAAGAAATAAACTATAAATTTAATTCTGAATATTTCATTTTATTAGCAGTTTGAAATTATATTCATACATTAAAAATCCTATTTCTTTATTTTCATTACTATTTCTTGATAGTCCACCGAATCGTTACCCTATCAAAATTATCAATTTAGTTTTCAGTCTAAATCTTCTATTTATTCAATAAATTTCTTTTCAAGTCATTAAAAAAGTACTTCCTAAAAGTCGATGGTTATCAAGAACATCATTCTAATGGCCTTCGTGCTCTTCCTAATTATACTCCATTCGCATTCGTTTAAGAGAATATATTTCCAACTGAACTATTTTAAATTTCGTTTTTAATAACTCATGAACTATATTCTTAAAACATTACGTAAAAATATTTTTCTTCTAATTTTTCATATCTCTTTAAAATAGCTTTCTTGAAATCTTTCAATTCCAATGCAACAGAGAGTAAATCATCAATAATATACTTTTAGTTTTTCATCTTTCTCATAAATTTCTTTCAATAAAACTTTCAATTCTAATGCAACGCAGAATTAATCATCAATATCATTCTTTTAATTTTTCATATTTCTTAAAAAATCCTTTCAATAAATCTTTCAATTCCAATGCGGTGGAAAATAAAACCTTCGATATTATTCTTTTAGTTTTTCGTATTTCTTAAAATTTGTTTCTTGAAATCTTTCACTTCCAACGCAACTGAGAGTAAATTATCAATAATATACTTTTAATTTTTCATATTTCTTAAAAGTTTCTTTGAAGAAGCATTTAACATTAAATTTCAACGCGTAAACCATCAATTCTTTTAATTTGTTATATTTCTTAAAAAATTCTTTCAATAAATCTTTCAATTCCAATGCACCGGAAAGTAAATCGTCAATAATATTCCTTTAATTTTTTATATTTCATTAAAATAGCTTTCCAAGAAATCTTTTAATCCAATGTAACGGAGAATAAATCATCGATAATATTCTTTAAGTTTTTCATATCTTTTTAAAATTTCTTTCTTGAAATCTTTCACTTTCAATGCAACGGAAAGTAAATCATCAATAATATTCTTTTATTCTTTTTTCATATTTCATAAAAATTTCTTTCAAAAAAATTTCAATTCCAATACAACGGAGAGTAAATCATCAATAACAATTTTTCATATTTCTTTTCATTTCTTTCAAGAAATCTTTCAATTCCAATGCAATCATCAGTCGATGAAGCAAACAGAAGGAATGAAAATTTTCAGTTCATCCACCGATTCTCTCGTCTGCCATCACCAACAAATTCGATAGATAATGGGCTGAGTGAAATGAGAGAGAAAAAAAAGAAGAAAGGATGAACTCATGCCATTCATGCACGGAAGCTTACGCAACTGAAGTCAGGTGACGCATATTGCAGGTTGCTAGTGCAATCGCAGACACTAAGATTGCGTCATAACCTGTAACAATATCACGAAAGGGTTGCACTTTTCTTTTATCTTATCGGTAATAAATATTTCTCCCTGGAATATTAATGCGCAGTTAGTGGAGAACTTCACATGACACTAATCTGATAAGAAGAATCTTTTTAAATTGCTTTCAGGCTTGTTGTAGTAGTTCTTTCTGCTGCATTACTGCTGATGACTAAGTAAAAGGGTTATTTTGTACACCTTAGTGGAGAATTACAAGCACGAAAGAGCATTTGAAGTCTACCGAACGAGCACTAACAAGTAAGTTGCAGTTTATTTTTTAGTATTGCTTCTGAGCAAAGCATTCAAGTTTTTAAAATGAAATGTTTCTTTGATCGTATTTTTAAACAAATGTGATGGTGAACTCGTAACGCTTTACAGTTGATGTTGTGTGAAGTTTTAAAGAATAGTATTAATTGTGTATCATTTATTTAATTTTAATCAATTAATTAAATTTTCGAATAATTTTTTTCTTTTTCTTTTTTTAATTATTTCATTCTGGAATATAATATTTTGCTGTTTCATAATATGAATTATGAGAGAAACATTTCTATTTAATAATGTAAAACGCTTCATATGTGACGACAAAAAATGGAAAACTTTGTTTTGATTTAAAAACACATTTTCATGAATGCAATAACTGTGGCTTTCTGTTTTAAAATGAATTATTGACAGTTGATCAAAAAGGTGATTCAAAATCATTAATTGTTCTTCCAGAAAAATATGCACAATTCACCTATAGATTTAAAAAATGTTTGTTTTTTTTTTAAAGTTTTTTTAATGTATCAATTTTAACATGGTTTTTACACTTTAACGAAAAACTATAGTTGTGTATGGTAACGGCAGAATACTTTATGAAATGTTTTGTTTCAAAATAGTTTGAGTAGTTAGCCTGAATATATTACACACATGCTAGATTTTTGAAACACTATTAGCTAATTTCAATTAAAAAAAAAATGTCCGTAATGGAAGCGATCTAAAAAGGTTTTTCGTTACTGATCTATCACTAAACAATTCTTATTAACCGGATTTTATTCCTCTAAAAATCATACACGTTTAACTCAATTAACAATACATAGGGGTGCTGACCGTGGGGGAGGGAGAAGGTCATGGCGCTGATAGCGGCATTGAAATCTTTAGGTGGGATGTTTTTAGAGGTATTTCCCCCTTTTTATGGGGGGAAAATACTTTTAATATCCCTGAAGAATCTCCCCGGATAGTTGTGGCATTTGGGACGGAAGTGCCCCATTGCTCTTTAGGAAGAGTGGCACTCTTGACCGTGCAAACAATTTACATGTACGCAAAAGTAAAATTCTCTTCTATTTGATGATATAGCCTTAAAATTTTGCGTTGGGCGTTCTGCTAGCATGATGATATTTATTTCTCGACAAGTTTCGAAAATGGTCATGTTTCATTCGGTTAAGTTATTGTTTTCAAGGCATTTTTATACCTAAGTGATAAATTACATTTTTAATTCCTTTATAATGTAACCAATAAGACTTTCTTTTAAAACCCTCGAGTAATTTGTAGTGAAATTGCATTGAACAGAATATCATCGTAATCTTAATAGCTTGTATGCTAATTTTTTAATATTAGTCTTTTTATTTATTTTTTCATTAAATTTCTTATAGTGAAAACATATGGCTTAAAAATATTAAATTTTAACATTTAAAATATTATTTAAGATTTTTAAAGTGCATAGAATTTTATAATTGGTCTGTAAAATTTAAATGTCAATAAATTTAGAGTGTGAAACATTTTAATATGATAATGACTCGAGCGTAACCGAAATGGCTGTAGCAAATGTTTCCATAAATAATATTTATTCATATTATAAAGTAGTACCTTGTTTTTAAAGTAAGTATCAAACGAATTTTAAATGCTTGAAATAGCTACAAAGAATAAACAATGTATTTTAAAATAATAGTTAATTAATTACTAGCATCACAATATTTTCTCCAATACATTTTTTTAAACGTAACATTATATTTAAAATTATTCATTTGTATTTTTTAAAATATTTCTGACTAAATAATTTATCATCTAAGTAAATTAATCGGCTGCATATTAAAAGGAAATCAGGCAATTTATGCGCAAAAATATTTAAAAAAATATATATTTATTTATTTGTTTTTCTAGTTATTATTTTATTATTGAAATTGCTGATGTATGTTACTTTGAAATTGCAGATATAAAATGCTGTATTTACGTTTCTAATTATTAGCACTTCTGAAAAGAATTCATAATATAAACAAACGTTTGTCAGGATAATGATTTAAATTCTGGAAATCATCACCGACGCGGTGTAGTATTCAAACGTATGTAGGATTGGTATTCGAGTGTACAATACTACATCTTATTAAAGTTAGTTTATACTCGAAATACAAATAGTATATCCATTTAAGCAATCAAATGTTTAAAAAAAAAACATACAAGTTTTGCATATAAATTTCGAAAATATAAAATGAAAATTATTATGATAAAAATCAACCTTATACTAAAAAATCAGGGAATATTTTGCAAACCATTTTTGGAAGCATTAAAAAATAAATATTAAACATAAAATTTTTAGAATATTTTTACATTATAGCTTTTTGTAAGCTATAATATTCCGACAGAAGTCTAAAACTAACGAGTACACATTTATGATCACATACGAAGCTACAGAAGTTATCTGATGTTTTAAGAAGAATGTTCGGAGATAACGAAAGAACAGAAAATGCGATATTTTTTCTTCGAAAAATGATCAATATCGATAAATAATGTTTGATAATTGATACTAATGTTCATTAAATTTAACAAGTCAAAACGAAAGCATCCTTTATGCTCAATTTTCAATTTTGTATTATTTTTGGTCGTAATCTAAGTACAAGCTCATACAATTTATTTGCAGTGTTTTTTTTTTTTTTTTTTTTTTTTTTTTTTTTTTTTGTATGAAATGTTCACGATTGTCTAACCACGCTCGAAAAATGTGAATGCAATCAATTATCTTATCTTGATCTAAAATTTAAAAACACAAAAAAGAAAGGATAAAAATATATTTAAACTTATAAAGGAACTTTTTGATGCCTTTCAAAGATTTTTGTTTTTACCAAGCGATAAGTTTTTCTTCCACTTTAAGAGATAATCTGAAATAAAAAAAATTCTTTTTCCGCGTCTTATTTTGGATTACAAATGCTTACTCGTTGTTATCAGAAGCAGATTGTTAGTAATCCACGCCTTCTTACATATTTTTAAAAAGCGTATTTTTCGGCATAAAAATTTTAAAAGGTTATTATTAAAAAAAAAGATATTTTATCAACGTACGAATGTACTGTCAAACATTTAAACTTGAAGCATTTCAAAGCAATGAATGAGTCCAATTAAAAATCAAATATAAGAAATGATACTTTTAAAATAAATTTATTATTTCTGAAGAATTGTGGGAAGGCTGAATAATCTTTGTAAAAATAGAACTGTTTCAAAAAAATATCAATCAGAAAAAAACCCGCTTTTCTTTTCGGGTAATTTACATTCGAAAGCCAAACAATGTACATTTAGAAATTCACTTAGCATTATAAATAGCCTAAAAGGGCACATATGAAATGTTAAAAATGTCTTCAGAAGGCTGAATAATCTTTGTAAAAATAGAATTGTTTCAAAAAATTATCAACCAGAAAAAAAAAACCTGCTTTTCTTTTCAGATATTTTACATTCGGAAGCCAAACAATGTACAGTTAGAAAATACTTTAGAACCATAAATAGCCTAAAATTGCACGTATGAAATGTTAAAATGCCTTAGTAAATTTGACATTTTAATTGAAATTCAATGCTTTATTGATTTCAAACTTAAGCCTTTTTGCTGCTATACTCTCCTTGAATTAAATAGTAAAAAAAATAGTTTAAGTTTTTCGCAATCACGAAAGGCAATAGATTCCTACTCGTTGGGTTTCTTGTTTTTACTAAATAAATAAATAAAACTTTATTCATTTTTTTAACTTTTTTAAAAAAGAATTTTTTATGGAAGAAACATATTAGTTGCATTGTTTTAAAAAAGCCCCACCCTTATTCCTTCGGAAATTTATTTCTTACGTAGTTATTTTATCAGATGAGAGAGGTATATATATTTTTTTAGAAAACAGTTTTAACAGTTAAAAATGTTGTTTAGCATAAGTTTTAGCTAATTAAGAGAACATTTGTCAGATGCTGGAAATTCGATGTTGGTACATGTGAAAGTAGGATCGTTTAGTTCTGGTCGGAACTTCTTTTTTAGACTGTGTTGTTAAACTTGAATGTAGTTGACTTCTATTGATTTAATAATTTTTTTGCCGACAGTTTTCATATTTCATATTTTGAGAATGCTTATTGTTGTTACGAAAAAACTACGATTGAGCATTTTCTATATCATAAGGTAATTAAGATTAGCAAAACAACAATCGACAATAAAATCGTAATTAAGTACTAACAACGTTGTAATAAAACGCCTGCTCAAGATTTTTAACAATAAAGCTTACTCACATTTTGAAAAAAAAAAAAAAAAGATTACGACTCACAATGTGAAATTAGGCAATAATTTTTGCTTCTTACCTTGAATTTTAACCATACGAATAAATAAAATATGAATAAATAAAATAAAAATATACATAAAAATGAAAAAATTTAAAAATAAAATGAGCAAAAGGCTCTCTAAAATTGATTGCACATAAAATTAAAAAAATATATAACGAAAGAAATTCTGAAAATTTCAGCTTTAAAGATTTTAAGTCAGAGGAAAATTAGGATTGAAGAAAAATAATACAGTTTTTCGTCCTTTTTTCCCCTCCGCAATACAGAAATATCAATGATTTAGAAATTTTCAGGAAAAATTGCATAAAAATATTTTAAAAGCAAAAATTACAAAATTGTTAAACAGGCAAAGTAGCAAAAAATGAAGAAATGAATAATAATAATAAATAAATAAGTAAATAAAAAAAATAATATAATAAAATGAATAAATAAGCTTTCAAGTAAATAATTTTTAGTAATAAAGTTTAGTAATAAAGTAATAGTAAATTTAAAGTAATTTAGTAATAAACTAGTAATAAAGTTAGTTTAGTAGTAAGTAAAGTAAATAACTTTTGGTGTTCGAAAAGTTTCTTGGATACTGTCCAACCACGGATTGTATGGAATTTCCAAACGTCCTGATAAGACGAATCTACCTGAATGAGAGGGAAAAGTAAAATATTGATGCACGTATTCCACTCATCTGAAGGAGACTCTGCTTCTGCAAAAGCTGACATCACTAAAAATAATAGATTCGTCCATTTCCAGCTGTAAAACGGATGTTTGTCTTTCCATACAATCCGTGGTTAGACTGTATTTTTCTGGAGTTACTGTCTTTTTTTTTCTTCATTTTTTACAAAAAAGTAAACACATGTTTAAAAAGATTACTATACATGTATGCGTAAACAGTGTGATATTCACATTTAGTATATAGAGGCTTTTAGCACGTATGCGGCTTATTTAGATGGGCGCAATACTCTTGGCATTGGAGGACATCTTACATTTGTTTCTGGAACGGCCTTTGCAATTAAAAGATACTCTTACTTTCATTCAGTTAGGGCAATTTCACGGGTAACTGACTGACATTTTTGAAGCAAAACCATATGCATTTTGTCACATTCTAAGCAAAATATAGGGGAAACTGGGGAGGTTTGACCCACTTTTTACAAAGATATTTTTTTTAAATTTCCATAAGATTTCTAGTTGACTTTTTTCGATAGGAAATATATACAGCAACTTTTGATATTGTTGTTTTTTATTTAAATTAAAAATTATTTTTTTATTAGTGATTTTTCAAGAGTGTCCAAACTGGGTCAAACCTCTCCACTTAAAGGAGAGTTAACCCACCATAAGAGGGGTTTGACCAACAGAGGTTAAAAGTTATAAAAACTATACTGAAATGTTAATATGCCTGATTTACTACTATTATATGATACAAGTAACAATTATACAGAATGAAAAACCATAAATTTATTTAATGACATGAAAATATTTCACGTTTCTACTCATTGTCTGAAAACAAGTGTAATTTTCGTTTTACTGTTTGCTTTTGAAAAGTATTTTTAGATATTTTCTTACTCTTTTTCACATTATGCATTTTTTTTACTTCAGCTTTGACAGGGCTGTCTGTCAAAATTCTAAGTGTGATCCGTTTCTTACTTCCTTTGACTTTTCTACGCCCTGCTTTGACAAATGAGCGCAGTTGTTCAGGAGTCACGTGTTGTGAATTGGATTAAAAAGGGCCTGTATGGGTTGAATATCTTAATAAGTATATTAAACAAAGTAGGAAAGGGGGCAGATTTCAGTTGTGTTTAGTTTGATCAGAATTATTCACAAACAGGAAGTGTTTCAAATGACTATTATGTATATATATACTACTAGTGGTACCCGCACAGCTTTGCCCGTAGTTGAAAATTAAAAGGTCATTCGGTTCGCCTGTATATTTACCAATAATGGATGACGAATTTCTCGCCAATTGGCTATGTTCATTCGCTCTCCCATTCCACCTCATGATAATTTCGTAATTTACTCGTCTATCTTATGATAATTTTGCTCCGGAGAATGTTCTTAAAATTGAAATAGAAAAAGAATAAAATCGAATTTTCGAAAAATCGCTTCGATGTGCACACCCCATGCTACAAACTAACTTTTTGCCAAATTTCATGAAAATCAGCCGAACGGTCTAGGCGCTATGCGCGTCACAGACATTTGTGAACTCTTAAACCCCTCGCGTAACCGATATCGGGGTACCCCTGTTCATTAAAAACTAGCTTTTAAGCGTAGTAAATTGTTACCACACACAAATTATTGAAATATTACTTTTTAACCATAAGAATAAGAGTTTAGTTCTTAAAGTCCCAAAAATAAAAATTTAGATTTTGAACTGAACAATATTGAATTGAGCAATTTTGAAATTTAGAATATTTAAATAAAGTATGTATTTTAAAATTCAATACCGCATTCAAAATTTAGTACCTTTGAGTTTAAAGCTAATCTACACTGAGATAAGAATAGCTAAAAAACAAAGATTGATAATCAAAATTGAAGCATTAACTTGACGATTTTTTTTACTGAAACTAATTTCCATAAATTTTACATCAGGTTTTTGATGACGGACTGAGTCAACTACTGAAATGTAAAAAATCACCGAAATCGAGAGGAAACTCTTGTGACACAGCTGTAGTATATGAAATTTGAATGCATTCATCTCCGACTATATTTTCAATATTTGATAAACATGATGTCAAAATCAGTTTTTTTAGAGGAAAAAAAATAGCTTTTTACATGTCTACCGGAAAAAAATATCATAAACGAAATTCCTTTTCGTATCACTTTTTTCTCCACAAAATATTATTTGTCCTTTTATTTCATGCACTACATTTGTGAAATCACATAATTAAGCATATGTAGTAATAGTTACTCATTCTGTTTCTTTTTTCCTTACAGATCTGTCGACGATGACAACTGAAATGGCAGCCGCGCAGGATTCCGCAACTCAGACTTCGGATCACTGTGATGGCGAGTTTGTATGCATTCCTGATGCTCGTGAACATCACTACGGCTGCGCAGAACGTCGACATGAACATCACGGTTTTCACGGAGACCACCACGGTTTTCACCATGGTCATTACGGTTTTCATCATGGCCACCATGGAAAAATCATGAAAAAATGTGGAAGACGTCTAGGCGATTTTCGTGGAAGGAGCCGCAGCAGATCTCGCAGCAGGTCAAGATCAAGATGCCATGGAAAGCGACACGGAAATTTTCACAAAGGACATGGCGGTCATCATGGATTCGAACATCATCACGGACCTGGACATCATAATAGTCATGGGCATCATCATGGCCATGGACATCATCACGGCCACCATTGGCATCATGATTACTTTGATGCTCACCATCGTCGTAGTGCATCGCACTCCAGTAGCAGCGGCTCAGATGTGGAGTGCCTTGGGCAAATTGACCGATGCTAAATTGAAACTGCTCTGCTCCTCTTAATCACAATATTTGAAACAAAGACTATACTATTTGAAACAATAATAAAAGATTTTGTAACTCCTGTAGTTGTGAATGTGTTATTCATTATAATTGTATATATGATATCTTATTGAATATATGTGTTCACTGTACATATCGCATCATACTTTTTATTTTTCATATAATACTCATTTATAGAAATACTAAGTATGAATATTCATTAAACATTTATATATATACCGTGAATTGTAAATTATTCATTCTTTACGTACGTCTGATTTTTAACCCCCCCCCCCCGGTAATTACGTCCTGTATTTTTATTGAGAGGTTTGTTTCATCAACATTTTAATCACTGGATATATGTTTGAAATATATTTTGTACGTACATGTTCTGTGTTTAATAAATGATAGTTACCGTAAAATTTCTGAATTTGGTTTGTTAATTTTATCAAAAATTTTGATGTAATAATAAAAAAAGGAAAAATTAAAAATCAAGCTACTGAAGTTCTTGCATAGAAAAGTAAAAGTTCAGAAAAATTGCATGAAAAAATTGGTGTAAGTAAAAACACTTCTATAATTTTCTGCATTCGTCAAAGGGCTCATTTTTATCCCTGAGCTACAGATCTGCAAATTGACACTAATATTCTCATTTAGTAATAGGTTACTTTGTTTTTAAGATTACCAGAGAAACATCAAGAAGAATAAGAAATATACGTTGAAAACGTAGCTTTGAAAATAAACTTAATAAATGTATTCACATATCATTGAAATTAATTTCTTTTCCATTAATTTTGATGTTTTCCAAATGTTAGTTGTTACAGGAATGCCGCAATCAAAGTTATATTTTTCGTAGGTTTCCGAAATTATTGCGTGGAAACATATTTAAGATATGCTTTGCTGAAATCAATGAAAAATAACTATCGGAAAATTCGAGAATTGCCAAGTTAAGTGCAAAAACCAATTCAGTATGAATCTTATAGGAAAACAAATTTGCAGGATTCTAAACAACTAGCAGGTAATTGAAGTCAAAAAAAAAAGAAAAAAAAAAGAAAGAGTAAGAGAAAAAAGGGGGAAATTACTGAATACTTTAGAAACACGAGATAATATAATAATTAAAGTCTGTTTGTGATACAGTGTGAGATGCTTTTGGGTATGCAAAATGTACCCTTCAATTCTTCTTACAGCGGAAATGTCAATTGCATGAGTTACTATGCGAAATAAGTTTTTACAAAATATTACAGGTGTTCCAAGAAAAGCTAAACAAATCCTATTTATACAGGCGAAAACATTTCTAGAATAGCAACAGGAAAGAATGGTTATGTTTCATGAAGCATCGGAGTGCTTTAAATATAAGTAGCAAGTATTTCGGAAAATTAAATAGTTTTTAGACCTCTCTAATATTTTTCATAGATTAAAATGTCTTACGTAAATACGAAAAATAAAATGATCATCATACATTCTTGATTCTTCAAAAAGCCACTTAAAAAAAGAATAAATTTAGAAAAATAACATGTAACAGCTTTGTTACTTTTAAAACTAAACGAGCTTATTTTCTGTCATACCAAATAAATTTTCCTAACATCAAATAATAATATCTCTGAATTGACTTTTATAAGACAGCAAACTAGTTCAAATCTACGTTAACATTCTTTTGAAGCTTGATTACATTTTTTTTCTGAAAACCAGCTCCTTTTTTTAATGCGATTGAAAATATCGCGAATCCGACATTTCCTGTTCTTTTTGTGAAAAAAATAATTGTAATTTAAAAGATATACTCATTTTATTTTGAAAACATCGTACATAAAATACGTCGATTGAAAACATTGCATTCATATGGTCATGCCTCTATTTTCGTTCAAGATTACTGGTTGAAAATTATAAGAAAATAATGTCACTAATTATTCAAATGTTTCTGTGTTAAATAATAGTTTAATCAAATTTTGGAAAATAGTTGTAGCTTTGAATCCCTAATGGAGCATATCGACATAAATGTCCCATTACCTTACAGAAAATCTACTGAACCACAGATCACAGAACTTGACATTTATGTTATTTACCTAGCCACTTAACCATTTTATGTATTAAAGAATATCCATTCACTACTGCAAAGCTTGTGACCTTAAAGGGTTTTAAGGGTTTGACTCTAATCCGGAAAATGGGAAGAAAAAAAAATGGAAAATGGGATTTCCATTTTTTCCCTTCATTTGTTGGTTGGGGAAAATTTTCGGAAACTTTGCTCAGCGTAAAAGTAGTTTTAAAAGCTTGTAATTTATTTTACAAAATGAGGAAGCATTACAGTGGCATCTGGAATCCTCTTGGGCTGCTAGCAGCTTTCTCCACTTATTACCACAGAAAACACACCTGTGGAAGAAAACACAAAAATTGTTCTTTTTCGTAGGGTTCGAAAAGATCTACTTGCTGCTTGAAATTGCAAGTTAAGAGTTTTGTTCGAATAATTATTAGAATATATTCAAGAAAATATTCAAGTTTAGAGTTTTAAGGGACCATACAAAAAGTGAGATTGCAATTTATTGCCCTTTCAGAAGAATGACAGGTCGTCAAAGTAAGAAAAACAAGGCATTTATATTTTTCATTGCTATTCAAAAATAAATGCAAATGTTATGCCGTGATTCGCAAAAACGCACTACAAACCGATTAATTTGAAAAATCACTCTCTATCCACACATGTAATTTTAAACACTTGTTAACCACTATATTTCCCCCCAAAATGTGTTATTGGCGGCGGTTGAAAAGTGGTGAAAGTCACAAAGCGCTGCGTTTCATATCCCGGTGAATATTGGTCGCACTAATTTCAAACTTTTTGTGTTGGAATTATTTGTCAATGGAGATTATTTCCCTAAATATGAGTTGGAGAACCTGGGGCCCGTATAAAAAGTTAAATTTTGTATTTTTTGACTCATTTTTATTTTTACTTCAAACTTTAAATATCTTAACCCTGCATCTGATTTTGAACATTTGCAATTGGAAGTATACATCTAGAACTAACGGTTACGGATATAAAGGTCTTGCAGGTTAAAACGGAACACCCTGTATATATATTTATAAAAAATCTTCTTTTAAATGGAAATCTTCAAATTAAAAATTTCCAATAGTTTCAGATTATTTGTCAGTTAATTACGGTTTCCTCTCCCTCCTCTTTCATTCTCTCCCCGTAATAGTTTTCACAGTTTCGTAACAGTAATAAATTTTCACTTCGTCTTATCTAATTACGATGGACTCAGGAATTGCAACAACTGCGATTTTCTCTCAAAGAGATAAGATTTCGAGTTCTCTTTTTCATAAGAAAATCATAATCACTGATTAAAAAGGGGGTATAGCTCAGTGGCAGAGCATTCGACTGCAGATCGAGAGGTCCCCGGTTCAAATCCGGGTGTCCCCTGTTTTGTTTTTGCTTGCTTCTGTTCGGAAAAAATTACAATAGGACCTCAATTATTCGGCCGTCGTTGATCCGGATCAACCGAATCAAATTTTCAGATGTAAAAAAAAAAAAAAAAAAATGCTTACATAGGTAGTTATTTTGAACCGTGTTTGCAAAAACGTAGCTTTAAATGCTCCAAATACTATTCGCCTTTTTTTTTTTTTTGAAGCATTTGCTTGACCGAACTTCATTTAAACTCTACAATTGTTTGAAATATATGGAAGTTCGGTGGACCAATTATTTATCAATAAATGATACGAATAACTATTTGTGTACGCATTTTTAATGACTTGTAAACAATTCTACGTAATTTTGTTACAAAATATTACTTTATACATGCAAAAAGACATCATTTAAGGAGATTGTTTTTTTTTTTTTTGCTTGTCATCCATGTTACTGAGTTTTCGATTTTTCGGAATATCATGGTTTCTCCCAGTTAGCCCAAACAAACGATATTTTATTGTAATTTCAAATATAGTGATGTATTTTTTCCATTATGATTTAGTTTTTTCCGGAGACTGCAATTGCAACATCACTGTTTAACAACAATTTAATAAAAATAAAATTAAAAAAAAAAAAAAAAACTTTAACCAACAGAGAGCTGATGTAACAAAATCGATGTTCGTACACTGGGGAGAATTTTATCGACTATTACTCCCAGGTGATTTAACTTTTCAATTCATCGAATGTTATTAAAAAATTTCAATTTCCACTTTTGGAAAAAATGAATAAATAAATAGATAGCCATTGTTGACGAAAGTTCTTTCGTTTAAATATCTTGTTCTCATATTTCAAAACATAGATCAATAATAATGTCCGAGGAAACCATTCATGCTTGTCCGTTCGGCTTGAAGTAGTTCTCTTTTAAACAAAAGGCGTTCAGAAAGGATTCTGGGCGCTCGACTACCCGAAGCAGGAAACGGTCTGTTTACATTCTGCGAAGATTTGTGGGCAGGCTGGAATTCCGGTCTCTGCTTCGCTCTTCGAAGTTTTTTATTAGCTGTTATGCGTGGGACGGGTACCAGACAGAAGAGTTCGACATTACCTAAAACTATATCCAGACGAGATAGAATTACGTGTTCACTTGGCGCAGATCAAATGACGAAGTACTACTAAACAGAAGTCGGTGAAATTTAATTCTAACTAGCTACATCGCCCGGCTTTGCACGGTCCACCTCGAAAATAAAAGTTATATCAAGTGACGCGTGTTCAACAATCAGGCTTGGAAAAAAAAAAAAAAATATATATATATATATATATATATATATATATATATATATATATATATATATATATATATATATATATATATATATATATATATATATATATATATATATATATATATATATATATATATATATATATATATCAATAAAATTTTGCGGCAGATTTCGGAAAAATAACCAAAAAGTAAACATTTTAAATCCCCCGATTACAGGTGAAGCCTTTAAAACAAAACCCAGAATTTTATTTTCTCATATTCGAGAAACAAAAATGGCAACACAGCTTTCTTCTCAATGATTTTCTTCGCGCTACAAATTTTAATAAAAGCATTGCTGCGGAAACTTGAGATGAAGCATTGCATAATAATTTGAATGGAGGAAAGCCTTCGAAAAATAGGGATTTTATGTCGAAATCTAAGTGTCATAATTAATTCGGAACTCCAGCGCTCGAATACGCTACCTTGCGGTGATTTATAAAACTGCGTCTGCACCTAAAACATTGCCACGTTGCGTTCCACGTGTGTCTGTTGACGTAAACACAGGCAGTTTGTTCTGAGTATTTATTAACGCAATCGATGTGTCTTAGTTTGCTTTCAGCTACAGAAATTAATTCGTCCCTTAGTAGTATTCTCGAGCTTCTCAAAATAATGTTAGTTTTTCTTATTTCTTTCAAAAAAGTATTAAATGGTGGAAGCGTAAACAAGAAAAGTCTGGATTAACAAAATTGGATAACGTAATACCAGGTAAAATTTTTTATTGTTTTGTATGAATTTGTAAGAATATGAGTTTTTTTTAATCTTAAATTAATTTAACTAATCATATTTTACAGCAGCATTTAGTTGGAATGGACAGTATGCAAAATATTTTCTTGAATTTATTATCGTAGAACAAAATGAAAAATGTTTAACCGAGAAAGAATTTACTTTATTCCTTTTATTCTCAGCTGAAAGGTTTCGCCAAATTTGTTTAGGGTTATAGTAGTTTTAGTATTGTGCAAGCAAAGTAGCCTTGGCGAGTTTTCGCATTTTTAGTTAAACCATTTTTAATTTTTATCATGAGTGGAATAAAATGATAGTAAGATTACAGAATTCGATAAGCAAAAAGAAATAATGGTCAATCAACTGAAAAGAAAACTACCACCATATATAAACTGTGAGTACACATTTTATTTATTTTGTTCTGAGTGAATTTGAATCAGTTTTTCAATTCGATGAAAAAAAAAAACGAACTTAACAACATTGACTGGACACTTTTCCTTAACCTAATTCCACATAAATGATTTAAATAACCTTTGTTACTACAGTATCCTACTGAAATAGACAGTATGCAAATAAATTTTCTTGAAAATATTTATCGCAGAACAGATTGAAAAATCCAGAAAGAACGTTAAGAATTTGAACAATAAAAAATAAAAGTTCGCCAAAAATCTGTTTATAGGCTTATGGTTTTAAAATTATGTGAAAGAATAATGTATCTTGACAAGATTTCGCATATCAGGTAAATCATTTCCATGACGAATGAATTAAATGCATGATTTCTTTGGATATCCAATCATATAGTCATAGAAATAAATTATCTAGTGTTAAACGTTACTCTTGACAGTCTGCCACGTATGTGCACTATGTGACAAAAATGTCAACAAATGCTGGAAATGTCACGAAACTGAACTTAATATGTACTAATGTATAGAAAAAACGGTACAAAATGAAAATGCCGTTCGAAGCGAACCAAAAATTTATGAATTCCGAATTCAACATCGTGAAAATGGCTGCTTCAGAACAACTTACTGTGTGTTCTGCATTAATTGTTTACTTTCGTAATACTTTTTGGTTTCTAATCTCTTTCTATATGGGTCAGAATAACCAAAAGACTTTGAAAAATCTTTTCAAATGAATAAAGCGAAAAAATCATACATACGAACAAAAATCACAACACTTTTAGCATTTTCTTCGTTACCACATGCGTTTGTTTTAGTTTTCAATTCCGCCATTAGACAGTGACTGCAGTGCCCCCTATAGTTCGTTGGAGTTGCGAATAGTTTTTAATTGATATCTCTGCTAATTATAATTGGAGGGTTATGTTAAAGCCAAACATAAAGACGGGAAGATTACGAATCCATCGTTACCTGGTTCGATGGTCAGTTCACTGTCGTTCGTGAGAAGAAACTTGGACATAGGTGTACATACATAGACACATATGCTCAGTTTTTAACTATATAAGATGATTGATCTATCGGCAGGTCCTGATTAACGATATGTGACAACTAGGCTCAAGGGTCCTTGACGTCACTGTCTCCCAAATTGTACTAGCGTTTTCTAAAAATACAAATCGGATCATTTGTTCAAACTCTTATTTTACAAACAAAGGCGCCCCGAACCTAAAATTTTTGAAGGAGCGAAAATTCTCAATTTTCCCAAAGGAACTCCAAATTTCGCCGAATGATAAAATACTGGTATGCATACATAAGCACTTTTAATGAAAAGGACCATCCGGGAATCTGAATATTGCAATTATGCCCCCAAATTTGCCGAAATGTTAGACAAAACTTGCCATATGAAGAATTTTTCGGAAGGTCACAGTGCGACCTTCCGTGACAGGACACCCCTGATTTTGTATTTTTGATCATTTTTAAACGATATGTAAGGAGTAGAGGTTATTTAAAAAGTATTTATTTTGTTGACAAAATGCGCGATTAAATAACATGTTTGGGTTACTTTATTTTTCATTTTGCTATGACATTATGACCAAATAAACGTTTCTTTTTTGTGTGATTTGATGCTGAAAAGTTTTTTAATATAATGCTGAAAGTACTGGAATTTTGGCTTACTAGATCAGTAGACACTTCGTTACAATTGATACTCAAACATAAAAACTGCTTAAAATATCAGAATAGTGCTGGATTCTAATGTAATGATAGCTTGGTGTGTAGAAAGAGGAAAAAGGGGTATCCCACCATGAACTGCAGGCCTAAGGCTCCATGGCTTGTTAAGGCCATTGAGAAGGAATAAAAGGCGGAGAGAGTGAAGCTTTCAAATCTTGAAGCAAGGATCTCCCATCACGTGTTATATTTAAAAGTAAAATATTAGAAAAAATCTGGGTTCTTTCACTCGTTTGAGGTAAAACGCGTCTCCCATTCGTCGTAGTTGAGCCATGTGACTTCGAATCTTTTGCCTCGGCGTTTTCTATGCCAATGATTGAACTTGCTCCTTCCAGTTACTAATTCCAACTCTAAGGTTCAGGCCATGTTTATCAGGCTCAATTTAGTACAACCGCACTCAACATTTTTCATTTTCTTGCCACATGCGTAAAACAGCTATTTCACCCTTGATCATGTCACCGCATTCATCCAAGAAAGGTTCTGAGTGCATATCAAATAACGAAGAACTGCAAAAGAAAAGTTGATGCAATTTGCTCCTCGTGATTTATTTATCAGAGACAACTTAGCGTGCCTCGGAATCGAATTATTTATAAACGCACACAAATTTATACTTTTCCTTTAACGCGAAAACAGTATCCAGCAAATAACATCCAGCTCCTGGCATTCATTTGAATTTTAAAGTTTTGTATTTTTAAAATATGGTTGCGTTAAAAGTCATCAGTAGAAACAACAAATCCAACAAGTAAGGTCTTATCGCAATTCGTGATTGCGAAAAACATAATTTGAATTCAAGATCGCAAAATTCAAACGATTTTTTTTTTCTTTCTCAGCCTACAGACACTATAGAGTTATTTCACGCAATAATACTAATGAAAAATTTATGAATCTTTGACCGTGTCATCGTATTCAGCTAAGAAAGGTTGTTTTCATGGTTAAACCAAACAATTGTTTGCTAAAGGAAACAAAAACTGATTTTTTTAAAAATGAAATTCCATTGAATAAAATAGGTTTGAACCACGAATCATCAAGTGTTTCGGCTGTCGTTCTGTTTCTCAAAATTTTCTCTTCGGCCAATCAGGAGGGCAGAGATAGTTAATTTGTACCTCCAACTTTATGCACATAATAAGAGCTTCCGTATCGCTAATGTTCAATAGATTTTAAAAGTTGAAGTTCAAAAAATTGTTATGTAATTCAGAGTCACCCAGAAATATTTTTAAAACCTTTACAAGCGTATTTAGTTCATTGAAAAGAAATGCTTCTCAAAACCTTAGTTGAGCACATTCTCCGGCGCTGTATTCTTAATGAAAGTTCATCATTGTGGAAAATGGAAAAAAAATAAAAACATTGGTTTCATGTTTTAATTTTCAATTACAAAATGTCTAGCATTCTAAATGCTAAAAACCAAAACGGTTCACATCTCTTTTTCCCCACTTTTTTTCTATTTAATTCTTACAAAGCAAGTTTTTTATGGAATTGATCCCTAATATGGCTTTCGCTGATTTCGGATATTTCATTCCTCCAAATTGAGTTTCACTCCACTAAGAATTCCTTCCAGCATTATCTCTGGAGTCACAAAACTTCAGATTGCCCCAATAATAAGGGATAATTTTAAAAGTTGCTATTCTGTTTCCACATATGTCTGTTGAAATATCGCCATTTTTTACCATAGATGTGTTTCGGTCGATGTCTTGCGTTCGGTTTTCTTTTTAATATTTTTAGTTTTTTTAATGAGATTTTTGGATGAATTACTGAATCCAGAAATATCATGAGCAAAACTGATTGCATTTTTAAAAAAAAATCGTTCTACGTCATGAATTAGTGATCTCGGCAAAAAAGAATTTTCTAAAGATAGTTTATGATAGTTGACTAATATTAGAAAAAAAAAACAACTATCTTCTCAGCACTGCAAAAAAAAAAAAACTACTAAAGATTTTCCCAAAATGAATAAAGGTAACATTTTATATAGTTTCCTCCAGAAAGTTGTTTCGTTTCTCTCAAAAACCTTATTTTCTTATTTTATTTAGATAATACAGTGATTTGGATGTTTTATTTTGGGAAAACAATCTATGGTGCTGCCATCTAGCACTGACAGAAGTAAAAAGAAATTTAAGAGCGTTTTTTAAATTTCTATCTCATAAGTGAAAAAAAAAAACAAAAAAAACTTCCGATTTCGTTCAGCCAGCGAATTAAATCCAGTAGTAGTTTAGGTGAACTTATTGTGTTAAATTACAGGCATTAATGCAATTTCTATCATCATATCAATAGAAAATATCATTTTCAAACAAAAGAAAAATAATAAATATCTTGCTCATAAAACCATTATTGCTGATGAACAGGTTGATTTTTACGAATTTTTCCCCAAGTCAAAGGGTATATACTTAACCATGGCTCCACTCAATGACGCTGAAGTATTCAGTGGGGCCATGACTCAACGCAAATTTTATTGGAAAGAAACAAAACCACGCCCTTGTGTGTGAAAATATTAATTTTTCAAAACCAGTTGGGGTAGGGGTGTGCCCCTGGCCTCCTAAATAACGAGAATGGGAGCAAAGGATTGAAAGTCAAATGACATCAAAAAATTTCAGAAACCATCATCACTATTATAAAAACCTATTAATTTCTCAAAGCTAGGGGTGGAGGGAATTGCCCTCCTTTTGACATCCCCATCCCCTCTTCTCAAAATGACCGGTTTGCCAATGTGATATAACTGTGAGTAGTTAGTGTAAATCATAAGAATTTTATCAAACTCGTGAACAACAGTATTTCGAACCACACCTTTTTCGTTTAAAAAGAATAATGCAATAAATGTTCTGTTAGCTTCAAAAAAAAAAAAAAAAATCTACAAATTCATAAAGAGGAGCTATTTCTTAAAATAGTTTTATATTCAATAAAAAGTTCGTCTGTAGATGATAAAACTTCTTCCTCTAGTTACTAGCATTGTTTATGTGTTACAACTTTTATTATCTCGTCATCACTCCTCATTATTTTGAGTGTAAGGTAAAGTAGGGTTGGGGTTGGGACAAGTGGGTAACTGGGATAAGTGGGTGACTCCTCGTCACCCCAAAACAATATAGATATCACTATTCATAACACATTTCATTACAGTGATTGATTTTACAGATATTTGCGATTCATGCAACTTTTTTTCCGAATCATAGAATTTATGTCAAATAAATTCTCCGAAAAGCATTTTTCTATCTCTAGCATTTCAGAGGAATGTTAAAATTTAATTTAATGTTCTCCCCCCCCCCATCAAAATAATGGCAATGAAATTGTCGAAAACTGAAAAACATAGAGGGGTGTCATTTCCAAAAAGTGATGTGTGAGGGGGAATGGGGTATATCTGGATTTAAGAAGGATTTTTACATACGAACCAGCAGGAATAGTGTCAGGAGCATAATTTAACTATAAAAAATCTTTTTTTTTTTTTTTTTGAGTAGGGACAAATGGGCACGTTGATCCACTTACCTACTTTTCATGTTTTATCTCATTAAAACATTTAACGAGCAATTTGATTTTCAAACCTGGGTTTGATTAAATATTTCTCATCATCCCAGATTTTTTTGAAAGTATATGATTCATTAACTTATTTTTAAAATAAATTTTTATATAGAAGTCTGTGAAGTGGATCAACGTGCCCCCAGTGCTAGGATTTATTTTCCGTTGGTAAAAATAAGAAAAAGTACTAAAACTTCACAGTGAAAAAGTTTGGAACCCTTGATATATAGAATATACACAGCTGCCAACTACTACGGAAAAAAATCATAGTTTCTACGAACAAAAGTCTTGAGTTACGAGTCTTTTCATATATTTGCTCACTTATTTTGCATTGAAAAAGGGATTTCTTGTAACCTCAAAACGCGTGAATGTAGTAATCTGCAATTTCACGTTGTTATTTCTTGTCTACTAATTTAGATTTTCAAACGTTGGCAGTTCTGTATAATACATAATTCTAAAATTAGAATTTCGAAATAAAATGACCTGCGCTATAAATTCACCTTTGTACAGTAAATAATAGGAAACATGTCAGCGTTGATTAGCACAAAATTGAGATCTGCATACACGTGTTTCGGGGTAACACGATCCCCCCCCCCCCCCCATTTTTTAATGCGAAAGAAATAAGTTTACGGATGAAAAAATATCCGACAAAAACTTTAGTTGGATACCTTCGGAAAGCTTCGTCAAAGCTTCCTTCTTTCTTCAAGAGCAAACAAGTTTGTTTCAAGCAATACCGTCTTTAAGTGCGGGATCTATTATATATTTGCGTTAAATTTCCCTGTAGATGCTAATGTTGAAAAAAAAAAAAAAAAATTGAAAAATCGAACATAACGTTGCTCAAATCAAAAACTGAAGTATGAGAATAAGATGTCACCACTAAACGGCCATTCATTAATTAAGTAAGGGTAATTTTGGCAACTGTTGACCCCCCTCCCCCCATGTAAGGGGACGTAAGATTTTTCAAACCCCTCCCCCTATTCTTACGTAAGTTACCATTTCATTTTTCAAAATAATAAAATAACGAATCTTACATCTCTGGAATCGTTATTAAATTCACTATTATTGAAGTAAACCCTTTTGTATAGCGAAATATTTACTAAAAAGTTGGAATTTAGACTACAGGTTATTTTGACATTGCTTTTTTTTTTCGAAAATGATGCGATAGGGTAGACCGACCAGTGAGTGAACACCACCCCGTGAATGAACAGCGCGTCATTTTTTTTAAAAAAAATAAGCTTCCAAAATTTTTTTTCTAAATAAATTCACTACAAAAGTGTTCTTTATTGATCTTCTAAGCTATCTGACACCTGATTGGTTACTTTGGATACGTATTTTTTTCCTGGAAAAAAATTTGAAAGTTTTACTGCCGTGAATGTTCTTTTTCTTTCAAAATAATAAGGCTGGTTTCGTGCTAGCAATTATTTTGATAAATATTATTTTTATTGATAAATTTTATTTTTTAACTTTACGAAAGAAAAATTAAGTATACATATTTAGGCTATGGATTTAAATTGTTTCAGTCAATGCAGAATGCGTAGATTTTCAGGTAGAGGGGTGTTCAGTCACTGAGTACGAAAAATTGCGAAAACCCAGTGAATGAACAGTGGCAAAATTTCTTTTGATTTAAAAAGAAGTTTGAAGTTTCTTTGAGATATTTTAATTTTCGTACTTTTTTGTAATGCAGATAATTTTATATGCTTATTTATTTATGTACTAGTGGTACCCCGCACGGCTTTGCCCGTAATAGAAAAATTAAAAGGTCTTTTGGTTCGCCTGTATATTTACAAATAAAATATTTACAATACTATATTTACAAATAATATATTTACAATACTATATTTACAAATAATATATTTACAAATAAAATATTTACAATAATATATTTACCATACATTATTTTTAATGTATGGTAAATTTTCTCGCCAATTGGCTTGTACTCATGTTACGGTTCCACGTTATGATAATTTCGTATCTCGCCAATTGGCTTGTGCCCATGTTGCGGTTCCACGTTATGATAATTTCGTAATTTACTCGTCCATCTTATGATATTTTTGTTCTTAAAATTGGAATAGAAAAAGAACCACATCGAATTTTCGAAAAATCGCATCGAGGTTCACACCCCCATGCTACAAACTAACTTTGTGCCAAATTTCATGAAAATAAGCCGAACGGTCCAGGCGCTATGCGTGTCACTGAGATCCTGACAGACAGACATACATCTTGACAGACAGAGAGACTTTCAGCTTTATTACTAGCAAAGATTTCATTATATATTTTATAATTTCTTTATTTTTGTCTTTGTAAACAATGCACTTTTTACTGAGTTTTATCTTTTGTCTATCTATATATCTATCTGTATATTAACCTACCTACCTACATCTATCTTTCTATATCTTTATCTATCTTGATAGATAGACAGATAGATGGAGAGATAGAGAAATAGAAATATATATACAAAGAGAGAGAATAGATAGGTAGATATGTATGTATGTTTGTGATAGATAAATAGATAGAGAAAGATATAGAGATAGATACATAAAAAATAAGAGGTAAATAGATATATAGGTAGAAACATATAGAGATAGAATAGGTAGGTAGATAGATAGATAGGTAGATAGAGAGACTAATATAGAGATATATAGCTAGGTAGAGAGACTAATACAGAGATAGATAGTAGGTAGATAGATAGACAGGTAGATAGACCGATAGATATAGATTGGTGGATAGATATAGATAGGTAGATATACTGATAAGGAGATAGATAGATAGGTAGATATACTGATAAAGAGATAGATAGATAGATAGGTAGATAGACAGGTAAAAAAGCAGGAAGATAGATAGATAAATAGATTGATTAGGATAATAGATTGGTAGATATTTAGATGTACAGACAGATAAATAGGTAGATAGTTAGGTAGGTAGACAGATAGATAAGTAGATAAATGTATAGATAAGCATATAGATAAGCAGATAAGTAGAGAGATACGTAGATAAGTAGAGAGATACGTAGATAAATCGATCGATAAGTAGATAGATATATAGATAAATAAGTAGAGAGATAGATCGATAGATAGATAGATAGATCGATAGATAAGTATATAGATAGATAGAGAGATACGTATATAGATCGATAGATAGATAGATAGATAAATATATATAGATATATGAATAGATAGATATATAGATAGAGAGATAGAACGATAGATAAGTATATAGATAGATATATGGATAGATAAGTAGATAGGTAGATAGATAGATCGATAGATAAGTATATAGATAGATATGTAGATAGGTAGATAGATAAGTAGATAAATAAGTAGATAGATAGATAAGTCGATAGATAGATAGATAAGTAGATAGGTAGATAGATATATAGATAGAAAGATAAGTAGATAGATGGATCAATAGATAAGTATATATATAGATCGATCGATAGATCGATAGATAAGTGTATAGATAGATACATAGATAGATAGATAAGTAGATAGGTAGATAGATAGATCGATAGATAAGTATATAGATCGATAGATAGAAAGATAAGTAGATATGTAGATAGATATATAGATAGAAAGATAAGTAGGTAGGTAGATTGATAGATAAGTATATAGATAGATAGATAGATATATAGATGGGTAGATAGATAGATAGATAGATATAGATATTTATATAAATAAATAGATAGATAGATAAATAGATATAGTAGTTATATAGATAGATAGATAGATAGATCTCAAAGAAACTTAGTTTCTTTTTGAACCAAAATTTATCATGTTCATTCACTGGACCAATTTGTGTTCATTTACTGGTTCGAGGTGTTCATTCACTGGGTCTTTGTGCCATTTTTTCTTTAAACACCTAAAAAAGTCGGAAGCGGTACCATTTAAGTTCCCGCGATTTTTTAGAGATATTTACATAAATTAATTAAAATGTTTTAGCTATCACAATCTGTATAGTATATAATTTAAAATTACTAGGATTTTTTAAAAATGAAATTGTGCTTAACTGTTCATTCACTGGTCGGTCTACCCTACTAATCAAAAATAAAACATGCAATACATATTGCGACTCTTTTATTACATTTTACACAGTTTATTACTTGTAAAACAAATTCTAATACGTTTTTCACATTCCAGACGCAAATGAAATATGATCAAATCACTTGATCGCGCAATTTCTAATATAAAATATAGACTTGGAAAATAATAAGTAAGAATGGGTTCCCCCCCCCCTCCCCCAAAGTAAGAGAATGTAGAGGTTTTTCCAACTCCCCTCCCCCTCGGGACCCTTACGTAATTAATGAATCTGTATCATTAATGAATTAATAAATTTAATCTAACATCTTTCGAACGAAAAAAAAGGTTGTTCAAATAGCCTTATTCCCTCAAAAGTTATTACGCGAGGGGAGAGGAGCAGTCAGACATTTGTCTCCATCGCAAAACACTAGTTTTTATTATATCATTTATTTGTGACTAATTTTATGCTTTTAGCGATACTACTTTAAAAATGTATTAAAACTCCGTTCATGCTTTTTTATACTTCATTTTATTTTCACGGATGTTTCTTTTCTTTCTTTCTTTTTTTTTTTTTAAACAATTTCATTATTTTATCTAGCATTTTGTTTGAACGATGTGTTTCAACATGATCTCTTCAGGCTTCAAGAGCGAAATATCTTTTTTATTGTTTAAAAAAGTCTTTTGCAACACTAAACGATTCATAAAAGACAATGTTCAATATGCAATATACCAAACAGCCTAATTATCACGCCCTGAGACTGCAGTTTCGTGGTGAGATAAATTCACTTTATCTATCAATTTGTTGCTACTCTCAGCTTCAATGAGATGACATCTGCCTCCAGATCGGTTATTCACTATTCCTCACTGAGTAGTTCTAGTAACAACGAAACTGCAGTCTCAGGATGTGATAACTCGGCTCTCAGGTATATTGCATGTAGCTTAGGCTTGCTTAACTCTAGCATAAGGGCAATAACTTACTGCTGAATGGTCAATGTGTTTTTCCAATGGGTAACATTATAGTTATAATTCATTTTAGAAGTTTTTTTTCTTAATTCATTCAAGATTTACTTTGACAATTTTTGAGTTTTTGAACTTTTTCGGCTTCATTCCTTAAATTAGTGATGCCCAACCTTTTTTTACTCGCTGGCCGCATCTCATTCTGAGATGAATCTCGCGAATCAGAACACATACAAAAGTAAAATACATTTAAATATTTTTAGATAACAACTGGGATAAAAATCGAAAAGGATAAAAAAAATACGAACCAAGAATAGTAGTTATCATACTACATGCTTATTTTCTTTAATGTGAAGTTTCACACTATTTTCTAGAGATGAATTGCTTACAATTTGACATCAAATCTGCAATAACCATTCATAATACCCATTGAAGATGATTGGTTGCTTTAGAACGCTCCAAAGTCTCTTTTTCGATTTGTATGATTGAAAATATGACTGGGTCACATGGATCAGCATCGCGGGCCACATATGGCCAGCGGGCAGCAGGTTTGACAAACCGCCTCTTATCATAAGTTCTTAATAATCATGCTAGGAAATGAGCACAAATCCTGACTCAAAATGTGTCACTTAAAATCATAAAAAACCTCATAAATGTGGAAAAAAAAATATGATAAAAGAATATCCGATTACAATCTGAAGTTGGAACCTCTCCGTCCACGGTATACTATAGCTTTTTAAATACAGATCCGAAAACAATCGGTTGAGATGACACAAAACTGCATAAATGAATGAAATATTCATTGATTGAAAAGAACAATGTTTAACATACACTCAACTTCAGGATTCATTTTATTTCATTCTAATTCAGTTTTTAGTTTAGCTACTATTTAATGCTCTAATACCCAGCTATAAGTTTAAATTTACTTGGAAGGGCGACTTAAAACCTGCCAGACCTTGACGAGTAATTGCTACTTTGCTACGCTCATTATCATAATCCTTTTACCCATCCATTTTCCCTTGTACCTGTAAAGAAACAGGCTGTAACTTTCAAAATTTATTCTTCCTTGTGAAATTTGTCACCAGCCGGATTTTTTCCGCTATATATACGAAGAAAGGATCGATCTATTTTATAAGTTGCTGCTTAGTTTGAATCTTTGCAAATTCTGTTCCGTATCTGCATCAAAATGAGAAGTATTACTTCAGTGGTATTTGCGCTTTTACTCATTGCTTGTGTCTGCAGAGCAGCTGATGTTGAGAGCGGGTTCAAGACTTTGACGATTTCTAACAACCATCAGGATCAGGAGCTGGAGCGTGAAGGTCGTCAGCATCATGGACATAACAACCATCATGGGCATAATCGCGATCACGGACATGGGCATAACGGCCACCATGGACATGAACATAACGACCACCATGGACATGGACATAACGGCCACCATGGACATGGACATAACCGCCACCATGGACATGGACATAACCACCATCATGGACATAACCGCCATCATGGATAGTAGTAAGGAAAAGAGACTCATTCATATGCCAAATGCTAAGCAGAAATGCTTTAAATGAGGCGCTAAACATTACTTCAATAACAATTTTCAACAGTAAAAACTAAATTTGCTCATTTTTGTCGCACATATTTTTGTGTAGCAAATATCATTTGTACATAAATGCAACTTTAAAATTTTTGAAAGTAGTTTTTCTTTGTTGTTGCACTCAATCCTTCAAGTGAGAAATGTTCGATGTCAGTCATAAAGTCATCTTACGTCTAGTAATCAAGTTTAGGATTTTGCCTCACTCTTTTTCAGCGACAAGTAGACAAATGTTGAACTACAGCCGCACAGGGTAACTATACAATATTTTACTATATTTAATTTTTAAATTAAAGGAAAAAAAAAGAAGGCAAAGTGCGGCACTCTACCATCACGTTATGAAATAAGTTTTCTACTCTGTTTAACAAGAAAAAAAAAGTTCGCCCTATTGTGCATAGCTGATTGCATCATTCAATATTTTTGAAATTATTCTTAGGAAGCTACTTTTGAAGTTTCCGAATCTGCACATCTTCGATTGTAATATTGTATGCAATATTGTTAATCTATGCTGTTGTAAAATACAAAGAGGGAGTTTTTAAATGTTCAGAAATTTCATTTTGCTACATTAAAGTTAGCCTATTTGTGATAAAATATGTATCCTAATTCTGAAGTTGCTCACAGTAACTCTGAATGGCAGGCTACCTTAAATCCTTTAATATATTTCAAATGGATATTATTTGATAAAATTTGTATCCTATTTCTGACGTGGCTCAAAATTATTCTGAATGGCAGGATAGCTTAAATCCTTCAATAAATTTCAAATGGATAATATTTGATAAAATATTTATCCTATTTCTAACGTGGCTCAAAGTTACTCTGAATGGCAGAATAACTTAAATACCACAACTAATTTCAAATGGATACTTTAATAAGTGTGTCATTCCACGTCAAATGAAACCACAACATGGTTTTCTGAACTTAAGCAATACCCTTGTATTTAATATTAATTTGAAGGAAATTTATTGAAGTTTCTGGATTGAATGGATGTTTTTGACAAGTATGCATAGTTATGTCTAAAATTTGAGACGAATAGAGACATTTCTGATTTTGATTTTTCACTTTAAAAATATTGCTTTTTAAAACCGCAATAAATGTTTAAAATATAATGATTTTTCATACAATTTTATTTTATACAAGAATGTTCATTCTTTCTGAGTATGGGTGTGCAGTGATTTTCTTCATTCAACAAATATTTTTATTTTTTGAAATTGAAAAACTTTCCAGAAATTAATTTGTTCCCTCTATTACAAAATTTTAAATTAGTTTACTTTATGCAAAATATTAAAGAGTTTCTAATTTAAAACTAGGTATGCAAAGTAAAATTTAATAGTTTAATCATATTTTGTAATAATTTAAAAATTTTTTTACTAATCAGAAGAAATATAACCGTTACAGAACATGGATGAGTAACAGAGGGGACGCAACTCGAATGTCCTCTCTGTTACAGCTTGACATTGGATTTTTTAATGATATCTCACTTGCTGATACTGTTCATAAGGGATTCTAGGAATGCATAAATGGGTAATAACATCTTGTTTAAACCAGTTTCCTCAGTGTTTGATCACATCAGGGTTCGTATGCTCCTTAATGCACTGCTTTTATAAGAAAAGAAAATAAGGGCCCTTAAATTCCTGAAATTTTACTACTATCTCCTTACAAGCTCCTTAGTTTTTGTTCTGCCTTTAAGTTTTTATTTTCTACCTGAAATTTCAGATAATCCCGAGGACAGTGGAACAAATTAAGTTATTTTGATCGAGGGGATTTGAGCAGAAAAACTAACATTCTTCATTCTAATAGCTTATTACCCGTTTCTCACCATCAGGAATTTAATGCCACTTAGGGTCCACGTAGGCGGGCCTGTCTGCCCCAATCTGATCAAAAAACACCCTTGAATTTTGCTGCTACTAAATTTTTAGATTTTTAAAAATTTAGCCTACTGTTTGATGTGAATTTTTAAGAAATTTTTGGAGACTAATCTCATTACCTTACTATAATAAGCTTTGGTATTTCACTATGCAAGTACATGATATTTGAGTCCCATGCATCGATTACTGTATTAATCACAATTCTTATTTTATTAAATTTATCTTCAATTTGAACCGTGAAATCGTGGTAAGTTCGGTAGTTTAATCAAATTCTCAATTACTTTAAAAAAAAAAAAAGAAAAAAGAAAAAAAAACCTGCACTTCTTAGTTTTTGATTCCCTGTTGCATTTTATATCATCAAACTGCAGAATGAATGCAGAACTGAACTGCTTTTGCTTTGGAAAGCTTTGAATGAACTAAACACGAATTTTTTTCTAAAAATTTTACTGTCTAGTTAATATTTTTTGTTCTTCGAGATTTTGGTCTAATTTGAAGATTACATTATTTTTATGATTTTTTTTTCTAAAAGATCCCTAATATTCGGCCTGAATTTTCTCTAGTTCTTTCTCATATGGGTATTGAGTATTTATAAAAATGCCAAAATTGAACATGAGCTTCGCAAAAAATTTATTACCCCCTCCCCCTCACTCCCTCCAAGTTTGATGGCATATCTCCTCAAACGCTACAGAGCATCCTTCCCCAAAATAAGAACAAAAACCTCGAAAAATACCCCCCCTCAAAATTTCGATGGTGCAACTTGCAACAGAAATCATTTTTGACTTTGATATTTTGTTGTAATGCTGTACAAATTCGTAAGCTGTCCCCTCTGTTACACTCTAGTTTTCACATTTATATAAAATGAGGTTATGATTTAAACATTTCTATGAATGATATTATTACCTTGAAATATTCTGAATTAGGAAAAAATACCAAGTTTTTTAAAGAGCTCCAATTCGCAGATTTTTACATAAATTATCGTGCTTGTCAAATTGTGTTCATATTTTCTGTCCCCTCTGTTACATACCCATTTAAATTAATTAAAGAGGTTAAATGAAGATGAAATTTCAATTTCAGGTAAATTTAATAAGCATTGCTCTTTAAAATAACATATTTATCTGTTTTTTTTTTCTTAGAAATAAGTGTTATGTGTTTTGTTGAAGCAAAATTTGTGTCTAATGTTCCCTCTGTTGCGCTTGGAACTCACCAAGTATCTCTTGGTGTATACCGAAAAAAAAAAAAAAAACAATAAAGCTATTGAAAAAAGTGGAGCGGTTAAAAATAGAGAAATTTTATCTCTAAGTTTTTTTATGATTGTAATTTTTGTAAAATATCCTCTGAATACAATTAAAAAGTCATTCTCAATGTACTTAAAACGAGGTACAAAATGTTGTTTCAGTAAAATTTTACCAGTCATACAAATGACTACATTATCTCTTGCGGTTACACTAATTTTTCCTGTACATAAGTATTCAAACGCTTTAAGTGTGCAACAAGATGTCACACAACTAAAAATTGACTGCTTGCCATTAAATTGATCGTGTTTTGCACAATAATTTTTCACATTAATATTTCTCTGACAATGATAGCTGAAGTGATTCGCTACTTTCAACAAGTTTTGAATTTATTTAGTACAGAAAATGTTCATTTAAATTTCATTTTGGGAGAAACTTACTGGATTATTTTAAGATTTTCTGGTAGAGAGGTGCAAAGCAAAGATTAGTAATAGCAAGATGAAAACAGTGGTGAACAAACCAAAAGACAATCGTTTTCGAGGAAAACTTCTTTTCATAGAATAAAGATGGAGGGGGGGGGGGGGTATGAATTGTGTGGATAAAATGTTTCAAATGCTTTTGCGGGCAGACATCATGAAAGTACAGTAAAACCTCGCTACAACGCTATCCGATATAACGATAATCCCTCCACTACGATAATATTTCGTGGTCCCGGTGAACTCGCATAGGAGTTAATGTTATCCTCCTTTCAATATTGCAATATTCTCTACAGCAATAAACCCCTATAAAACGATTTTTTTTTTAAATTTCAACCCCTCTATATTGCGATAATTTGATTCTCAAACAAGAAAAAATATTCTATTTTATCAACTTTTGCCCTTTTTCCGACAAGAGAAGACTTACTGCTTATTGTCTCCCTTTCACCACTGTAAGAATTATTAAAAATGGTGATAATAATCAGGGTTGTAGTACAACAAATTAAAAATTCCTTATATCTAATAATTGAAGTCATTCCTAAGACTTTGATTATTTAAATAAATAAATTTAGTTCAAAGATATTATTTTACACCTTTAAGTATGCTTAATTTAGTACCACTAATCAAATTTGTGGAATGTTGATGTAACATTTTTAAGTAATTTGCGTATATTTGAGAAAGGAATGGGGACACGCCAAAAGAGTGACTTTCCGGTTAGTAAAAAAAAAAGAAGAATAGGACAAAATAAATGAGTTATTGTTTTAATAGTGATAAAATAACATCAGAAAACTTATTTTTAACTATCAAAAAAAAAAAAAAAAAAAATCTAGGCCAAACAATCCTTGAGTTATTTCTCCTGGGACCATAACATTTTTAGGATTTTGGAGAATCATCCAAATACATTTATGCCTGGGTAGTGAATGTACTATAACATGAAAATAAAAAAATCCCTATTGTATTCCTAATATATGTAGGTCCTCGATTTAACAATATATCCTCTACAACAATATATTTCTTTGGTCCCCAAAATATCGTTGTAGCGAGGTTAAACTGTAATTCACTTTTCAGATTCATGGAAAACTTGTGAATGTCTTTAAACACTTACGTAAAATTTCTTCGATCTTTCAGACTTGTTTAAAATACATGTTTTTGTTTTCTGTACAAACTGACAGAAAATATTTTCATTATTACGGCCCAAATTCATTTACTGGTTCAGAAAATATAAAATTTTAACATTCACTCTACTCTAAGAATATTTTTCTCCAAATGATTTAAAATCAGTTCGCATAAAATTAAAACGATAATAATAACAAATCCTGTGAGAAAAAAATGATTTTCATTTAAACAAAAGGAACTGTCATGGTCCAAAACTTTCTCAAAGTCATGAAGAGATGAGAAATTTTTCCCAAACTAAACGAGTCTACTTTCAAGTATAAACGCCAATTTTTCCAATACGAACCGTATTTCTTTCTCGATAGTTCTTAAGCTCCAAGTTATTTCGAACAAACATTTTTAAACAGTCTTGTTGGAGAAAAAAAAAATTGTTTTCCATAGAAAAAACTGTTAACATGACAAGAAGCTCGGTCGAAAACTAAACGAGTGCACTTTCTCGTATACTACCATCTGTTTTCTTATCCAATATTCTCTCAACTAACGAAAGTTTTGTATTATGTCAGGAAAACCTTTTTGATAGTTAAAATTTATTCATAAAAACAAAATATACATAACTCTTGTAAAAAAAAGGATGGTATAGAAATAAATTTAAAAAATATATTTGATGTTTATTAAATTCTATTTCTCAAATTGCTTGACCTTATGTTTCGGTAAATTGCAGTCTTTAATGAGCGTTCTCTTATTATGAAAATTTTACAATTATCAATATTGTCCAATATTTAAGCACACAATTTTACGACAGACACATGAAAGAACAAAACTAAGAAACAATTCCCCTACCTCCCCATCATAAAATTTTCTATCTGAATATGTAAAAAAGAAATGAGTAAATAAATTACGTAAAAGCACTTTTTATGCAATATTAAGGCAGCTAATATTTTTGCTTTTCTAAATCTCACTAATCATTAGCCAAAAAAAGAGGGGTTGGGAGTGGGGGTGGGAGGGGATTTAAAAAATGCATTAGACAACATTTATCAGAATAAAATCGTTTGCTGCTTCTTCATTGAGGTAAAAAAAAGGGCTTTAAATTTTTTCTCAAAACCAAAAATTCAAAAGAGTATTTAAAGTTTTGAGATAAAAAATTTATAAATTAAAAGACCAGTTAAATAATTTTTTTTTTTACATCCAAACTCTTTTTCTTTTTGGCTAAAAGTTAAAGCGCTTTTGGACTTTTTTCTGTTTCCAAAACAAAAAATTTAAATTTGAACTTCAGAATGAAAATGATAATCATGATAATCATATAGGTACACGAATTAAAGTGATTTGTGCTTTAAATTCACTTCATTTTGATTTAACCAATTAATTTCTCAGTTGAGACAATATTACGTCTATGGAAAATAACATTTCTGCTTCTACTAAAAATTTATTTCTTATTTGAAAAGAAAAGATTCAAAATACTTTCGGATTGTTTTTTCGAATTTTCAGCGGAAGAAAAACATTTTTTGTTTTATTGTTTTTTTAGATAAAGAAATTTAAATTTTTTCTGTAGTTGCTAAAGTAAAACTGTTTTGACACATTCAAAAAGTATTTTTGAAATTACTAAGTAAAAAAAAAATCTTTTAGGAACACATTTTACGTCAAAAGTTCTTTTTAATAAATGTGATTGAAGCAAATACATTTTTTAGCTAGGGATCTAAGCCTGCCTTAGTTTATCACGCAGGTGCTAATGTCAAGTCTATTGAGCAGTTGTAAATATAACAACAAAATGTTCAAATCAAAAAATAAAGTATGGGAATGAGTTCTGGCCGAGATCTTTCAAAATAAATAAATTAATGAATAAAAATATAAATATGTATGAATACACATGCAAAAGTTATACGGGTTTCAAACAGACAGACCCAGTTCCCTGTCTCAATACCAAATTCTCAAATTTTTACTTATCATTGCTTATTTTATTGTTTAATTTGTTTTTGACTCAGAAGCGTAAAAAAGGGGGAGAGGAAAGGAACATAAAATGTTAAAAATAGGAATTGAGTTTTAAAATTACGACTTCTGGGTGGATTAATTCAGTTTTGAAACTACCTGTGTGCCACTATTTCTGTACACGCGTTAGACGTCACCACACCTGCATGGACGTTGGACAAGCGGACGTTGAGGTAGATCCAGAAATTTTTGTAAGTGGGGTCAAGTTTAAGCAGGGGTGCCCATCCCCTCCAAGGGTGATGGGGTACTCCATCATATGTTACGGTCTCCCCCCCCCAAACGAGATCAAAACCCTTACAAATTACACCTCCCACCCCCACACAAAAAATTTCCGGATCATATTCCCCCAAATTTTCATCAAAAGTCATATTTCTTTAGGCAAACAAACTGGTCATGTTACAGTACACTTTAAATGTATGGGATTACAACTACAAAATAATTGGATACATTTACATACACATTACATAGCATACACAACATGTGGTTTGAAGTTGAAAAGTGTTCTGAAAAAGCGTTAAGCTCATTTGAGATGATTTTCCTTTGGGAAATGAACAAAAACTCAAAATATCAATAGCCCAGTAAACTAACCCAGTCATATCCTCTGAATTGTGACGCACTGAGAAGACATACCTTACATCTTACAGAACCAAACCAAAAAGGGTTAACATTGATTCCATGTACTATTTTTCCGGATCTAAAAAATTTAAGTTAAATAATAATCATAAAAAAATCGTGTCACAGGGGGGTCAGCTGAGCCTTTGACGCTCCTCTGAATCCGCTCTTGCAAGCGAGGCCTGTTTTTGTTTTTTTTTTTCATAATTTGAGGGCATTATTTGGGAGAAGTGGACAATAACATCACCCTGCTGCTATAAAGTAAACAAAATGCACTTGAAGTAAACTTCATCACTCAGTTACAAAATTATTAACAAGTTTGTGAATTTTAATTGCTTCAAAACAACGTAAAAATGCTCCAAAATCCCTTTTTTATTTCTTATGGGAAGGGCTAATGTTCATCTTGAAATATAAAAAAACTAGGACATATTTCCTTGAAACATCAGGAGAAGAAAGGGGCTGGGAGGGAAAAAAAGAAAGCTTAGCTAGTTTCCGGATTGGTGAAAGAGGCTCTTGTCTACCGAAAATGAAGAGTTTGAAATAACCCAAACAGATTACACATCCGATGACATCATGTTGGTTCCAGAGTTAGACTTGCAGGGCATGGAGAGCAAACAGTGGAGCGAACTGAAATGCAGCTAGCTGCCAATGGAGAAGAGAGACTTTTTTCTGCTTTGTTTTTCATGTTCTCATTGACAACTTTAACTGACATTCATTAACACTAGGAACCACAGTGATTCAGAATTTTTTTCTTTCAAGACCACAAAATTTTGATTTCTGCAAAATACACAGTATTTTTGTGGTGTTATGGAGGGTAGATCGACCAGTCAATGAAAAGCTCATAATTGCTCACAAAAATAAAAAAAAAAGGTTTCAAAAGCTATTTCTTGGATGAATTAGCATGAATTGGCAGAATTTATTTCTTTCGTTGCATTTCTAAAAACAAAACGAATCGAAAATGCTGTGTTTGTCCACTGGTTGGTGGTGTTCGTTCACTGAATGGTGTAATTGTTTTCATTTCAACTTCACAAGAAACCTGACTCAGAACCATAAAAGTTCGTTAAAAAAATTATAATAAGAAATTAAATTAATTTGAATTCTGACATTTTGAAGTCAAATTATGTATTTCGCAATCACGAGTTGCGACAGGGCCCCTACTCATTGGAGTTATTGTTTCTAGAAACGGCTCCTGTTTCCCCAAGCTTACCCCTTCTCCTGGGCGGTTACGTGTGTATAGTTGTGTGTGTGTGTGCGTTGGCGCGCGTGCATGCATGTGTAGGTTTGTCTGTGTGCGTAGACCTGTGTGTATGCACGTAGATGTGTGTGTATATATGAGTGTGTATGTGTGCGAGCATGTGTGTGTACAGGACATGGGCGCCTCCTACCAGGAAAAGCGAATTCTGGCGCACCTGCAGAGGCCGGTGGGCGGTGGTGCTGCAGAGGCCCCTGGTCCAAGCTGAAAAAAGAAACACAACGCCAAGGACGGTCAAGTGAGAACAATAAGCAATCGTGATTGCTCAAAAAAATGCACATATCACTTAAAGATGTTTTCACTGTCACATAGCAAATGTTATAGTTATAAATTTTTGAAAGTGAAATTACGCTTGAATGTTCATTCACTGGTTGGTCTACAGCAGTAGTGTGCAACGTACGGCTCGCGGGCAAAATGTGATCCACGAAGCTGACCCATGTGGCCCGTTGTTTTGTTCACCGTTACAAAACGAAGAATATATTCTGAAACCTCACAAAACTACTAATCATATTTTTTCGGTGTCATGAATAATTGTTGAGAATTTGAAGCCAAGTAGTTGAAATTGATTTCTGAAACATAGATGCTAAGTTCGTATCCAATAAAATAATCATGTAGCAACGATGACAGCAAATTTGGTTTGTAATTGTCATTCCTTTCCCTTGTTTTCAGATGGTATCACAAGATAATAATTTAAATCATATAATTAAATTTTATATTTGTTCTGATCTGCGAGATTCCTATTAATGTGAGCCGTGGGTGAAAAAAGGTTGGGCACCACTGGTCTTCCGTATAGTTGGGGAATCGGAGAAAATCTAACCTGGTAGCACTGTGAAGGCTACGCAGATCCTAATCACAGTATTGACAGGCTACTAGGCTAAGTTTGCCACAACTGTTGAAGAATTGTGTTAAAAAAAGTCAAAACGTGGAAGTTTAACGTCTAGTCTCGTGATACACTTAACTGCATACGCTACAATATTTCAAATCATGACTACTTTGCAATGGTGCGATCCATTTCTTCGACTAGATGATTTTTATAATGAAATATTTTATGTCAAGTCGGAGGCATTATGTCGTTTTTTCCCGTATACCTAAATTGACTTGTTAGATCATTGTTTAAATTTTAGAGCCCACTTCTAATCACCTGAGGAGGATTAGTAGCATGTTAGTAATGGAATGATCATACCCGAGCCAAAGCCGATACAATGTAGTTGAATTTAGACTCATCCGTTTCAATGTCTACCAATAGAAATTGAGATTCTAAATTTACAAGCAACAATGTTGGATTGACTTCTCAGAATGGTGGTAAAGCATGACCACGAAAAGAAGGCGGATGACCTTCAAGCGAAACACCATTTGTATCATTTGTAATACGTAGAATCTGCCGCAAAGCACCGAATAGTAAGAAGCATGGTTTCGCTAATCCTATCTATTCCAAAATAATAACAAACAACCTATTACAAATGATACAAATGATGTTTTTGCTTCAAGGTCATTCGCCTTCTTTTCGTGGTCAAGCTATAGTTTCAGTAGTTTCACCGTAACTCGTGCCACTTTAGTAACAGTGGTATTAGAAGTAGTGTTGTATCAGTTATCGAGCAAGTTAAGCTGGCCCGTCATTTAAAAAAAATCCAGAAATGGGGACAAAAGGTTTGTGTTCAATGCATTTTATAGGAAAAACCAATATGATTCGTACAAAAATGCCTAATTTCATTATGTTCCTGCAATGCAGGGTACCCCCCCCCCTCCTTGATCACCCAAATGGCGGGCGTGACTTTAAGTAAGAATAATGAAACAATTAAAAGAAACGAATGATTGTGCTTCGATTCTTGTCATTCAAGGTAATTTTCTACGGTATGGGTTACCTTCGCACCACTTCCTATTTTTTAGCATATTTCACTTCAAAAACAAAAAAAAAAAAAAAACAAACCTTGAATTTTGAGATTTTGAATTCAAATCATGTTTTTCGCAATCACGAATTGCGATAGGACCCTACTCGTTGAGTTGCTTGTTTCTACTAAATGACTTTTATCGTAACCATAATTTGAATTCAAGACGTCAAAATCGAAATGAATGCCAGGAGCTGGATGCTAGATGTTATGTATATGCTGGATGCTTGATGGATACTTTTTTCGCGTAAAAAGGATTGTGTAAAGTCGAGAAGATCAAGTATAAATAAAGTCGATTCCGAAGCACATGGACGCCTGCATTATAAACACAGAAAAGTAAAATAAAAGGACGGACGTCATTTAACGGTCAAGTGAATGAAATAAGCAATTCGTAATTGCTCAAAACGAAATACAGGAAGCCCAATGCTGCATAAAGTTACTGTTTCAAAGCTACTCTTTAGTGACGATTTGCAGTTGCTGAAAGTCTCTTGTCCTACATCATAATACGCATCCTGCGCCTATACTAAATTATAGAAATCTTGTGTCCCAAAGGCAAAAGCGCACCACCCCCCCTCAAATGCTACAAATAATTAGCAAATGAGAGTTCTCTATAATGAAATAAAAACCCTTATACCCCTCCCCCTCCTAAAAAAATGTAATGCCCGCAGTCTGTGCTATGAACCCGCCCTCGTGGGTACCCCTGATGACTCTATGAGTTAAAATAGAGTGTTTTTAAATGCTTGAAATTATTTTTGGTTCAAATTCACACAACTTTTATTTAAAATATTTATCACACACCACACATTAATCACATGGTTCCCCAAGTTTACCCTAACAAGAGGAGAATTTTGAGCCTGGTTAATAATTCATTTTAAAAAATTACATAATTATTATTCCTATATTTTGACTTGCTATACAAAGCGGCTGGATTTTTTCCTTAGTTTTATGCCAATCGATGCAGTAATATCATTAACAGTAGGGGAGAGAGAGGGAGGCTAAAATAAATAAATTGAGGATTGCCTGAAGGACTACATATGCATTGCAAAAACGAAGAGAGAGGCACATAATAAACAGTAATTAAATCGTGCTGTGATAAATGCTACCAAAAGATAAATGTGAAGAAAAGCAAAATATAAACGTTACTACACATAAAATTGATATGCAGCTTGTAAGAGGAGATAAAAAACCGCAACGACAGAGCAATCATATCCTATGCAGGACTGAAAAGGAGATGGTCAAAAATTAAGAAAAGTCTTATTTCCTTCAGTATCTACTGGTGAAATGCGATAAATACGTCTGTTCGTTTGATTTGATTTCATTAAAACCACACGCACACGAAAATCTTCGTGATGTAGGTAACACATTTAGGGAAAAAAACTGCGTGTTACAGGCATCAAACTAGAAAGAAAACGTGCACAATGGGGAGCGCATAGTTAGAAGGCTGCAACCGGGGATTAACATAAAAATATTCTTCTATGTAAAAGTTGTATCACATTTTAGAAAAGGCTGAACCGACCTAACGGGGAGTAAGCTCTTTATGGTAATTCCTATGTGGTTTACCGAGTAGTCTTAAAGGATTTTCGCAAAAAAAAAAAAAAAAAAAAAAAAAAAAAAAGAGAGAGAGAGAGAGAGAGAGAGAGAGAGATAGAAAGAAAAGAAGAGAGGAAAAAAAGAAAAATGGCACACTGTCTAAAACGTCTGAAAACATCAGGCATTTTACGCAGTTGAAAGTATAATTCCACTAAAGAAGTTGATAGACCATTGGGTTGTGTGTTACATTTCGCTGGAAAAATATTCTATCCTCCTAAAAATTTTTTTAAATAAAGCACGTCTGGAATTACCACTTATGACATTTCAGTAATTACTATTACAAATTACGATGCATCAAGAATTGGAAGAACAGAACAAAATTTTATCTTTCCAAATTTGTTATGAAGATGCACTTGCAATGTAAAAACATACGTGAACCTTATCTGAGCTTTCAGTTACACGGCTACAGTTGAAGTTAAATGCATTTTATTTCTATCATATAACTAATGGGTATTAATAAAAATCACATACAAGAAGGAAAAAAATAATCATAATACAGAAATTTCGATTCATAAATCTATTCTTATTATAGAAGGAGTTGAGTGCTTGCTAATTCCACACTTGAAGTTATTCAAGATTATAGCTGACCTCAAAGGTAACCCTCGAACTTATCGTAATTGAAGAAGAACGACTGTATTTATATTTATTTTGCATGTCACAAGAACTTATCAGGAAAATAACGAGAAGAATAAACATATCAATTTATCGGCACTTCTACTATGGAAATTTCGCTCCCGATTTTATCTGAAAATAAAAGAAAAAATGTTTCTGACTGATAAATTTGCTCGTCTAGCTTCCTGGAAAGTATTGCTAGACTGTGATAAGAAAAACGTCCCCGCATTTTTTATTAAGACTGAAATATTTTTTTGAAAGATTACTATTATCAAAAAACTGTAGTAGAAAAACACAAAAGAGAAGGGAGAGTACAAGGGCATGCTAAGATAAAGTATAACTAGGACATATTTTGATACTTTTTTTCAGAATCACATTTTTGCACACATTTAGGAAATATAATTTCTCTATTTTTATGTTTGAAGAAAATTTAAAGTTTTGATCCGTTTAATAGAGCTTTCAGTGCATAATTACTAATGCTCATCAATATCAATTATTTTTTTAACCTAAATGATTTCTCTCATTTTTATCATTGAGACTTTAAAAATGATCTTGCTTAGTGAATGATCTGATTTATATGGATTACGTTCCAACTTGCCATATAAAACTACCAAAATATTAACTAATATACCAAATCATAATATGCATGAAAATACAATTTTTTTAACGAATTTATTCTAAAATTAAGACTGAAACAAAACGTGGATAATTATTTTCGAGGAAAGAGTTTCTGAGTATACCCCCCCCCCCCCATGAAACTAACGTTAAGAAAGTATCGCTTTTTAAAGATTAATGGAAGTCGAAATTGAAAATACCAAAATAGTAATTCGAACAAAATAATTACATGTACATGCGGCAGATTATCTGGCGTTGCACTCATTTTATTAAAAAAAAAATTCAGCTGAATGAAAATTGAAAAAAAAAAAAGAAAAAAAAAAAGAAGTTGATGATAAAAGAAAGAAAAAAAAAACTATGGCTTAAAAATAAAATCAATCCTCTGCAGCCAATCAAAATCCAGAAAATCTAGTCGCATTCATTACGAAGTTTCCAAGAATGCTTTGAAAAATTATGGTTGTTAAGTACCATTTTATGACACATGTAGGAACCTAATTTTAAACTCACCAAACACAACATCGCTGAGAGTAAATTTACCGATTAGTTTTGGTTTCATTCACACCTGTCGAATGTGAAGCAGACGATGAGCAAATGCATTTTGGTAACAGAATATTTGTTAAATGTATGCGTGAACGCTGTATTGTTTCCTTGGTCAATTTGCGCCAAACACCATTTAATATAGTAGGTCAAAACAAGTTTTGAAAAAATTTTTAAAACAAATTCTCACATATATATATATGTATATATATATATATATATATATATATATATATATATATATATATATTATATATATATATATATATATATAATATATATATATATTATATATATATATATATAATATATATATATATATATATATATTCTATAACCAACTAACTACAAGGGATACCATTTCCCTCTTAAGTTCAATTCAAGAAAGAAAGCAGGCAACATATTAATAAAAGACACACAAAAATAAGGCATGACCTTATGTATCACAGGAAAAAAAAACAACTGCGTTGAGGTTTTATAAAATGGCCTTTTTTGCCACGGACAGAGAAGTTGTCCAGACTACAAAAGAGACCCAAAACCCTAAAATAGCTTTGGGTCACGTTAAATCCAGCCTTGATTACAACTGATGTCGCTCAAAAAAAAAAAAAAAAAAAAGAAAAGAAAAAAAAAAAAACTGCCACTCCAGGAACTCAGTCGTAAATCCGCCTATGTGTGAACGATATTATAGAAAAAATATAGCTTTCAAAAGTATTATGTTCGAAAAATGACTGTGTCATCATAGTTTGAGCCCATCGAAGTATAATTTCTTCCTTGCTCGTTGCACTGTTTCTAAACTATTCGATGAACTTTATAGACTGGTATTATTTAGCTTATTAACAAACGTTCATTTTCGCAGTGGAATGATGATGTTAATCTCCTTTGTCTGAGAATGGGAGCCATTGAGTTCACATTGAGTTTTCTCCCTCACTTTGCAATGAGGGAGCAGTGAGACAGGAACAGTGAGACACTATTTATTCTTTGCCCGCTGCTCCCATGTCACTTTTATATTAAAAGTAGAGAAATTATACATTGAATTAAATTTAATTACAACAAGCTTGTCGATGCAAAAAAAAAAAAAGTTTGAAAGTCCTGAATAAACAAAATTAGGATGCTTGAATAGAATTGTGATTTTTATTGCTATTCAATACTGCAAATATTTCCATTTCGCACTTATTTAATTTTTAATAATTTTTTACAATATGCTATAGGTAATAATATTTTTCCACATTTCAAAACTTCAACATGACAAGCAAAAAAGAAGTCAAATTCGTTATTTCGGAGATTTTCTGAAACCGATAGGAGAGAATCTGTTGTACTAGTAATAGACAAAGGCTGCAGTAAAAGCATTCCATTCTCATCTAATGCTGCACCACTAGATGACACTTTTGGGGTCAACTAACTAATCCATAATCATACAAATCATTCAATCGGTCCCAAACAAATACGTGAAAGATGTTACTAGTGTGTATTAAGACGACGTGAAATTTACTTTGCCAAAGGCAAATAGATGATATCAAAAGCAAACGGCAACATTCATTCAAATTTTTCCAGTTAAATTAAGATTCCTTCAAAGTTTGCTAATGCATAAAATATTGAAATTTGACTGCTGAATTAAAAAAAAAAATTGTTTTACTATTCCCACTTACCAGGGGAACATTGAGACAAAATTTTATTTCGTTTATATATTTTTTTTCTCGTTTGTGTGAATTCGCAGTTTTTTCTAGATCCATTTTTATTATACCTACTAGAAAATCGCCCGTTAAGGTATGACGGGTGAAAAATGCTTCTACATTTGAACAAAGCCATTGCCAGGTTTAGTGATATTTTGATACTTAAAATTGTAACCCTAACTTCAGTAGATTAAACCTAAACTCCAGTAGGTAGCGAGCATTACTGATCATTTTTTTGTTTCTTCATTCCCTTGAAATGATAGTTTTGCCACTAAAACAGTTAAGTTACCGGATTGAGTTCATCCTAGTCACAATAAAGCCTTTCCCTGCACGTTAAACATTACCAAAACATATTATGAAATTATCATGTCGTAGCGCGAGTTTCATTGTTGAAACTCGCGGGTTATTCGATCATTGGCTATTATTTATATGAGGACTAGAAAATCGCTCGCCAAAGTATGACGAGTGAAAATTGCTTTTACATTGGAACGAAGCTATTGCCTGTTCGGTGATATTTTGATAGTTGAAATTGTAACCCCTCCAGTGAATTAACATTACACTCCAGTAGGTAGCGTTCACTGTTGACCATTCTTTCGTTTCTTCATTCCTTTGAACTGACACAGTCTTTCCAGTAAAACAGTTAAGTGACCGGATCGAGTTCTGTCTTGTCACAATAAAGCCTTTCCCTGCATTACCAAAACATATTATCAAATTATCATGCCGTGGCGAGAGTTTCATTGTTGAAACTCGGTGGTTACTCGATCATTGGCTGTTATTTATATGAGGATTACAGTGACAAATATTGTACCATTTGAAATAATTTAATTTGTGTGTTTTTTTAATGATAAAAAATGCAATTGAAATTGCGTGTCTCGCTGTAACCACTCTTCCCCTATACTGCCAATTTCTTCTCTCAAAGTTTTAATTTAAATTTTATTGGCTCTTTAACAATTAACCATAATATAACGATACTAAGATTAACTGCAATTTTTGAGTGTTGTAATCAAGAAATCTTAAACTTATTTTACTTCAAACTTTTTGGGGCGAACCAATCTTATAAAAACTTTTAGAGTTAAAAAATATTTTTTTAAATAATTTATTAATTAAATTTCAATTTTAATTCAATTTAATTCATTTTATTTCAATCGGGGATATATTTTTTTTTACAAATATGCATTTCACATATGAAATAAAAGAGAAATTACAAACAGAAATATTGAAAATCCCTGATTGAGTAGCTGGAGGTAAAGGCTATACAATAGCCTGACTAGCTCCCAACAATTTATTTATGCATTAAAATGTATTTAAATTTGTATGAAACAACTTCATATGCAGCATAATTATTTGTAATGTGAACAGGTTTTAATTCAACGAGCAAAAGACGGGTTATTTTTTTGTTTCTTCTAAGCTTTTATATAAACTTTTTAAACCAGGAAAACTCTTATATTCTCATAATTTTTCTGTAGTTACGAAAGAATGCAAGTTTACTTAAATAATTTCCCTCTCAGCCTATCGAACACTTATTAAATATTATAAAAAGAAAACGAAAATATGTAAAACAGCTATCATAGTCTTCTGGTAAACGAGACTTTAACCTTAATCTGAACTAAAAGAAAGTAAAACACTTTGTTTATTTTCTTAGTTTGCTTATAAATTCATTTTATATACCCTTTATTAATAAGTATTTGGCTCGAATGTAGGCAAGAACAAAACCATTAATGTATGAAATTATTAAAACTGAATCAAAGAAACCTTGGCGCAATTCAACAACTATGATTTCTCCTTGTTATCTTCTCATTTGTTTCTATCATAAACAGAGCATTAAACCTATAAAGAGAGGGAATCTCCCGCCAATGTTATCTACTTGCAGGACTTGTGAATGATCTTTCCCGTAGTCATTGACCTATCTCCATGGTTACTTTGATAACGTTGTTTTAATTTTCCATAGATAAGTTTCCCTATCAAACACACTGATGAAAAAAAAAAAAAAAGAAAAAGAAAAAGTATCCAGTTCAAATTTTTCATATCACTGCTGATTTATCAAACCCAGCGGTTGAAGGGCATCAGTTTTTGCGGAATATTTTAATTAAAGTCCATTCTGTGAAGGAAATATCAGCCATATAGGGGAAGAGTGGGCACAGTGAAACAAGAAAATTCAATACCATTTTTTATTATTAAAAAACACAAAAATTTTTTCAAATGGTACAATATGTGACACTGCGATAGGCAATATAAAATGGATATAGAAAAAACTATGAACACACACAAACGAGGAAAAAAAATAAAAATGAAATGCAATTTTGTATCCTCGTTCCCCTGGACAGTGAGACACATATTTATTGAATTAGCGAAATTTGAAAGAATCTAAATTTACCTAGAAAATATTGATTGTTGTCGTTTGGTTTTGGTATGAGCTATTGCCTTTGGCAAGGTAAATTTGATGTTGTTTGGACACGTAGTAGTGACATCAACCAAGCATCTGTTTGGGGCGGAGGTAGAGTTAGATGATTCTGGAGTATTAAATTGCATTTAATTGTCATCTCGTGATGTAGCAATAGATAAGGATGGAGTACTCTAACTGTAGCCTTTGTCTATTCCTAGTGTAACATCTTCTTTGCTGCCTGTTTTAGAAAAATTCCAAACTAACTTATCTGACTTCCTTTTTTCTAGGCATGTTAAAAGTTTGAAACGTGGAATAATAGTTATGCATTTAGCATATTGCAATGAAACAATAAACAAAATGTGTACGAAATGGAAACATGAATGTAATATAGCTATATCTAAATGTTATAGTTCCATTAAAGCATCCTTATTTTGTTGAATCAGAGCGTTCAAACATTTCAAACTTAGTTTATTATTATTTGTATCAACAGGCTAGTTGTAATGGAATTTAGTTCAATGCATAATTACCCCACTTTTAATATAAAAGTGCCATGGGAGCAGTGAACAACAAATTAACGGCATCTCTCTGTTCATCTTTTTGCAAAGTATAAACTCAAAAGTTGCCATTCTCAGACAAAGAAAATTAACAACATCATTCTACTGCTAAAATGAACGTTATTCAATAGGCTTATAAATAATAAGATTATATAATACAGTAAGATTAATAACGCCAGTTTGTAAAGTTTATCAAACAGTTTAGAAACAGTGCAACAAACAATGGAGATATTTTCCTTCGATGGGTTCAAACTTTAATGACATAGTTGTTTTTCTTAGATGGTAATTGAAAGCAAACTTTTTTCTATAATATTGTTCACAATATGTCGACTTGACTTTTCAAAAGTTTTACCAGGTTGGAATTATCCAAACAGATAATAAATGTCTGTTGTCTCACTGTCCTCTTTGTCTCACTGTACTATTTCTCCCCTAGTAATCGGATACTTTTTTAATTTATGAAAGAAATGATGACATAAATAAGCATAAGAAATTAAATAAATATATGATCAAACCAGTGGTTGGAAGTAGCGCGCTACAAGTAGAGACGCTACTGTAGTAGCTACATTTTTGAGTAGTTTGTAGTGTAGCGCACTACTTTTTAAAAAAAAGTAGTGTAGTGAGTAGTTAACTACAAAAAAATAGTAGTTTGTAGCGATTTCTGGAAACTACTTCTAAATAAACTGAAAACAAAACAAAAAAAAAGGCTCAAACGAATTTGATTGGCTCAAATTTTACACAACATCAGCGGATGCAATGAGAAATAAGACTCATAAAAATACGAGCTGACCGCAGACATTTCATTTTGACGCAAAAGTTCTATCTGTTTGACGCCATTAGTTTTTTTTTTGCCGTTGTAATTTTCATATTTCACCAATATTCATATTGCAAAAAGCACTTATTTTCGCGAAAATAAAGATATCGGTGATTTCGCGAGTTGAAAATTTGGTGAATTTTATATGAACTGATTAAAAAACAAAAATATTTTAGCAAGGCTTAATTTTTTGACAGTATTCACCAAATAAAAAGAAGCTACTTAAAATGTTATAGAAAAGGATGAAATTGAACTGTTCTGGAGGACTTACAATTAATACGAGCATTACAGTGTGTGAGAGTATGATAACGGACTTTTTTCTCAATGTCTTCTGATGAGCTAATTTATCAATATTTTTTGTTCAATTCTCTTACGGTGTGTGTGTGTGTGTATCAGGATCCCCCCCCCCCCACCAAAAAAAATCGAAAGTTGATTTTTCAAGTCGCACACTCTCTTATATTTTATCCTTTTACATCCAAAAAAAAAAATCATATAATTTGAACAACGGCAGCAAGTGCCGATTATGTCTGAAAGTGTGAATCAGCACTTGTGTAATGCTAGGCCAAATTGAAATAAAATGTTTTTTAGAAACTCAAAATTTCTGTTGATAAAACGTTGCTCCTACACTCACATATGCACCACAAAAACATTTATTCAAATTAAAAACCATTTAGATATCCCACACGTGCCTAACATTTATAATTTTCTTCAAAAAATTAAGTTTTTGATACATATTTTCAGAAATGTAAGATTTTACGAAATTATCAAGCTGAAAAATATAAACAGTAAAGTAGAAAAGTAGGTTATTAGCGTTAAATAGAAATGTTTGTTTTCCTGCAATTTTTAAGTCTCCCACATAGTACTAAACGATCTGTTTTTTTTTCCAGGTTGAGTTAAATTTTTCATTTAAAATATATTATTTTTTTATTATTCGTTTGTAATTGTTGACCTGTAAATGTGTTCGTTATTAATTTTTGAACTTGATATTCTATTGAAATTTATATGTAATTTTTTAAAAGATAACTGAAAAAAAAATCAATTTTTAAAATAAAATTATAAATTTTAGGTCAAGTGTGGCATATCTAAATGTTTTTTAATTTGAATAAATGTTCTTGTGGTACATGTGTGGTATTGGGTGCAGGGGCAACGTTTCCCAACAGAAATTTCGAGTTTCTAAAAAAAAAAACGTTTTTTTTTTTTTTTTTTTCGATTTGGCCTAGCATACAAGTACTGTTTTATACTTTCAGGTGCAAGTCGGAACGGGTTGCCCTTGTGCAAAATATATGAAACTTTTTTTCACGATTGTTTTGACACGAGAGGAAAAATACAAGAGGGTATGCGACTTGAAAAATTGACTTTGAATTTTTGAGGGACAGCCTATTTATTGTGTATGCTTTTTATTTGCTTATGTTTTGGAAAGTAGCGAAGTAGCGACCACATTTCAAAAGTAGTTTGTAGTTACTACATTTTGAAAAAAGTAGTTGTAGTTGTAGTTCGCTACAAAAAAAATGTAGTTTTTCCAACCACTGGATCAAACAAATAGTTCAAGCCAGAGAAAACGAAACGCGAAATTGCTTTGCGTGTACATTAAAAGAGAAATTTGGATCCATTCTGTAGCAATTTTCACTAGAAACTAAGAGGTCAATGGTTCCTTTCCCTTTTTCTTCAACCCGATTTAGATTAAATAGTGCATAGTTTTAAGGCAAACAAATGAATAATGCGAAAAACATTTATGGTTTCAAGGTAGTAAATCTCTTCGCTTCTCTTACTTTTTGAATATTATACAATTTACGTTTTCAAAAGAAAAGAAAAAGAAACTCTGACTGGATAGGGAAGAAAGAAGATCATTTCCGAGTTCTACTTTAGAAAATACATTAGAACCGATTATCAAAACTTAAAAACGCAATCCCGGCAGGCTAGTGTTATGAAAACCAAACGCAGGTTGAGTGAAGGGTTTTTATTTGTCTTCCCTTTAAAGGCAAAAGCATGTTTTGCATTCACAACATTTTTTTCTCTATCATTACATTTTTGTACATTTTCATCCATCATGAAAATAGAAATATAAGTAAATAATACAAATGGAAGATAAAAAGATCGAAAAAATACTCTACAACTTGATATGAGTTATATAGTTTCTTCGTATGAAAAATACCATTTGAATTGCACAACTTTCTTTCTTTTTACTTTTATTTTAGAAGGATCATTCTAAAAGACATGGGGAGAGACGGGAGGAAATTGGACAAGCGCACTTATGTATTGAAATAAAATGTGAAAATTATTTCTAGCTTGTCCAGTAGATATAACAGCAAAGAGATGAAGCTACAACTACTGCACGCGCTAGGTATGATTTTTCACACTTTATTTCGGCACATAAATGCAACTGCATAACTCCTCCCGCCGGCACGACCCTCCTAGTCCTCTCTGCACTGAACGGAAACTTTAAAATTATAGCTTTCTTTTTGATATAAACAGTAGATGTAAATCTTGCTAACAATTTATAACAATAATTTAAGAGAAAAAAAATACGATTTCTAAATTTTATAATGAGGTCGTTTCCAACATTTTAAAAGTATTTTTTTCTAAAAGAGCATGTTTAAAAACATAGAATCTGACCATTTTTTAAATAATTTCTTTAAGTTTAATATTTTTAAAAAATTACTTAAATCGGAGCTCTTTCATCGTTTAACGCTTCTGCGGATGACATCACAAATGATTAAATGCCACTCAGTGTTGCTAAAAATTTAATTTACTCACGTGTATTGGCAACGATATGGTTGATAGCAAGCGTAGAGCGCAATTGTAATTCGCTTTTTGATTATCATAAGCTGGAAACGCGATAAAAAGATGCGCCAAAGAGCATCATTTGTGACGTCATAAAGACCACGCCTTGTTTGAAGAATCGGACATTTTAAAAAATTAATTAAAAAGTAACTGTTGGGAAAATGAAAGTATTTTCTGAGTCCATGTTTTTTTTTTTTTGCTTATACTATCAATTTCAGTGACAAAAAGTACTACTTTTGACTAAAGGAAACAATCCCATAATGCTTTATGCTTCTTCCTTGCAATCGTTTGTATAATTCTGAATGATCATCTGCATCAAAGAGTTCCGAACTTCAGCGTAAGCCCCCCTAATCCAACAGGTTATCCTCATCTGTCAGGATACTTCAAACCAGCAACGCACCTCCTTTCTGTCTTGTAACCTTACCGTGTTTGTTCGGTGAATCAAGAAAACATTTATCAAGTTGAGGATCTCCCTTTGCCTTACTTTTAGCAACGTCACATTTCTTCCTTCCCCAATGCCTACAGATGTGACGTTCCTGACTGCATAACGCTGATCTGCTTGATGATTACAGGAATCAGCAGAGTCATTTTCAAAATATTCATACATATGAATATTATACACAGTGAAAAAGACGATTGCACTCTCAGCATGCTATTTGAAACTAACTGCAAAAATTACATTTTTTTGAGGTAAACTACACAACATATAAAATATCGTATTTTCCCTTTAAGATCCAGACTTTTGCATCTAGTAGATGATTGAGGGACAGCTATTTTTTATAGCTGTCCCTCATCAGTATTTTAGAGTGCAGTAATATTTTTTTTGCTTCTTTTACAGTAAAAGATAACTAATTGGGGCATTTCATCAGGTATTTTTAATTTCTGATTTTTTTACTGATATCTTTACAGCTATTTTTAATTTCTGAGATTATTTCTGAAAAAAAATTTTTTTTTTCTTATAAAGATATCAACAAAAGCATTTTGTCCCCCATGTTTTGTCAAGTCCGTTACCAAGGTATAAGTTCATGAAAAAAAAAAAAAAAAGGTTTACAACTTTACTAAAGGATGGCAATAGATTTTCAATAAAAACATTTATCCTAGTTAAATTTTTACCTGTGTAGTCATTTCTTTTTTAGTTGAAAATGTACAGTGTAGCAGTGTAAATGTTAGAATGAATGTACCTGTTACAAGTTACTTATTTTCAAACCTGTTTTACCACTGTTTTTGAGTTCACGTAGTATCATTTTTTGGGTCAAACTAATGCCCCTTTGTGTAGTCTGTTACACAAAAATGTTAAATTACAAGTTTTTAAGTATATATTTTTTTTCGCTTGAATATGCTTAGGAAAAAAAAAGACATTGAAAATTAAGGAAATTCTTCTTAAAAATCTTATGTACGTATTTTGGAGGAGATAATCACACTTCTGTTTGTATTTACTGTAACTTATATTTACATTTATAACTAGAATTTAAACTTTAAACACTTTGTGAGAGTCTTATTTGAAAGTAACTCTTAAAATCTTTTAGAAGACAGTTGAAAAGTTTCTACTCCATTTCGAGAATAGAGTATTTGTCACTCTCCTTTTCCAGAATTTTCAATTCTACCATAATATAATAAATATATTAACACACAGATGTTGTGCGTGCTTGGCTAGTTTTTACTTTGCTGAACAATCAAGATTGCTTCTTGATTTTACTTTGGCGTACCTTGACGTTTCTCGCCTTATTATCTTAGCTATTGGTAGATGCGACCACGTGATCCATTGAGACGTAGCTTCTGAAATTATTTCTATGGAATTTTATATTATTGCCTGCTTTTTTCGTTTGTATAAATGCAGTGTTGAACCCCCTCCCCTTTTTTTTGTTATTGATTCCTTTTTTTTTGTATTATTAGTGTTTTTTTTTTTTACTGACGATAAAGCTCCTTATATTCATTTATTCTTTGGCAAGATCTTTAGGCAAGATCTTTTTAATGTTCCTTGTTAACTATTTAACTTGTGATAGTCATGCATGATTACGTTTTAAATCATATTTGCTTTGAGAATTTCTTAAACTGCAGACATTTAATTGACTTCACTTTCAATATGTTTTTTATTTTCATTTTATCTCCTTTAAAATGAACAGGTGTTTTACTTTTAAAAAATATTACGATTTCTTAACAGTATCTTCCATACAATTTCGCACATTTCTTGCGACAGAACTAATTTATCTTTTGACTATTACTTCATGTATCGTCGGAAAACTTTAAAAATATTATGGTTCATTGGTTTTCATTTTGAACGCTTTTGAGTATGAATAAAAAAATCCGTTAAGCTAGACTAAAAATAACAAAATTATAACTGTAAGGAACATACGGAATAACCACCTACTTGCCATCTTTGATTACGAAAACTTTAATTAGCCAGAAATTAATTCAAAGTTTTGCTAAATGCATAAATTAATGAGTACTATATAATAATTTGCTAAATGCATAAATTTTGTTAAATGCATGCTTTCCTAATTTTTCAGCAGTGAAAAAACTAGAGCTAATTATGTTACTTTATCACAAAAATAAAGTTAGAATAGCTGTAATGTCAAAAAATATGATGGGAAAAGGTAAAAGGTCAATTCAATTATCCTACTTGCTCACTCTGTAATCCTCTTAGTACAACAAGACAGGTCCCTGCTCCACACTACTTTAATCCTGAAATACAGATGGGTGGGAAATTTTTAACACATGATTCACGCAATAGAAATTCAATCTAGAGCAAGATGTGGGGACTCAACTGCTAGTGTATTTTCTTCTGGGAGATCTAAAGTCGGTTTCATGAACTGCGAGTTGTGTAAAGTATAATGAGACCAAATTAAAAATACAAAGGTGTGAAGAAGACAAAGGTTGATAAGCTAGTGTTCTGAAAAATTAATTCAGCGTTACAGAAACTTGGAGTTTTAGTATGATAGTTATGTAATCAAGATTAGTTTTAAGAAAATGATTATTTTTGAAATCAACAGTGTTTGCATTATGAAAAATGATTAAATGGGTCCCTAGAAGAAGGGCATATATTACAAATAAAATTTTTTACAGGAAGGACTAAACAAAAGAAGCTCACAACTGAAGAATATTAATGAAGATCAAGTGCACCATATGCCCTTCTTCCACAATCATTTCGGATAGTAACAATTACACTAAAGGTTCGGTTTTGGGAGAAATGTATTGTTTTTTGAACTTATTTCACGGAAAAAAAAGGAAAAAATGAGAAAAAGAAAAAAACAAAACAATAACAACAAATTTGTAATAAATTCCCTTCTAAAGACCCATTCAATTATTTCCCATTCTAAGTTCTGCGAATAGAGCAATACATTTACTATTATTTTTCTAAACTTAAGGTTCTGATTTATGTTGCGTTATAGAATTATTGATAGTATATATAGAAGCAAAAGAAATACTTACTAATGTGATAAAAATGACTATGATTGGATTTTCTAGAACAGGTCTAAATCATACGACAGCTAAATGTTTTTGAAAGAAAATCAAATTGAACACCAAGTAAAGCGTACAAAGTTGAAGCAGTGTTCAAAATACAAGAGATCCGTGAAAAATGATCACACGTCTCTGAAAGCTTAAACAAATTCATCGCTGAAAGAATTACGTTCTACGTATATCGACGACGCACCAACAGGAGTTCCCCATTTGAGTCTCTGTGACTCCCCCCCCCCCCCTCCAAACAAATGCTCATTCCAAAGTTGTGTCTGACAACTCGGCGCATTTGGAAACAATATTGTAATAGTTCAAATGTTTTTATTTTTTCAAATTACTTTTTAAGGGGTCACATTACCTTCATATATTTTTTTTTTCAATTTTAGTAAAATATGCTTTTTTTGGGACTTTTGCATGCAGACTTATTTAACAATTGATGACTTATATCCAAATATTAAAAACATTGTCAACTTTTCATGAATATTCAAAAAAAAAAAAACTCTTAATATCTAACGTTTTTTTTTTGTTTGTTTTTGTTTTTGTTTTGTACAGCAGTCTTATTTCAAAAACGTTGTTTTGCAAAATGATTACAATACTCACCTCTAAAACTCTGTGTATTCATTTACTTATAAGTTTATTAGAAATTTTTCTGTGATCAATTATGTAAACAATCTTAGACATTTCTCAACACATTTTGTTTATAAGGGTAGACTATGCTCTAAACATTTTAGTAACTTATAAAATGCTTATCCAGTGCAGAGTTTTGTTAAAGATATTATCCTGACTGCAAAAAGTGAAACGTTAAAGTTGCATCAATAAAAGAAAAAAATCCTAATAGATTCATTTAACATAAAAACAGAAGAAAAAAAAAAAAAGAAGATTAGAAAACAATCATCGAGTTAAAGCACTTAAAAGTTTTGTTCATGCATTAGAACATATAGCGCGCATGACCTATTGCCACTGATGTTTTTTTAAATGATTGAATAACAGCGATGAAAAACTTTCCGTGTGTTTGAATTAGATTTTAGTTTTAAAACATGCAATAACAAATTCGATTGTTTGGTCATTTTTGAGGTAATGTGACCCCTCATAATGTTTCTTCTCATTCGATGTATAGGAATGTGCATATACACCTGTACGTGTTTTACCAGTTGATAAATACCAGTTTTATGCGGTAAACTGAAAATTTCTCCCTTCTCAAACTTCAAATTTAAGGTGCTTCTTCGTACTATTTTGATTTCTTGTTTTCAAGTGAAATTCCCCCGTTACAATTTCTTAAATTTATGCATTTTTAAAAACGTGACGGTAGAAATGTGAGAGAACGCTTCAAATAGATAGCTTTTGACGCCGCGAAATATCGGTGAACAGCAATCAAACCTGCAATATTGTAAAGCATGAATTTCGATTTTTTTTAAATAAATAAATGAAGGAAAATTTATGTTATTCAGATAATATCAATTCTTCAGCTACCTGCTCGCTTAACAAATAGAAGTTCTCAAAAATAAAAGTTCGTTACATGCAAATTGGAATTAATAATCTCAAATTTTGATAACGCTTCAAAACATCCATAGTTCGAAATAAATTTTTAAAAGTTTTGTAATTTCATGAAAAAGTCTTTTTTGAGTCCAGACAAGTCGTATGGAAAGGGTAAAATAAATGTGAATTCTTACCCCTTGATAACTATAAAAAATTATTAAGCATATTTATCATGTTTCCAGAAAATAAATCTCGAAAAATTCTGTTTTATGTATTTGCTTACCGAATACGCAGGCTTTATTTGAAACATTATTAGACAGATAACAAATATTTGTGATCTGTCCAAGAGGTAAATCTTGGAAATTTGGTAAGTCTTCATATTGCATAAAATATATTTATCGTATTTGATTAAAAAAAATCAAATGTACGATTTAAAATCTAACATTGTCAGTTACTACATTCATCAACAATGGGGTCGTTTCCGAAATTTCAAAAGTATTTTTTTTTTTTGAAAGAGCATGCTTTAAAACATGAGATCTGACCCTTTTTTAAATATTTTGTTTAAGTTTAATACTTAAAAAAAAATACTTAAATCGGTGCGCTTTCATTGTTTATGTTTCAGCCCGATGGCATCACAAATGATGAAATGCCATTTGGTGTTGCCATTCACAAACCAAAATATTTAATTCGCATCTTTACTCACTTGTATTGGCAACGATATGGTTGATAGCAAATGTAGAGCGCAATTTTAATTCGCTTGTTGATTATCATAACGTGGAACCGTGGTAGAAAGATGCGCCAAAATGCATCATTTGGGACGTCATCAAGACCACTCCTTAAAGTAAGACAAAACAACGTAAGAAGAAGCACAAATTTGTAAATTACAGCAGACACGTGTTTCGGCGTTACAGGGAACGTCTTTTTCAATGCAAAAAATAATGAGCTTATGGATGAAAAGACATCCGACACTCCTTGTTTGAAAAATCGCACATTTAAAAAAATTAATTTAAAAAAAACTGTGGGAAACTAAAAATATTTTCTAGGTCTATGTTTTTTTTTTTTTTGCTTATTCTATCAATTTCAGTGACTGAAAGTAGTACTTTTGACTAAAGGAAACAACCCCATTATTAATTTTTCTTCTCTGTATTTAGGATTGCATGGCAATAATAATATTAATAATAGTAGTAATAATAATAATCAAAGAAATTTTCCTCTTTCATGCATAATTTGTCATTACAAACTAAAGCAACTCTAAGGAATTTAACAATAGAGCGCAGTTTACGTATGATCCCTCAAACACCAGTCAAAATCTAACTGAGTACCCCAGAGATTTGAAAGTTGTTTGAACCCTTACAAGTGTCGCTCTTCGAGATGTCATGGTCCAAGAATTGCTGTTGAACCGTCAAACTAATAACGGCAGCCCCGTGCATACTAGACGCAAGCTCACTTTCTTTCTTCTTTATCGGTTGTTTTGATGCATTTTTAAAAGGACAGACGACTAACTTTATGCCCTTGAATGCTATTTTTTTCCCACTCATCCCTAAGAGGCAGAGAGAGCTTATTATCGCAACGTGATGCTCGCTGAGTGACTAACCCCCATTACAATGTGTTTGAAGACACCTCAAAGCACAACGGTACGACAAAGGGAGTTATAAAAATTAAAAATTGTTAGTTTTTGAATAGATGAAGTGCAGAATATGAGAAACTTGAAAACTTAAAATTTTGCTCTTCGATTCTTAGAATACATAATCCTTTTTAAGGTATTCGAACACGTTTTTTTTTTTTTTTTCTCTTCTTATTAAGAAAAACAATGAATTATGTTGAGAAATGTTGTGATTAAACTTTTTGACGTAATTTTAATAAAAATTAATAATTATCAAGAATTTTTAAGAAGTATTTCCGTAACATATTATGAAAAATTGTAGACATTTGTCCGGAATATATTAAGAAAAATGTAATTTTTTGCAGAATTTGTAAAAAAAAAAATTGAATAACCTCGAAAATGCTATAAAATATTTTGAAAACTAATTATAATAAAAGTAAAACCAAAATTACTTATTGACTCTCACCTAAGGAGTGTACAAAACACTTTTGAGGATATGCTGAAAATACTAATTTTGAGCGCTTCGAAGTCGTTTCGCAAGATTTTCTACAAATTTATTGCAATGACAGTTTCAGAGCAAACCTTAGTTAATAAAATATGTTGCCATTATGATTAATAATTTGGTGTACCCCTGAGCAGCTAGTCTAGAGACAAGGTCTGTAAAATTTTATAAACATGGGATGAGAATATTTTGAGTTAACATTTTTGAAGTGAGCGATTACATGCATTACATTATTGATTTCACATAAAAGCTCATTTCGGGAAGAGTGCATTTTAAGTTTAATCCTTTACATTTTTATCATTTTTATGCACAAACAAAGACTAATATTAAGACTAATATAAAGACTCTAATTAACGTAGAGTCAAAAATTGACCATTCTTGTAGAGCTAAGCTAAATTATTACTAAAACATAATATGTGAAGTTTCGTCAAAAAAAAGCTGATGTAACTTGTTCGCATTCCTGAAATGTTTGTAAATTGAAAGAAAATAATTTTGTCACTGTAAAATTTTTACAATTATGATTTTATACCTTAGCAAATAATAAACTTTTGTGTAATTTTCTTTTGCTCGTTAGTTTTTTTTTTCCTTTTTTTCTTTAAAAAAAGGAAAACTAAAAACTTTACATAAAAAAACTTTAACTTTAAAGTAAGGAAAACTCTTTTTTTCCCTTGAAAAAAAGGAATACACCTCACACACACGCACATTAAAAACCAAAATACGTAAAATAATGCAAAAAGCATAACTTTCCAATAACACTGCGCGGCAAAAAAAAAAAAAAAAAAGCCTTTAAAATATTTCTGACGGAATTCTCAACGAGTCTTATGTAAAATGGCCCGCTTTTTTTCACTTTGTGACAGTTTCATATCTATTGTTTTTGTTTGGAGGAAAAGGGAGCATTTTATAGGCTAGAGAGAGGTGCTAAGTTCAAAAGTATGAACTTTTTTTTTTAAAAACCTTCATTCAATTAATCAATATCTAATTTTTGTCAATGTTAAGTCTAAGAAGAAGAGCATTTCGGATTTTAACAATAACTATTTTTCCATTTCTTGAAATAAAAAAATACAAATGAATTCAGAATCTCTGCAATTTTCTCGATGCTCCGGTACAACTTATCACCATATTGTAGATTTTGTAGATAAAAAGATGTGTACCCTTCCCCTAAGCGCTAACGTTAAAAAATATTTGACTAAAAAAATCAAGTTGAGAAAATGCTTTTTTTTTACATGTTTTACGTTATGGGTTATTTCTGATAATCTTTGTTCTGTAAAAATAACTCTTTCAATTAAAATTAATTGTATTCAATTTTAATAGATTAAACATTAAATTAAATTAGTTAAATATCAAATATATTAAATTCCTTTCTCCCTTATTCTTTTCCAGAATTAACGTGTCTTTAACTTCATACAATTAAAATAAAACTTTCAACTATTCATTCATTAACTGTTTAATAAAAAGCTGAGCGCCGTTGTTTAGATTAAAAATATTTCTCAAGAGGGCATAAATTAAAATATATTTAAGAAACTGTAATATAGCAGTCCAAGCTGAGCACAAAGGGAAATTCCAACAAAAAGAGTTTTAAATCTGATGTAGCTTAGTGCAGCAAGGTCTTTCTGTTCCCCAGTTAGGCATGCATTTCTAATTTAAGACAAGTAATGTTTTGTTTGTACGAGAGGCCTGTTCATCAGCTGCTTAGCCTTTCGTCTACCCCTTTTTTCATCCTCCCCGATTCGCTCTTCTAGGTCAAAGATCTTATTCTGTTGATCCTTTTCATCCGTGCGTCAGGAACTGCACTGACGGTGCATGGTATGTCTGCAAGACAGTTCTTGAAAGCGGTTGAAAACTTGTTTTAAAAACATTTATAGAATCCATAAATTGTATTACAGGGATCTACAATCGTATTTCACGGTTTTAAAATCGGAGATACGCTTCAAGAATTTAGTTGAGCGAAAATGGAGGACTAAAGCAGTTAAAATTTTTTAAATTATAAATTTTTATGTTTTTTGATTTTTTGAAATTAAAAATAGGGAGGGAGCATCCTAAATTTTTAAAATCGAAGTAGTACACTTTTCATTCTCTCCTGTCATTTTCCATTTCATCCTTAGAGAGTTAGTATGGTTATAGATTCTATCACAATTGTGGTCTTCATTCACTGTTTTCGTATGTTTCACTAATTCAACATAAATTTCACTCTTCCAATACATGTAAAAACGTAAATTCACACATTGAAAAAACATCCTCGATCTACCTCTGCAATGCGTTAAAATCGCGGCATTAAAATCGCGTTTTTGAGTTAAAGTTAATTTACAATAAAGTTCTTTTTAAAACTAATTACAAAAACAATGCAACCACTCAAATATGTCCTGTCTTTTAGCCACTGAACAGTGATTAAAGTTAATGGAAAGACTTACGGTGAATTGTAACTATCTACCTCGATGAACTTTTATCTGTTAAAAAAGTTATAGAGATGTCTTGCTTCTACGCAATAAAAGAAGCTATTTAACGCGATTCGAAAGAAACTTGATGCAATTTCAAAAAACAAAGTTTTAATTTTAAATTAAAATGTAATGCTCAATTTAAACTGTTTTTATTGAAACAGTTTTATTGAAAAAAAAAAGCTTTCTCACATGTGCTTTAAGAAATGTATAATATTATCATTTGAACATGATTAATTTTAATTATTATTCTGAGAACTGAGTGAAGTCTAACTGGGCATTTTTTTCTTGTATTAATATGTTACAAGTCTCTCACTCACACTGAAGGAATGACTAGGACAGTTCAGGTAACCTTAAGAATTATAACAATCGCTTTCAAATGTTAGAATAATTTAGACATTGGGTCATAAACAGAGGAGGGTGCGGGAAGCACATCTAAAAACCCTTAGTCTCAAGCCATGCTCGAATATAAATTCCTTGTAGTAATAATTTATTGATTGAAAGATATTAATTATCACAATGTTTACAAAAACTTAGCGATAAAATATATTTATCCACTGTTAGATAAGTGATTTTTTTCCCTCCTTGATAGTTTGTTACACGTTTCAGTTGATGATAAATAGATAAGAATTCTTCTGAGTTTTACAATTAGTTTGATTTGGATCATTTGGATAAGCTTAGAAAGTGAATTAAAAGGGAGCTATTTATTCAGCTTTTTAGTATTTAACTGTAAACAAATTAATCTACTGATTATATCAAAGTGATCTTTTTCGTTAAAGTTTCAGTTATGGTATGCTATCAACGGAGTCAAATTTTCATGAACCATGTTGGCCAAACTTTCTATTTTCTAATGAAAGAATGACACTCCACATTTGAAAGGAATTAATGCAAATGAAAACTTTCTGTAGTGTAACAAGAATCTTCAATAAAGAATAGCCTAAATCACTGATCGAGTAACGCTCTGACGTCTCCAACAATTAAACTTTTGCCATAGCATGCGTGACGGTATTATTTTATTGTTGAAGAACCAAAATCTCAGTAAGTTATTTATAATTTGATAATATTTTTTGGTAATGTTTGACATGCAAGGAAATGCTCTATTTTGACAAGGCTGAACTGGATACGGTAACTTAACTGTTTTACTGGCAAACTTTCATTTTAGGAGAATGAAGAAACGAAAAAGTGGTCAACGATTAACGCTATCTACTGGAGTTTAGGATTAATCCACGGCAATTAGGGTTAAAATTTTAACTATCAAAATATCACCAAACAGGCAATTGCTTCGTTCAAATGAAGAAGCAATTTTCAATCGTCATATTTTGACGGGCGATTTTCTAGTAGGAAATATTTTTCAATAATAAAATTTTCAAAAAGTAAAAGTGTGAATCTTTTTTTTTTTTCGAATCGAAATATCATGGCATATTTTATTGAGCAGATAAACAAACGTTGAGAAAAATACATCACTGAGAACGCAAAATATTACACAATATTCTAAATTTTGAAGCTATTCAACCTACATAAAAATAACAGCATGGACATTGACCCTGTTTTTGGAAAAGAAAACAGAATTGAAGAAAAGTCTGCTGTAAAAAAATGTAAGAAAATCTCTTTTGACGGCCGCAGTCTTTTCGGCTTCTTAAGATTTTCATTCCTCTTTCTTTTCAGACTTTTTTCGTAACCTTGTAATTCACGGTTCAAATAGCAAAGATTGAATTAATTATACTTCCGATGAAACCGTAGACTCAGACTACTTCCCTAGTGTTGTCCTTATCTTAAGTACGTACAACATCGTGAAAAATAAACAACCAACATCCGAAATTCGTGTCCCTGTCTTTTCGTCACAACATCAGGCAGTACAAAGACTGCATTATTTTTGGAGACAACAAACCCTGGCTGTAATCGATACCCAAAGCTACCATCTCATTTTAAAAGTTGCGAAAAAAATTAAGATCTAATTGACAGTGCCCTTGTTACAGCAGCTTCAAGTTCCACAAGGCCAATTTCTTCCCACGATTTTGACAAACTTACTGCTATCTTCTGGTAAATACAAGCGTAGGCGTCAACAGCATCTTAGTGCTTGCCTCTTAAATCTTAACATTGCTGTCGGAACCTTTCCACTGTCTAATTTTTTTTTCTTTCATATTTTTTCTTTTGTTGTTTCTTTCTTTTCTTTCGTTTTCACGCTAAAGTCTGCATAAAAGACAGCACACGTTACAGTTTTTGATGGTAGAATGAGACAAATTGAAAATTATTACTTTTACGCTTGTTATAGCTTGAAACGTCATAAAGCACTATGATTTCTGTATACAAGGTGTTACGTTTTAACCTGCAAGATTTTAATTTTCGCAACCGTTAGTCCTAGATGTACACTTCCAATTGCAAAAATGTTCAAAATCAGATGCAGAGTTAAGATATTGCAAGTTTGAAGCAAAAATAAAAATGAGTCAAAAAATACAAAATTTAACTTTTTATACGTGCCCTAAATCCGCTTACTATAATTTAGAGAAAAAAAATCTCCATTGAAAACTATTACTGACACAAAAAACTTGACATTTGTGCTAGCAAAACTCAAGGAGATATTCCATTTCAAAGTTTTAAGGAACCATACAGAAGATGAGACTTACTTTTAACTTATCGCCCTTTCAGAACAATGACAGGTCGTCCAAGCAAGAAAAACAAGGTATTAATATTTTTCATTGCTGTTCAAAAATAAATGCAAATATTATGCTGTGATACGCAAAAACACACACCAAAACCTCGAACAATTTAAAAAACCTCACTATGCACACATATAATTTTAAACACTTGTTAAAACCGCTATATTTTCCCCAAAATGTGTTATTGACGGCGAATGAAAAGTGGTGTAAAACACAAAATGCTGCGTTTCATATCTCGGTGAATATTAGTCGTACTAATTTCAAACTTTTTGTGTTGGAATTATTTTTCAATGGAGATCATTTTCCTAAATATAAGTTAGAGGACCTGGGGCCCGTATAAAAAGTAAAATTTTGTATTTTTTGACTTATTTTTATTTTTACTTCAAACTTTCAATATCTTAACTCTGCATCTGATTTTGAACATTTTTGCAATTGGAAGTATACTTCTAAGATTAACGGTTGCGAAAATAAAGGTCTTGCAGGTTAAAACAGGTGCATACTCACATTTCAGAGTTCAGTAGCACAGCGTAGAAAAATAGAGCAATGTAGTAAAAATTTCCCAAAGATTTCTATCACATTGTTAAATTTTTATTCATACTATAGGAAGTTCCTCGTCAATCCGAATCCCATAAATAAAGTTTTTTCTGAAGTTGATGAAGGAGTTTCATGCAAAAGTTCGTCAAAAAACAATTAGGTTAGAAATTTTTCAAATTCAGTCTACCTCGAAGATATTTTTTTTTTACCCCAATTACACTAAACTCAGGATTAAGACGCGTTTTATTATTTTCTTCGTGGATTTGTTTTGTATAGAAAAATAAACAAATAAAAAGTCATTGAAGTGATTTTTGAAATAAAAAAGCATCGTGAGGAAAAGAAGAAAATACGAGTTTTGTGGAACCCTTGATTCCCAGGAACACTGGGGTTTCGTCGAATACAATGTAAGAAACGCTACTCTACGTCGTAACATCTTTCCGATAAAGTTTATTCAAAGTCAATCCACCTGTTACACCGAGATTTGTATAGGGTGCAAATGCAATTTTTTCAAAGAAAATTAATAAGAAATATTCTTTTTTTAAAATTCAATTAAAATTTCGATAATCATTGAATGTGTCCCTATTTTTCTGCGGCGGTGGCTCTTTTTTTAGTTCCAAGATAAAATCTGTTTTGAATTATGAGTATGGTGTCTATTTTTGATGCAATGACGATGGGAAAGAACGATGGTAGAATATCCATTGTCCATGTACCGTCCCATTTTTTACTCCCCTTTGGAGAAAGGGAAAGGCAAGTATTCTTAGACCACCCAGGCATGGGGGATTATAATCTCTTTTTGGAAGTTCATTTTTATATTAAACCTTTTTTTCGCACATTTGGCATTTTTTCTCTCTTTCCATTTTGAAGTCGTGAGGAAAAACGTACTGTTAAGAGCAAAACCTCTCAATCTAAAACTGAAAGTGAATCTTTTCATCCACAAGCTCACTTATTTCGCATTGAAAAGGCTTCCTTGTAACCCGAAGTACGTGTGTGCAGTAATCAGCAATTTTTGTGCAATTATACGTTGTTATTCTTTATTTTTCATCTCAATCTATATTATAGTGAAACGAGAAACATTTGCTTGAAAAAATACTGATCCATGTAAAAGTTGAAGGAGCAGTGAGTATATTCTAAAATAAATATGGATGCAAAACCATATGCCCAATAAAAAGTATAGTAATAAAAAAAATATTTTCCAAAAATATATTCAACATAAGAGTTAACTAAATTCAAGGTTCCTTCACAAATTTCAAAGATAAAATTATTTATGATCCATCTGTTTCACTGTAGAGACTAGACTGATCAATTTGTCAAGTCTCCTTAACTCCCCAAATCATCAAGCTTATCCTATTAATAAACAATCAATGGGGTCGTTTCCAAAATTTTAGAAGTATTGTTTTCTGAAAGAGCATGCTTAAAAACATAAGATCTGACCATTTTTTGATAAATTTGTTTAAGTTTAATATTTAAAAAAATTACTTAAATCGAAGGGTTTCATTGTCTACGGCTTTTGTCGATGACATCACAAATGATGAAATGCCTTTCTGTGTTGCCATTCACAGAGCAAAATATTTAATTCGCATCTTTACTCACGTGTATTGGCAACGATATGGTTGATAGCAAGCGTAGAGCGCAATTTTAATTTGCTGCTTGATTATTATATGTTGGAAACGTAGTAGAAACATGAGGCGAAGTGCATCATTTGTGAAGTCATCAAGACCTCGCCTTATGCTCCTTATTTGAAAAATCGGACATTTGAACAAATTAATTTTAAAAAATTGGTTGGGAAAAGGAAAATATTTTCTAGGTCCATGTTATTTATTTTTTTTTTGCTCATTCTATCCATTTCAATGACTAAAAGTAGTACTTTTGACTGAAGGAAACCACCCCATTTAAGACTGGGACTAAGTGTTTTTTGTTAAAACCCAACTATTGATGGACAATAGTTGGGATTTTAATTTTTCAGGACACGAAATTGCAAGGATTTGATTGGATCATAATTACAAGATCACAAAATCAAAGTTTCAGATACTAAAATGATATCTAATACTTCCCAAACCAGAACTAAGTATTTAAAAACACTTTCTGAAAATGAAATTTTCGTGATGCATTCGCTACGCATAATAAAATAACAGAGCCACTAGCACTTAAAAACAATTGCCACTAGCAATTAAAATCTTTTTCAGAAAATGTTCATAATGTGGAGCTCGAAGTTTGCTGCGCTTTCTGAAGAATGACTGAATTTTATTTTAAGAACCATAATAGGTTTTTTCTTTAAAAATAGATAATTTAAATTGTTGATTTGTACGTGTGATTGATTTCTGTAGCATTTTTGTGCTTATCTTATAATCTAATGCAATGTATTCTTCTCACTTGAACTGTATTTGTAATCTACAATTTGTGGTCGAGTGTTTTTATTTTGACATTGAGAGCAGAAAAGACGACGTTAAAATTATGTTTAATTTTTCATTAAATTATGGCCACAAAAATACGTTTGAACAAATTTTGCTCATTTATTTTCTCTCTTTTTTATGTTTTAATAATATATATTCGGAAAAAGCAAATTTTAAAGTTATATATTTGCTCATTTGCTCATTTTGAAAAAAAAAAAAAAAAAAAAAAAAAAACATGGCAAGCTGTACTGTTTATTCATGTAGGGTAAACCCGGGCAACGTGAATACCTTAAGCTTTTCTTGATTATTGTCGTTTAGTTATAACTTTGGGAAGTGAAACAAATGTTTATAACCAGTCTTCATTTAATGAACTTACATAATGCAGTAACAGTTTTCCTTAATATTAATTACACTATTAGATATGAGGCCAGTTTTCAACAATGGCATGAATATCCGCTTTGCCCAATACCCCGGGTAAAGTGGATTCGGTACTCGGGCAAAGCGAACAACAACATTATTTGTCATGAAACTAAACATTAAAAATAAAATAACCATCGAAAATTAAAGAAATATATCCAAAAAACATTTTTTTGCTACAATGCTAATTATTGTAGTTATTACAAACAAAGGAATTGAATTTAAAAATAAAATAAGCAATGAAAATTAAAGGCTCATATTAGAAAGTTTTTCTACAATACTAATTATTGCAGTAATTATTATAAAAACAAAGAAATTAAACTAAAAAAGTCAACATCCAAAATTTAGGAGCATGTTAAAAAAAAAAATCTGCTACAATACTAATCATCGCAGTTATCACAAACAAAATCATTGCCATTTTCTAATGCTGAACACTCTTTATGACACCACTGAGTACAAATACGACAGTGTTTTCCGTTGACTGAATCTTCAATGAACATTTCACCACAGAAAATGCACATTACATCATTAAATTTCTTTACTTCCTTCCTCTTATCGTTCTCTTATGCAGTCCTATGTTTTGTAGCAGAGATTTTTGATTTAGTCTTTTTGGTAGTGGTCTTTTTAACAGTCTTCTAAGATGCTTTGGTTGAAACATCATCTAGTTACTTATGACAGTTTTTTTTTTTGATTTTTCAAATATTTATTTCTGATTGTCCTTTACTGGAGTACTTGTCCGGAGTGTATATCTCTGTAGCTTTAGTTTACCTGTTGTTATTGGTTTAACAGGCTGAGGAACAGGTCATAAAACTGAAAGACTGTTGTAGTTAGAACATCCAGGTCTGGGTGAAGCGGCGGGAACATCATTACCTTGGACTTATTCTGTTGTTTCAGATCCCATGGGAGTATAAGGACAATGTTCAATGGTAGCATCTTAAAATTGAAGGACTTCCAGGTTCGGATGAAGGGACTTGTCATGACCGGGCATAGTGAATATGGTATCCACTTTGCCCAATCCGCTTTGCCCTTCAGGAACATTTTTGAGGTTACTAAAAATTACTAAAAAACCAGAGCATCTAAACTTGTCGTCTACGGATAATTGAAAGCTACATAACCATACATCAAATCCTACTCATAACAAAGAACATGTCACAAGTATTATTAAAGTTATAAATGAAACACTAACCTCTGTAAACTAAAATTGTTTTCCCCAAAACATACTTTGTTCGGTCACTGGCGTCGCGTGACGTGAACTCGTCTCGACGTGTTTGCCGCCCACGTAGCGGCAACAGGCGACCGTTGCTATGACAACGCAGCTGCCGGCCAACTAGTACTTTGGGAGTTATAGGCAAAATTCGCTTTGCCCGGGGTATCCACTTTAGCCGGGTTTCCCCTACTATGTTGACAATCACTGAGTATAGCAGTTAATTTTTTTGGAACTAAAAAGAGAAAGTTTCAAAAAAAAAAAAAAAAACTCAAAATTTCTTAAAAGTACGCATGTTTCAAGGTTTGAGCTACGATACATAAGTTTTTTTCAACTTTTACCGAGCTAAAACAATCAGGGTTTTTGGTTGCTTTTCAAACCCAACCGTTTGAAAAAGTGTGTTGTTTCTCATCCTGGACCGAATTAAGATAAGCAATAATGAATACTGAAAAAGGTTTCAACAGTTAAGTTTGCACAAAGTAGTGTTATCTTACGAAAATACAATCCTTATTTAAGTCAATTATTTTCTTGATCTTGGCTTCTAATGTTAAAAAATATATATGCCTGAAACAGAATGAAAAAAGGAAAAAGAAAATCGAAGTTACGAAATGTAGTTTTGCTCATGAAACTAAATTTTAACTTTTATAGAATTAAAATAAAAAAAATTATATTTTGACCTTATTTACGTTAACAAGAGCGCGTATAACGAGACAACACCTCAAAAAGATCGAAACCAAAAACAAAAAGATAAAAACAATTTGTACACCACCATTTCTGTTTATTAGCTCACTTGTCCCATACGTATTTGCCTTATTGGTGATGTAAAAAAGTATTTATTCTTAAAAGAAGACTTAGATATTCCATTGTATATGAATTCTTATTATTGGTATTATTATTTTTGAATTCAGCTTGTAAGATATCTAGAGTATTAGTTTGTTATAGATTTTTTCTTTTTTTTTTTTTAAAGCAAAGTACACACACATTCATGAGCACTGGAGGACCATTTATGAAAAACCAAAAGCATTCAGATGCTGCTTACCAAGTGAAATACATATCTGTTTCAACCAGACACCTCCTAAACTATCCCCAAGCAGGGTCAAATACCCCTTCCCCCTTTCAACGACATCTCTCCCCCCTGCAACGGACAAAAGAGTCTTTTAGAGATGTCTAAAAAGCATTCTGAAAAATCCGAGCGTATTGCATTCCTCAACTCACAGCGCAGTCTTTCTTCCCGATGCTTTCGAATGTTTCTTTAGGGAGGTCAGAAAGTGAGGCTGGGGAGGTGTGTGTGGGACAGGAAGGAAAACGCCCGGGGCCAAAGGGGGACCCTTCTCGGATCGTCTGTCTGGGAAGGCCGTTTAAGTTGGGGGCGGGAGAAGAAATTATCCGGTAATTTCGGAGTTCCGCTAAAAAAAAGTTAAAAGGGGAACATGTTGAGTCAAATTAAGGAGCAATTTAGTATACTACGAATAATTTATTTTTCCGGTTTTCGAAATTTGTTCTTTTCCATGAAAATTCCATAAACATTCTACTCTTCTCAATGAAAATTTTATCAACATTATTTTCTTTCCATTAAAAAATTTTAAATCATTCTTTTCTTTTCAATGAAAATTTTATAAATATTATTTTCTCTTCATAGAAACATCTGAAAAATTGTTTCCTTTTAATGAAAATTTTATAAACTTTCTTTTTACTTCAATAAAAATTTTATGAACATTTTTTTTCAATAAGGAAACGTGTTGAGTGAAATTGAGGTGCAATTTAGTTCTCAATAAATATCATATTTTCTGGTTTCTTAAATCTTTTCTTTTGAATGAAAATTTCATAAACATTCTTTTCAACTCAATGAAAGTTTTATAAACATTCTTTTCTTCTCAATGTAAATTTTATAGATTTTTTTAAAGCAAATTCTATAAATAATATTTTTTTTTTTAGTTGAAAAGTTTGTCTTTTCAATACAAATTTTACAAACACTCTTTTCTTCTCAATGAAAATTTTGAAATATTCTTTACTTTTCAATAAAAATTTTATACATTTTCTCTTCTTTTAAAGAAAGTTTTATAAATAATATTTTTTCTTCATTAAATGTCTGTCTTTTCAATGAAAATTTTATAAATATTTTTTTCATTTCAATGAAATTTTTTATAAACAACCCCTGTTTTTTTGTTTTCAATTAGGAAGCGTGTTGAGTGAAACTGAGGCGCAATTTAGTTCTTAATAAATAATCTATTTTCTGGTTTCTTAAATCTTTGCTTTTAAATGAAAATTTCATAAACATTCTTTTCAACTGAATGAAATTTTATAAACAGTCTTCTCTTCTTAATGACAATTTTGAAACATTCTTTTCTTTTCAATGAAAATTTATAAACATTCTTTTTTTTTTAACGAAAATTTCATAAACGTTATACTTACAATTTTTGTAAAATGACGTACTTTAATGGATTTTGTGTACTTTGAGTCATAAATAGGAAATTAATCATTAACATGCAAGAAAAATATGAAACAAAAATCTAATGCTAAACATTACAACTTCCTGTTGGGTTTGAAAAAGTGAATCACGATGGAACTGAAAAATGAGATATTATGTTTTGAGAAAACATAATCTACAATTTTTTTTTTTCAAAAATTAACGTACATGATGGTATTCAAGTAGCACTTATTAACAGCTTTTTTTAAAATCATCAAAAGTTCATGTTCATAGTAGCTTCAAGTCAGTTAAAGAATCAACTTGCATACGCTTTCTTTCTCTGCATAAAAGAAAAAAAAAATTTAAATAATAATAATAACAACAAATAAATTATCATTTTTCGATTTTGTGCCTTTCAATACTTTTTTTTTTATCATTCTTTTATTCTGTAGTATCTATTTCCGTTGTGAGATAAAGCAGATTGGTTTTCAATGATCCATTGATAAATTTTACCCTTTTTGAACCAATAGTTCTCAAGTAGAAGAAAACCTTTGCTATGAATATAAATCTTTTTCGTGGAGATCCTTCATTGATACATATATGAAACTATATAAGATGTATTTTAGAACATTTTTTTAAAAATTTTATGCTTTAAATTTAAATGTGCTCGTATGTTATGTTATTTCAGCAAAGGTACGTTTAGTAAATGGGTTATTGTCGATGTGCTTCCTTCTAACTCCGTTTCTGAGGAGATACATCGTCAAATGTAAAGCATACTCATCTGAAAAACTTATTATGGATGGATTGGACTTTTGCAATGTAATTGGGAAAGCAAACATTTATTGAGCTTAAAATTCACATTAAGATTCAGCAGAGGTGCACACAAGAACTTTTCAAGGGGAATGGGGGGGGGGGGATCCAGGATCAAAGCTCTACCATTCTCATATCATATTCCAACACGCCGCCATATATATTCTTTTGATCTTTTTGATCGTCGGGAAAAGAAACAGTAATAAATAAATTATTGAATAATTACTTAACACTAGTTCACAAAATGAATTATTACTGATACATACTTAATTAAAATACCAAAAAGCTCAATGTATTTATTTACTTTTCTCTTAATTACAAATTAAAACAGCAGAGCAAAATTATCGTTGTAGAACAATTTCAGTCCGCATGCAATTCGATTTTGCAGCGGGATAATGAGATTGTTTAATTTTTTTTTCATTTATTAAAACTGAAAATATCGTTTTCTTTATTTGGAATTATTTTACGCACCACATACATAGTATTATCATCAATCAAAGAACCTCAAGGGCAATGGGAGGGGTTCGGACGCATGGACGCTCCCCTTGTGTACGCCACTGAGGTTCAGTGCTCTTAACCTATCATCCAAAAAGAAAAAAAAAAAGTTAAAGTATTTATCTTTAATTAAAACAAAACACTTAAGGCACTACCAATTTTCTAAAATAATTTAGAACGAGTTTTTCTTTTTCCTTTGAAAAATATTTAAAAAAAAATGGTACTTCTTCAAATTCTGCAAAAGCACTTATTTTCGCGCGCCGCAATTTTCGCGAAAATGAAGTTATCGGTAATTTTATGAACTGAAAATTTCGAGAGTTTTATATGAACCGAAAGTTAAAAAAAAAAAAAAAATATTTCACAAGTGTGGGGAAATTTTCGTGAAAATTAAAACTTTGCGTAAGTAAGCGTTTTCACACTATTTATTTTCTTAGCAGATGTCAGGTGAAGCTATAGTTTTTTAAGTGCCAGATTTAGGGAGCTTTATCTTAATTTTTTCATTTGAGTTCACAAGTGATTACACAAAAGCAAATACTTAAATGAGTAGAAAATTGAAATCTATTGTTCAAGCGTCAAATGGCGAAGTCATTTATTTGTTGTCATGACAACAAGTAAGGGGAGCTGCTTTTCAATATAGATATGATTATTTTTAAATTAGCATTTTTTTTTCCATGTAAATGCGATTGCACATATGTCGATGATCGTGGAGAGCATATCTCACGGCAAAATTGATCGGAGTGTCACTGGGACTCGCAGTGATCGCAGTCACAAAGTGACATTTTTTATTTATGTAAAACAAGATTCCCACTGTGACACATTCGTGACATATTTCATGTATCTCCCTCAGTAGCGCACACAGGATTTTTTAGAAGTTCAAAAGTCGATCATTCTCGTGTCATAACCCAATACATCGCCAAACATATTTTGATTTTATCGATTGTTGGGAACAAAATGCATTAAAAAATAAATTATTGAATAAATAAACAATAATTAATCAATTAAAAAATATATTAATAGCAAATACTTAATTAAATTAACAAAAAGCACAAAAATTTATATATTATGTATTTTTTTAATCACAAAATTAAAAATACGTAATTTAGACCAAAAATGCTCTTTTACTTACAGAAACTTTTATTTTTCAACTTCACCTACGTTTCTCACAAAAGATAATAATACGACGTCAGCATAACAGATTATTCATTTGTGTATAAATTTAACTCAATGTGGGACAAGTTGATTCGTTTTGAAACATTTTTTTAAAGATTTGTTTATACGAATGCTATGTCAGCAAAGGCTTTAAAATCATTATTTGATAAGAAAATAGTAATAATATTTTTTGAAACTTTATTTTAGTTCGTAATATTGATAACAAAAATTCAAAAAATCAAAATGTAAAATGTGTATCAACTACACGCGGTCTTCCTAATTATCTTGCATAAAACAAATAACCTTGAACGATTTCGTTAAATTTCTAACATTCAGTTCTAACACGCGACATCGCACAAGAGCTGCTAGCCTACTAAACGTTAACATCTTTAAACTTTAAGTTGCTGCGATGAAATTCAACCTCCGCTTGTCTCCATTCCAGTTGTCAACTGGAATCAATAGTCACATTAAAATGACTCACTTGTGAAGGGGACACAGCATTGATCACCTCATATGTCTATGTTCTTCACACCAATTTTGACGCTACCACATATTGACGCATCTTTTGGGTCAAGGGACAAATAGGTCACTTTTATGCAAACACCTGGCCACTATAAATAACAGAGCTTGGACTGTACTTATCTGAAACCTACTACAAAGTAACATTCTACCCGCAAACTTACAAAATTTCTTTTGTTTTTCGCCCGAAATAGTGATCGCTATTTTTGATGCTTTTCTTGGACAACCACAATCGACCATCCTCAGCACTATGATATCGCTTCGGAAGGTTTTTCAAGAGACTGCCATAAACTTTACCCCTTTTGTAGTTTGATTAAACTATTAAAACTTCTTTGATTCATGCAACACACAAAAGTAATATTGTTAGCAAAAATTACTTGCACACACTAATTATTAATGCTAGCAATCATTAAGCGTAAACCTGTGTATGCTATTCTTCTTGATATGGGGCTTTTCTTATATTTATCAAGATTCCCCTCTTCTGAAACCTAAATTGGTTAAGTCAGATAAGTACAGTCCATTTTCATAATTTCTATGACGAATCTCTGTAAAACTGTCTTTCCTGTACCGATTCGTGGCTACCTATATAAAGGGTGAAAGTTTTTAAAAGGTTCTTCTGTTCACTATAGAGATCTTTTATATAGTATTTTTAATTTCTTTTTCTTTTTTACACATTCCCATGTAGCTTTTGCTCCTGCAATTTTAGTATCTTGTTTTTAAATCGGTACCACTTTTGTTGAAATAATTTATTGTTGATCTCAATTCTGACGTCACTCAAATTTACCCAAAATGACTGGATGACTTTGAACATAGCTAAAAATTAATTTTAATTGAATTTAACAATTATTTTCTCTCAATTTTGGGTAACTATTGGGTTTTGGGAGTGTTTCTTTCGTTTTATAGCAAAAAATAGAATACAACTGTTTAAATATGAGTGGGATAGATGAAAATAATAGAAATTAGGATTCAAAGTCACTTTGGATGACTGTATTTTGAATAACTATGTTGCAACCACTTTTACTGAATACAAACAACTGTCAAGAACTTTAGAAATACATTAATATTTAAAACACGTTGATAAATACTCTGATCAAAATTGTACGCCTACATCATTTATTCAGATAAATTTTCTTCATACTTCACTGAATTGTGTTTCACTAAAATGAGGAATTTTCTTGAAGTAGATTAATAGGGGGCAAAAAGAAATAGAGAGAGAGCGGGGAAAAGTGAAATGGTGAAATATTTACTCTGATTTTAGCGCCTTCTATCTAGTATTATTTTAACTATGTGTAAAACATGTTGCATATTTCTCTCAAGAAAAAAATACCACTGAAAATCAAAGAATACGATAATATAAGCAATTTTCAAAAATTGATACTTATATTGCAATATTTTGTTGTGATTCAAAAATTAATTTTGGTATTATTAAATGATAAAGTTCTTGTTATTAACATTTAAAATATTAATTGAGTCCTACTAATACTCAGTGCATTATTTATTTGTTTAATATTAAGCTTATTTGTGTTTTAAATGCTTTGCACAGTAAGTGAAGTGTATGAGGCATAGTGAAATATATAATTCAATTCATTTACTTATCTAATCTTTTATCAAATCACTTACCTATTCATTTATAAATTAGTTCATTTACATTCTTCCCTTATTTAATTATTCTTTCATTCACTGTTTTTCTTATTCGTTCACTATTTTATTCACTCATTTTTTCTCATATATTCAATTATTATTTATTTACGTATTCGTTTATTGTTTCATTTCCTATTCCATTTGTTTATTCATTCTTTTATTTACTCATTTATCTAATCAAAAATATCTTTAATGGTCGAATAGAAAATATGTCATTAGAAAAACATTTTATTTTTCACTTTGCCCCGTGAAAAAAAAAGTGAAAAATCTTTATCTTTTTCGGGGGTTCAAATTTACTGCCAAAAATAAAAAATAATGTTTCAATGCAAGTTTTATTACAAAATACATTGTTCTTCCTTTATATACAGTAATTTTCAGAACAAATTTCCAATTTGTTTATCTTGAAAAAAGTAAGTTATCTTAATGTCCCCCCCCCAATCCCTAACCTTATTTTTGGAGGACACTTCCGTCATTGAAAATTCCTGAGATGTTTAGGGGCAATTGTTCCAATGCTTTTTCTCAATAACTCGAAAAACATTTTGGTTCAATGAATCCTCATAAAAGCATCATGGTACAATTCAGAACTATAAATTTCAATCTTTAATTTTATGAAAGTCCTCAATGTTAAATCGTCCTTTTAGACAGTGTATAAGAGCCGCTTGTGGGGGAATTCGAGAGGGGTCTTTCCTCTTCTCCGAGAAGGGGCAATGAGGGGGGTTTGAATTCAAGTCGGGGTCAGGGTCGGAAGAGAAAGTTCACTTTGCTACTACCACATGCATTGTAGGAACGCGCTTCGCTACTTCACTGCTAATTTTGCCGTAACTTAGCCTACTTCATTCACAGTATTTGTCCCGTAAAATGCCCTCCCCTCCCCCTACTTCACTTTCCTTTTCGCCCCCATTTTCTCTCTCTCTCTCTCTCTCTCACTCTTTCGAAATTGTTGAGTTTTGGTTTCTATCAAGGCCGTAGTTAGAAAATATTTTCGGGGATGGTCCATTAATATTTTAATTTTTAAAAATTTTCTGCCAGTTTTTTAACGTTATCTTTTAATTGTATGACGTGACTTATCGTATAAACTTACAGAATTTACGATATTCGAAGAAGACGTACAACGTCATGTACGTCATGTTAAAATTATTAAGTCTTATTCTATATAATGTTGTCGAATGCTTTTATCATATTTTTGAAAAGTCACTTTTCCATTTTAGTGACATGAACATCCATGAGAGCGATCTTTTTTTTTTTTTTAAAAAAGAAGATTGAATAGAAATTTGACAATTACTGAACAAACATTAAAAGGCGAAGGGGGTAAAGGCACACAGTCGATCTTTTAATCATAAATAAATACGTACACGAATATTTCAGGAAGAGGGGGGGGGGTGGTAATCCCTAAAATCCCTCTCTGGCTAAGGCTTTGGTTTCTATTGTCAACACTCGAGCAAGTAAGATGAGTCAGGGTGGAGAACGGCGAAAAAACATGTAATCCGTGTTATTACTTTGAAGCTTCATCTGATACAGCGGCAACTAATTTCGAGTAGGTCACAAAGAAAGCTGTAGTCTGATGTAATGTAGTAGATAAAAGCGGAATGGTGATAGATGATGTTATGCAATGGACGTGCAAAAACTCACGGAAGGCTAAAAAAATGACTTCCAGCGAGTAAATGAAATTCTATAAATTACTTATAAAACGATCATCAGTCACGTTTGAAACATCTCTTTCTTACAGTTGTTAAAAAAGTAATAATAAAAAAACTTTAAAAATCAGATTTTAATATTGTAAGCCAATACATAAGAATGCAGTAAGTACAACTAGAGTAATACGTGATTTAATATTTATGATAGTAACATGTAAATACTTTTATTTTATTCTCAAGAGTTAAAAGAAAAAATGAAAGTCTGGTTACGGTTACGTGTTAAATCTAATTCTTATTAATTTTAACTGGCGATTAATAATAGAAACAAAATGGCAAAATAGACACTTATTGAAAATCGCCCGTGGTTATTATTACTAATCACTGGTTGTTATCAATACTAACCAATTACTCACATTTACCGTAACATACAGAAAAAATATTTTTTCAAATTACATAAATTAAATTAAAAAATAAATAAATAAATAAAAATGAAAGACAAGATAACCTGAGACTTATTTTGTAGATGTTATCGATAATTCTAAATAGCAGCGTTTTGATTGAGAATTTGAAAATAAATCGCACAATATTATTGCACAATATACGCACAATTGAATCAGAATCTGAAAGTATCTTAAATTGCTGTTCCTAATAACAATGTTAATATATACTTTTCGGAAAAAAATCTAATTGTACAAACTCAATTATTTTATAAACTTGAATAAATTTGAATGCATAAATTGTTTTATTCAGAGGACCATCGACTTTTCCGCATTATAAATAACAAGTTGAGTTGATGTATCTACCCGAATTGAAAAAAAAAAAGTATTTATAAAAGTATTTCTCATAACTATCTTATACTTGCACTTGCACTAAATGCGTATGAATTATAACCAAACTACTATTTGTTGTTTGATAAATGCATTTACCAGTGGCGTCACTACGGAGGGAGGGAGCGGTCCGCCCCGGGTGTCACCCGTCTGGGGGGTGACACACTAAGTAAAATTGCAAGTTTTTGAAAAATATCAAGCAAAAATGCATTTTTAAGACTACTAATTTGAAACTTTTCGGGAGGAGGGGGATAAACCCCCAGGACTTCCATTATGACACAAATGTAGTTGTTTCTGAAAATTGCATGAATTTCATGTTTACATAAAGTTTTGTTTTTCTTTTGGGTCTTTAGGGGGGGGGGACACCACAAATTACCGCCCGGGTGTCACCCATGCTAGGTACGTCACTGCTTTTACAATTCAAATTCGCCAATTTTCCAAGGTAAAACTGGAAAAAAAAAAAAAAAAAAAAAAAAAAAAAAAAACCTCTAATGCAATGATTTGACTAGAAATTGAAATATAATAGTTTTATTAATTTGAGTAAATATCGGACAGCAAACTTAGTCGCAAGTTTAATACTACGCAAAAATTCAAAACAAAAATAAACAAGCTTTTAGAAAATTAAAAACATAATTTTCTTAATTTAGAGTGAATAAACCGTTCTTGTTGAGTAGAATGATAACTGCACTCGTGATTCTCCTCTCTCTTTTTTCCTTCCATCATTCGGAGCATCTCTATAAACAGAGTTCTTTCATCCTCACAGGGTTGCCATAGAGATTAAACTACCAGGCTAGAATAACCGATGAAAAAGAGAGCGGAGCAATGCGGGCAAGCGGTAAATAAGTATAACATTTATACATAGCCCATGGAGGTATACAAAACATAAAATAATAAAATTAAAAAAAAAACTTACTGCTTCTGTACATTTCGTTATTACTAGTAATGATAGACAGAGCAGCCAAAACCTGCAAAATGTAAAAGAAAAACTTTTTAGGCTTTACTTGTTGAGTTTAAAGTACATATTTTAAATAGTGGGTATGAAGGAAGATTTTGTTTTCGCAATAAATTCTGAATATTTTTTTAATGTGATTTTTTTAAATTCAAAAATTTAACAGAAAAAGTCTAATGCGAACTGTTCAAAAGAAAACAAAATTTATCTTTATCTTGGCATTCGACCAAAAAAATAAACTTATGCAATTTTTTTAAAAATATATATATATATTTTTTGAATTCTAAATCTGAAATTTTTTTTAAAATGTTTCCATTTTCTCAACCGGGGGCTTAGGAAAAACTAATCATAGCAACCAATTAGTTGGTTTGAACCGAACTGATTAATAAAATATTATATCTTATTTTCATCACGTGAGAATTTTATAAGAATAATCGATGTTTTAAAGCAGTAATAATAGTAACCGGACTAAAACAAATCATTCTATTTCAGTAAGCAAAAACAAATAAATAAATAAATAAAAGTTAAATAAAATAATTTAAAAAATCACCTGTCAATGAATATTAAAAGAGCCTTACCTCCACCTTTGCAAGGGGAGAGAAATCACAGTCCTATTTACTTTCTTCGGCTTCTCACTAGAACTCGCGCCGGAACCTATCCGGCTGTTCACCGCTAGCATGACTTACGTGCTCCCTCTGACAAGCACCATCAGGGACGGATCCCGGTTCAGGCCCCGTGTTTCAGTCCTTCCCTGACCTCTGCGAACTGTCCCGGACGGCGGTCACCGTCTAAGGTCCAGGGAAGCGAGAGCAGTGATTTTTGACACGATTTTTTAGGCGCGGTCTGCGCTTTGGCCAAGTACAGAAGCCAGAGCTCGCATACTTTTCCCTCGGCCAGCTCTCTCCTCTCTCCGGCGGAACACGTTGCCTCCCGGGTAGGCGGGAGCGAAGTGACGTCACTGACTCACATCGAATAGGTGGAGCTAGTGGAGTCGCTTTTTGCTCTTCCGAATCTGCTATCAAAGTGAAGAAGTAGATCGAAGTGTCATCAATGGCACAGTTATAGAAATTTTCGTTTTGGAAAATTTTCACGTGCCTCTATTTTTGTAAATTGAATTTTAGATTGGCCGTAGGGGTTTTGACATTTTTTTTCTCTTTACCTTCTGAATGACAGTATGGCATTTATTACAATCTATAATCTATTATCTATAATTTATCGATAGTTTTTAATTAATCCATTAAGCGTTTTACACTTTCGAAGCCGGAAAATGCCTCAAGTAATTTAGAGAAGCAACTTTTTGCGCTAAGTATTTTCAATAAAGAGCATCATGGAAAATGGAAATTATATATATATATATATATATATATATATATATATATATATATATATATATATATATATATATATATATATATATATATATATATATATATATATATATATATATATATAACAATGGATTTGATTACATTCTTTGAAAAAAAAAATCTGGCAATATCTGTAATGACAATATGTATCATGCATATCACATTTTAAAATGTGAATGAAAAGCATTATAAACAAAAAGAAAAAAAAAAAAAAAGAAAAGTTTTTTGCTACAGTAGCATTCTTTAAATAATGGGTGTTTTTTTTAAACGACATTTTTTTTAAAGCTGAATTTTTTTTCCAAAAAAGAATGTCAGTTGATTTTTAATTATTTCAAAATAGTTTTTTTTTTAAACCTCAGAAAGAGATTAATACAAGGAATTACACCAAGCATTAAAAAAGTTTACTTATCAAAAATAAAATAAAATTTTTTAAAATTAAATTTACAAGTAACAAAAATATTAAAAGAACATAATTATCATTTTTCCTGCAAGTTAATCAAAACTGAATCTCATTTTTTCAATTACAATTATTATAATTGTAATTTTGATATCCTTTCAATATTTCCTTTTTCCAATCGCTCCCAAATGAAGTATCCGCTTTTCCCTGCGTAAAGAATGTAAACAAAGTATCAGATGTTAGCTTAAACTTCTGCCATTGGAAGAGAAAACGTCAGTCAACTTCTTCCAAGCTCCTCCCACCGCTTCCATTTCGAACATCTCGGCGCTGAAGAAGGTTGATCGTCTGCGGGATCCTTCAACGAGGAACACTGTTGCCTCGTCGCCTCTACATGGCAACGATAATTTTCTACATCTAGCACACATTCCATATTTTTCCCCCGTAACTAGTTAAGGAATTATAAATGTATCTACATTCCAGGAAGTTTCTTATGGTGGACGACCGAAAGTAAACAGAAATCCTACCAGAACCTAAACTGGTTTCTGCCATGAATTGTTGTGTCTGCTAAAATGGAATTGTGGAATGCCAACGCCGGCTGACAGCAAGCGTGTGAATGGTGCATAGTATGATTCAACATTTGAACAGGGGGAAAAAATCGGATATTGTTTTCCTAGAACTACAACTGTGGTACCACGATGAAAATTGCATCATTTTCCTACGGTGGAAATTGTGAGCGATATTTGCTGGTCGTCTGCTTCTTACTGGCCTTAATTAATTTCGTTAATTCAGCGGTAAGTAAAAAATGCTTTTTATTAAAATTTAATTAGCTTTTAAATTGATGTCGCTGTGAGGTTTTTTTTTCTGTTCGTGCAAAAATAGTTTCAAGCTTCAAGATCGAGCTTGAAGATGAAAAATACCAAAGAGAACTTCTCTTTTTCTTCACCGGGAACGGAGAAACTAAGCGATAAGTAGAAACAGCTGTAGTTCGTTAGCGCTTCGGATACGGTTGAAATTACTCTGATATTTTTAATTGTTTTTATACAAGGGTGAATTATTACGCATTGATTAAGAATTAACTTGTTTGTTTCTTTTTTTTTATGTTTGATGTAAAATATTTCTTCAAATTTTACTTTCTTGTTTTAATACACTTAGGTTTCTTTGCTGACAAAAATGAAAAAAAAAAAAAAAAAATTAACTAGACAATTTTTAAGAGGCATGAATCTTTTTTCCATATCAAATTAATTTTCCCTCTAAATGTAATTGAAAACAAAACATGCAGTAGAATGAAATGAGGCGGGGGGAGAATCATTTCATTCTTCACTTTTATTTCAAAAGATTTTTCTCGTAATATTTAAAAATAAAAATAAAAATAAAAAACGTTGTAGTAAATTCAAAAATTAATAATATTTAACATTTTGTGTTCTAAGAAAAACTAAATACATTTACGCTAAAAAGGAAAAATGTAAAAGACAGTGTAAAAAAAAAAAAGCGAATTTGCGCAAAATTATAGACAGCTGCTTTGGGGTTATAACCTCACATCAACCAGTTTTGAAAATGATGTAAGATATCCGACAAAAGCATTTGTCGGATAAATGATATAAAATTAGCACAATGTAAACGAAAAATAATGTGAAAATAATCAAAAATAAAGCTACATTTTTACTTTATGAAGGGAAAAAAGAAATATCAGAATAATATGTAATGTACAATAATATAAAATAAATAAATAATGTAAAAATTGTTTAATGTAGTATCAAATTATATAATATTAGTAATGTAGTATCAAATTATATAATTATATTCATTTACTTAATTATATTTATTTTACATTATTACTCTAGCTTACATTTTTTATTTCAATATTACTTTTTTCTTTTCATTAAATTACACTGAAAGGAAAAAAAGCACCGAAATAAAAAAAATTATACTAGTGCAATAATGTAAAATAAATATAATGAAATAAATAATATGAAAACTAACCAAAATGAATGTAACTTTATTAAATAAAAAATAGTAATACCGAAAAAATAAATGTGGTAAACTTATATATTGAATTAAAATAAATAAAAATAAGTAAATCATGTAAAAAGAAGTCTAAAATAATATAAAATTACATGACTTTATGGGAGAAAAATAGTAATATCGAAATAATAGAAATGTTAACTAATATGATAATATAAAATAAATAAAAATAAGTAAATCATGTAAAAAGAAGTTTAAAATAATATAAAATTACAAGACTTTTTGAAAGAAGAAAAAAATAATATCGAAATAATAGAAATGTAAACTAATATAATAATAACTCAAAATAAATATAAGAAAATTAAAATGTATTTAAAAAAATATGAAATTATATAATTTCATGAAAGAAAATTTTTGTAATATCGAAATAATAAATATTGTGAATTAATACAATAATATGAAATAAATATAAGTAATGCAAAAAAAAAAGTCTAAAATAATATAGACTACACGATTTTATTGAAGGAATAAAAGAAAAAACTGAAAGGTAAACATTGCCTATTATATAACAATATGAAAAAAGTACGGATAAATAAATAATGTAAACTAAGTAGTTTGAAATACTATAAAATTTTATATATTTTTTAAAAAACAAAAACTGTAGTATCGAAAAAACAAACATTGTAAAATAATATAATAGTGTAAAAATATATACAAATAAACAACAAATATAAAAAAATAATATCACATGATATAAATTTTTTAACGGAAAAAAAGTAATGTCAATGGAATATCGGGGAAGTGTGACTCGTGAAGTTCATGAAAAGTTAATTTTTTTTCCTAAATGTTGCTAAAAATCTAGTGAAATTTTAGAAAATTATTTGCTAATTAAATCATGTTATTTAGTAAACCATTTTAATTAATCAAAATATCAGTTGGGATATGACCAACATTATGTTTATTAAAGTAAGACAAAACTTCTAACGTTGTTTTGTCTTACTTTACTGTTCAGCACAAAGGTATTTATTTATCTTATTATGTTTATTGTTTGGTAATAGTATAATGTAATAAAATATGTGCTGCATTATAATATTTTGCATTCTGTTTATAGACTATAGCATTGTTACGATATAATCAGCTGATTCTCCAATATCAATTGTAATGAGGTAGCTGAGCTAAGAATTCTATACATTTAAATTTCACTATGAAAGAAAAGTACTAAAATTGCAATGAGAAATGATTTTGAAAACAGACTATTTAACAACAATGAATATGAATACATTAACATTAACATCTAGTGATGAAACATTTAAAATATAATTAAATATCCAGAAATATAACTTTTACATAGTAAAACTGATTTCAAGTCAAAATAATTTAGGATTGCTGCACATGTTTTCAAAATAAAAGTAAAATAATTGGCAATATCGTCTTTACAAATTGCATAAAAAAAACTTAAGGTGAGATAACAAATTAAGTCGTTTAAGAACAAACCAAATTTAAGGAAATTGTTAAAACTAAAAGATAATTTTTAAGAAGTACCTACTCAATTGTAATGCTTGTAACTACCAAGACAAAAATATTTTCGTCCAACTATTCTTTTTGGCAAGTATTTGCAAAAATTTGCGAAGTTTATATCCACTTTTACGTTTTTGCAGTTAAAATTAGAGTATATTTACGAAATGTGGCTTAATTTTTAAAATAGTTATTATTTACAAAATTTAGTTCAATAATATTACAAACCTCAACTGATACTATTTGTAAGATTTTTTTTCAATTTAAAATTCATTAAAATAATAATAATAATAATAATAATAAAAATAAATGAATAAATGAATAAAAAATAAAATAAAACAAATCTCGCTATATGTTGGGTGATATTTTTTTTTATTTTACTATCTGTAAAAAAATTAAAATTTCCCTTCCATTAAAAGGTTTTCAAACTTTTTGAAATATGTATTTTTCAATGCTCATTCGTGAACTTACGTGCTCGAAGTTTAGTTTAGATATAATTTTAATTTACTTAAAATTATTATTAAAGTTATTTTAGTTATTTAGCGCAGAAAGTATAAACATATATGCATAAAGAAAGAGAGAGATAAAAAAAAACATTAAAAAAAAAAAAAAAGAATCAAAGCAGTATTGTCTTTGAAATTTTTAAAGCATCATTTATTTTCACTCTGATACTTGACTTAAATAAACTCTTCACCGAGTAGTTAATTTCATGAACAAGACTTTATTATTTACGGAATCAAGTTCTCACATACAAAAATTTTAAATACAAATCGGCTGATTCTAAATAATTTAGATCGCGGAATCTGAAATCGGAGTCTCTTATAACAATTTTCTTGGAATTTTTCATTTTTCAAACTGAGCTTCTTAACATTAACGTGCTAAAGTGAGTGGAAATGTATTCCGTGTAATAACCTGATCTTAAAAAAAAAAGCTTTTTCGCTATCATTACTTAAATACCCAGTGTCCCGTTTCTGAAGAGAGGAAAGACGAGAGACTAATTTGGGCTTTGAGCCAAGGAAACAAAGGACTGCATTCACTAGTCTTCAAAAACACTTTCTTTAAATGTTAGTTGGTGAAGTGAAGCACAGCCAATTAGAGCGGAAATGTTGTACGGTGCAGTAATATTTCATTAATGCAGTAATATTTCATAATATTGCAGCATATTCAGCAGTATATCACTTAGAAATTTGTTGCACAATGTAATGTACCGTTTGAGACTAGTAAATGTTTTTTAATTAATTATTTCCCTTGGCAAGTTAAGAGTGATTTTTTTACAAAAAAGTTTGAAGAAGCTGGAAGAAAATATTAACAACACGTTCCTTCCAAGAACTCTCTCCCGTATACCATTTCTAGCATCAGATAAATCTCTGTATCGGTTGGTTAAGGCTGTAAATGATTTTACAGCCTTAATACATTTTTATCAGTTGAAACTGATTTCTAAAAGTAAAATGCGTCTTTTTTATGGAAAAAGAAAATTACTACGCTTTATGTTTCAATCCAACAGTTAAAGAGTTAGGAATATTTTAATGGGACTAGAAGCATCATTAATAGGAACGTTTGAAATTCAAGACATTTTTTCTGGCACTAAAGCTTTCTAGAAACAAATTGCAAAAATCATTCTCCTTAATTTTATAATCATAAAACTAAAAAATACAAGAAAAATAGCATTTAAGTCAGAACAATTTTAAAGAATGAAAAAACTTAGCAGCTATTATATGAAAAAAAAAAGAAAACTTTGACAATTGTCAAACAAATATATGAATGAAATGAAAGAAAATACAATTTAATTTAATTTAAAAATAGATGAAAAATAAAGAGAAAAAAAGAAACCCACCTAAATAAATTATTTACCGCAGAAAAAAAATAGTTTGCAGCTCTTTCGTTTGGGGGCTGGGGCAGAAGCTTTACGACATCCGTAACTGTATATGGCTGCAAAAAACAATTCTGTTGAATAACATTGAAAGTTAATTGCTCAAGAAATCTCATTAAAACTTTATTTTTCAGTAAATTAATAAAAAGGCTTTTTTGTAAACTTCTTTTTGCTCAGAAATGTATTTTTAAATGCTGAATTTTTTTCTGAACAATGAAAAATGACTATAATTATCTTGAAAACTCACAAGATCAGAACATCTTCTATCTATATTTTAACGTAAAGCATTCTTTTTACGGCGTTCGTCAAAAAGAAACATAAGAACTCTTTGATCTTTCAAGGGTTGAAAATGAGTCATAAAAGATGTAGCCGAAATGCTTAAAAAAAGGTAAAAAAATAAAGAAATAACATGAAGCTTACGCACAAGTCGCCCACACGGAGAGTTACGTGCTCTCGATTATAATTATTTGACAGAGTGATGTCGTCCCGTTATTTTGATGGACTTAATTAAGAATGCTATGTTGTGTACAAGAGCATGTCCAAAATAAAATTTTTGTGTTCATGACTGGTAATGTTTTTTGGATGCTGTTATTTTTATTTATTTACTCATTTAGTTTTTGTTTTTCATGTGATTCATTCAAGAAACACATAAAAATAACGAAATGTTTTCATTTGCTAGTTGGTTGTTAATCAAAAGTTTTTTCATGCTTAAAGTTGAAAGAGAAAAATCTTTTTACTTCTAATATTGCGTCGAAACTCAAATTCGCACCAATTAACTTCAAATTTAGTTTTCATGCTTTTATTTTATTTATGTATTTAGCTGTATGATTCTAAAAGCAGTAACTGTTCACACACATTCAATTGCTTATCCAATCTATAAGCAAAAAACAAACAAGTAAATCAAAATAGTTTTTTTTTTTAATATTTTTTATCTCCAAAAACAAGGTCATGAAGATGATACTGTCATGATATATGACGTCATATTCTTCAATATTTTTATGACAACAAAAATGTGTAGTAATATTTTAAATAAGTTTCAATTGAACAAAAACATAGTTTTCATAAAAGAGGGTAATGTAAAATTGAAAAGATGTAAATATCTTTTTTAAAAGGTGTAATGATTCATTTAGTTAAATACAACTTGCTACAATACTTAATGTAAATTCAATAAGTATATTTATTAGTAGTTAAGTATATAAATTCAATAATAATATTTATCAAGAACAGGGTTGCATGTGTTAGTTTTTCAATGTATTTTAAACATACTTTCCAGTAAAAAATAAAAATAATTATGATGATAATAATAAAAATAAGTAATGTAATAAAATAATTGCTTGCCTTGAAACTAAGTTTTGTTTTCAGTAAAAATTTCACGAAATACAAAAACAAATCAATACAAGTCAATAAAATTATGGATATCATTTTGAAAGTAGTCTAATAAAATGACGAAATTGTATTCGGCTCTATGTGTCTGTTTGTTTGCATCCGCACTAGTTCACGAGGGAATTAAAAAACTCAAGCAAATATTTTTTTTGCCCGATCTTCATAAGTATACTTTAGTATCATGTTTATATATATATTTTTATTTGATTGATTTTTGTTTGATTTTGAGCAGTTCAAAAAATTAGTAAATAAATAAAGAAATAATAATAATAAAACAAAAAGACAGACAGAAAGAAAAAGAGTTGAGCCCTTTGATATACGAAAAATAATAATTAAATTCTATAGAATTTTGGACACTTTTGAGAAGCTAACCACAGACCTCGTACATATTTTCAGCACCCCGGAAGAAAACCACCAACTTAAGGTTTCGATTCAGTATCTTTTAATTTCTTTTATTTTCAATGTTGGTCTGACGCAGGATGATAATTAACAAAAGAATATAAATAATGGATCAAAATAACAAACGAGTTGGAAATATTCGCATTTAGGCGGGGATTTTTTTTTTTTTTGGTCAGCTTCAATGAAACATATTGTAATACATTTTTTTCTTGCTTAATCTTCAAGTGCATAAGACGGCTATCTTAAGAAAATTCAGAACAAAGTATCATATGAGCCGTGATAAAAATCAGACGGAAGATAACAATGTTGAAAGAATGTAGTAATAAAGCGTCTCGTAGCCGATAAGGATAAAATCGAGGCCTTTGCATGGAGCCTTTTTATGGGCAATGATTTTTGTAAATATTTAATGGAAAACTTAACCAAATAATAATTTTACAATAGAGTATGTGTCCACGTGTACTTAATATTTATGAATAATGAGCTTCAACTATTTGAAAGCTGAATTAAAAACGATGGTGAGATTTGTAGAACCAAATTTCTCAGCCAATGATGCAGGACCCATTGAAAGAAATACTTCCAGTGTGAATTATTTCTTGGGATTAAATTAGGTAAATTTTTGTTAGTAATTTTCAAACTTGTTTGAAAATATTATTGCAATAGATTTACCCGGACACCGGTTAGGGGGTACACTTCCACCTATTGGCTTTAAAATTGATTTATGTTAAGAAACTAAAATCTGTACCAAAATATAATAATATCATGTTTATGGCCATGATTTATGAATTTAATATTAATCTCATTTTAAAAATAAGTCTTAAAAGACATTTTCATTTGAACATACTGCCGTGCTAAGCACAAAAGTCGTTACTGCACTTTTTATCAAAATCGAGTAACGGTCACCGGGTGTTTTTGTCACATATTTCACCTAAATACTGTATTTTGTCATATGCCATTGGGAGATATTTTTTAAAAAAATCTAAAATAATTCCATATGAATCAAATACATGGAGCTGCAGATACGACTTTTACGCTTAGCACGGCAGAATACTGCATTCTTGATTGTCCATCAAACTTTTTTTCGATGAAGCCTTGGATCTTCTTTAGTTCTCTTATGCAGGCACATTGCAAGCGCTACTCAGTCTGTTGTCACTAATTGTAAAGATATATTCACAAATCTTTAGCACACTGCAATGTACTAAAGGACGTTCAATGGTACATAACTGAATTGAATCAAACTCTACTAATCTAATCTAAAATAATCAACAAAATTTAAAAACAAATTAAACGTAAATAAAAGCCTTCAAAACAACAATCTTCCTGAAAAATGAGTGCATTGAAATCCTGCATTCTACAATAAAGTCAATAAAATTACATTGATTTGTCTTGATTTTCAGCAATCCCATATCATACAGCTATTATTTTAAAGTATTTTACTTCAAATAAATATAACTTACATTTAAAATTGCACTAAATAAATAATTTAAACTTATAGCATCTATATATAAGAAATTCTTAGAGTAAAAGTGGAAAATATTGTTTTTAATAACAATCGAAAGTTATGTCTAATGGTTGCGATAGAAAAAACCGTCAATATTAATAAGTAAAAGGAATATTTCAGATAAATAACAAACAATGTTAAATTTAAATGGGGTGGTTTCCTTCAGTCAAAAGTACTACTTTTAGTCATTGAAATGGATAGAATGAGCAAATAAATAAATAAATAAATAAAAAAATAAACATGGAACCAGAAAATACTTTCATTTTCCCAACAGTTTTTTTTTAAATTAATTTTTTTAAATTTCCGATTTTTCAAACAAGGCGTGGTCTTGATGACATCACAAATGCTGCGTTTTGGCGCATCTTTCTATACGTTTCCACGTTATGATGATCAAGCAGCGAATTAAAATTGCGCTCTAAGCTTGCTATCAACCATATCGTTGCCAATGCACGTGAGTAAAGATATTTTATTCGGTGAATGGCAAAATTGAATGACATTTCATCATTTGTGATGTCACGCGACAGAAGTGTAAACAATGAAAGCGCACCGATTTAAGTAATTTTTTAAAAATATTAAACTTAAATAAATTATTTTAAAATGGTCAGATCCTATGTTTTTAAACATGCTCTTTCAGAAGAAAATACTTTTAAATTTTGGAAACGATCCCTTTGTGCCATTCAAACAGTTATCTTAAGAACTAGTTAGATTTTAAAGAACTCACTATCTATCGATAACATAAATAACAGAGAAAAAGACAACATGCCTTTGAATGTGTTTTGCAGTTCATTTTAAACTTTCTTCGGAAATAGCTTTTAATATTTTCTCAGATATGTATAAAAGTCGAATTATTGAAGCCTGTCAGTGCTTGCTGTTATATCTACAGTAACAAAAATATTGTTCTTGGAGAAATAAAACATAAAATGCATAATTTTAATCCAGAAGAAAATACATCTCAGTATTCGCTTCAAAAGTACAAAATAAATGAATGAATAAATAAAAAATAAAGGTAAAATAAAAATAAATAATTAAATAAATAAATATAATAAATATATAAAACTAACAAAAAAAAATGCGATTTACATTCAGGTACATCTCCCTGCATACGTTTCTGTCGGTGTACCAAAGAAAAAGAAGACAAAAAGAGGGGGATTTTTGTTCTTTGCAAAAAGCAAAAATTTCCCTCCTTTTGTCTTCTTTTTCTTTATGACTAAAGACTATTTCTTAGCTTACATTATCTTAATACTATTATATTATGTGAATGTTTGTGAAGATGTTTGTTATTCTTTCACGCAAAAACTACTGAATGGATTTTAATGAAACTTTACAACAATATAGCATATGCATCAGAATTACACATAGGGTACTTTTCGTCCCGTAATGGGGGGGGGGGAACCCCCATAGGGGCCATTTCATTTTCATATAAATTCTCTAATATAGGAGTGAAAAAATATTTGCACATACTAACATTATATGTCCATCGAAAGCTCTGGTTTTTCTGCTGAAGATGGCGCCTGTTCGAAATTTCTAAGTAGAACGAAAAACGAGTTACAAGCTTTTTAGTTCCATGTTCGAAGGCTTTCATCAACTCAATTCATTATGTAGTGTATCATCTCAACTCTGTCGGTAGCTAGAATTGTTGTGTTGTTGAATATTTTTGCATTTCGTCTGACTGTTCAAGGCTTTTCTCAAGTCAAGTCTTAAAATAACGTTTTTCCCATTGAGAAGGAATAGATGGGGAGAGTGCAACCCTACTATCCCGATACGGCAACAGTACCATGTGACTTGGGGAGCAATTTCGAGTTGACCGTAACCGTTGAAGAAGTTTTCATTAGCTGAAGCCATGCATGATAACAACCTTTAACTGTAGAAGGGAAAAATTAGATTTATACTAATAGTGCAGTATTCTGGCGTTGTAAACTGTGAGGAAAAAGTCACACCAGGAGGTCCAGTAACTTTTTCCTAGCATGTGCGAATGTTTTTTACTTCTAAATAAAGAAAAAATAACATTTACATGCATTCAACGAGTACATATTCCACAGTTGCCTATAATTTTTAAATTTTTGTACTTATTTTACCTATAAAAGTTATAAAACATTTATATCTTGAGCGCAAATAACATTTTAGTTCCATAAAAACGATTTTTACTTAACTTGTAATTATTTTAACAGCTCTTAAGCATTTTGTGTACATTTGCTTTGTTGGCGAGTATCTTCTCGCCAAGCTCCTGTGAACAGCAGATGCGCAAGAATAAAGATTTGCTATTTTTATGCTTCAATTTAAATACTAGTATGCCTGCGTATGAAATCATTTTAAAATATTGATTACAATACATATGAATCCATAAATTTTCAGTTAATAACAGAACACTTAAAACTATTTGTACATGTCCGTCATTTTAGGGAATAAACATCAAAATACATGAAAAATACAATTACATTATATTTTAAAATCCGGAAAGAAGTGGGGAGAGGGAATTTGAATGATAGGCCTGTATTTGTATCCGTTATTTATTTATTTATTTATTATTATGCGGTAAGGGAGTTGGAGCCAGAGTTGCTCTGATTTGTAGCCCCGACTTCATAATAAGCGCCGTCTGAAAAATATTTAATGCCAAAAGAGCGATTGCGTGCCAAAACGCAACAACTTCCCAGTCAAACAAGTCACCTGACCTGGGAAACATTGGATCCCAAGCCTATTTCACTGAGCATGGCCCCACTGAATGCGCTGGCGCTTACCAGGCCTTGACAATTTTTGACTTTCTTGTGTTAAACCGGGGCAACTATTCCTGCACTTGAACATGGCCACACTAGATGGAAAAACTTCAAAACTTCATATTTGCCCATTCTGACCGCAAGGAGGCGCCACAAGCCACGGTTGCATCCACCAATCAACGACAAGTTTCAAAGCTTGTTTATTTTAATTAATAAATGGAACATGTAACAAACATCAATATTTCGCAAGATGCTCAGAAATATACCGTAAAAACCAATTCGAATCGAATTAGTAAAGTTATTTAGCTGATTATTTAATGCGTAAATGGTGGATCTAAAGTTGGTTAGGCAATTTCTTTTAATTTAATTTTGCATGTTCATTTATAGCTTGTGTATCATTTGATGGATTATTTTACGCTTAATGGAGAAACATAATTATTCAGAGGATTATTTTTTATTTTAATGGACTTTTAGATCTTGTTTCTAGGGCTTATCGCTTCGCTTACAAGTCTTTGAAAAAGACAAAATAGTTTATAGTATCGCCAAATAAATACTTCATATGTAACTTGAAATAGTCCCCGACAATAAATAAAATTGAAACTAATCACCAGATTAAAAAATGCTCCGCTACGTACCTATCACGGAAAATTACCCCCCCCCCCACACTTTTTTTTTATTTTAAGAAATGTTAGATATTTAGAGCTGCTCCTAATGCTGTACCATTAGAACAAGATTACAAAAATTTGTAAGCAGATCTTAGATTCCTGCGGATACTTGACGGTCTACTGTGTGTGTGTATTTTATTTTTCCAACAGAAAATTCATATCCTAATTTTCGCCAAACTTGGCGATCAAATTTCCTGCAAAGTTTCTAGTTCAAAGCTCCTTTCTCATTCATGTTTAAAGTGTAGAAAATAGTTTTTTATGACGAATTCAATGTTTACAGGATTTTACATCGCTAAATATTTTTATTTTTTTAAAAGTACAGTAAATTTGCGATACTTCGAAGTCCGATAAATCGAATATTACTATAACTCGAAATTTTTATCAAGTCTTGACAACTTAGTCTTTAATTCCATTCTAATTATTCTGAATAACTCGAAGTTAACTTCTTTCAACTCGAAGTTTTTTCCAAGATTACTCGAAATTATTTCGAAAGAACGAAAAAAAGAAAAAGAAAAAAAAAGAAGTGACTATGGGAGAATAATTATTTCACCTTCACTTGCAATCCGAATTTGAAACGAATGAAGATGTGCACATTTCCTGAAGTAGAATCAGCTCTATTCAAGCGGTTCCAGCATGCTTTTGATTTTTTTCTATCAATACATTTGATTAAACTGTGCATATTGTGCTAAAAAACTTAAGTTCCGTAATTTTGTCTGTTATATGTACATATTAATTAAAGTATTCGATGGTTTTTAATATTAAAATATCAAAAACCTAAACTATCGTTAAGTCAAACTTTCGATAAGTCGAAGTTTTCCGTCAGTCTTTTTACATTCGAGCTATCGCAAATCGAATGTATGTTTAAAGATATCATAGAAATGGCAAGTAAAAAAAAATCATTTGCTTTTGCAACGACAAAATAAATTTTGTACGGAACTCTCCACTGCTAGGATTTTACAAAATATCAACAGTGTTGATATTTTGTAAAATAATCTGTTCCTCATTTTTTTTAAATTATTAGTTTCACAAATTCATGTGTAGATATTTGAGGAGTTTCTTTCCCTATTGCATGTATTTGTTAAATGTTAAAAATAAATTTTAAAAAATAATAATAATTTGAATTTTGGCTGCTTGATGAGTTCGAATTAAGTTATTCACGATCATGAATTGCGATAGGATCCTACTCCCTACTCGTTGGGTTTCTTGTTTCTACAAATGGAATGAAATGGAAATGACCAAGAAATTTGCACCCGTCAAAATATGACTGTTGATTTTTTAGAATAGGTAATACGAGGCCGTAAGAAAGATAAATATTTTATGGCCGAATCTGACCTTTATCATAAAAATCATTTACTGCATGAATACTTTATAACAATTGAAAAATATATAGAAGTAAAAGCACCTGGGATGCTATAGGTAAGGTGGGAGCCTGGGGATGGGGATAGAACCTGAGCTAAAGTGAACGCTCTCCGGTCTGTGCGCCTTCCGATGTGTGTGTGTACACCCAAACCTGTTTTTGTGCGGACTTTTTTTTTGTGTAGTTTATAAAAATTATTTATAAAACGAGCGAAAATTATTTATTAAACGAGTGCTTGGTAGTATCATCAAGGGTCGACAGGGGCATCAGATGGGAAGTCACTGTGACTTTCCAAATATTTCTTAATTCGGGAAATTTTTCGGGAGTCGGCAAAATTATCATCGCTTGGTTTATTTTGATTTCGTTTAAATATAATATTTTGGGTATTTTCTACGTGAGACTTTTTTTATGCAGTCCCTATCCAACGCATAAAAAAATATTTTTTAACTCAGTTGCGAAAACTTTTTAAAGCTACTGGTGAAGTTTCAAGCATTTTTTTTACACGATTTTTTTATGCGGTCCCTATTCACCGCATAAAAAGAGGATTGGGTTTATATATATACATTTTTTTAATGCTCAAAGCGTGTGAAGCAACAGGGTCGTTTCCGAAATTTTAAGGGTTTATTTATTTATTTATTTATTTATTTTTTTGAAAAAACATTTTTAAAATCATAGGATCTGATCATTTTTTAAAATAACTTGACTAAGTTTAATATTTAAAAAAAAATGCATTAATCGGTGCGCTTTCATTGTTTACGCTTCTGCCGATGACATCACAAATGATGAAACGCCATTCACTGATGCCACTCACAGAGCACAATATTCAATTAATTTCTTTACTCACAAGTGTTGGCAACTATATGATTGATAGTAAGCGTAGAGTGCAATATGTAATTCGCTTCTTGATCATCATAACGTAGAAACGGGGTAGACAGATGCGCCAAAGTACATCATTTGTGACGTCATAAAGACCACGCCTTATTTTCAAAATCGGACATTTAAAAAAATTAATCAAAAACTAAGCTTCGGGAAAATGAAAGCTTTTTCTAGCTCCATGTTATTTTTATTTATTTTTTGATTATGCTATGAATTTCCTTTTGTAAGAAAAAAAATCTGCACTTTTTCGAAATAGCTCTTGTGCACTAAGCGTTTGTGCATCTCTATGCGTATTGTGCACTAATATACTACTAAAATCTACACTAAAGTTATTATAACATGAGATGTGCTAAAAATGGAAGGGGAAATAGATAAATGACATTATTTTGGTGTCCGTACAATATTGGTGCGAGAACCACGGACCCGTCGTAGAACCATGTATTAGTCACACTCTGATTTTAAATGTTTTTAAAATTATGTTAATGGTTCATTTTCTTAAATTGCCATCATATTTTTAACTTTTCTATTGTTCTTCTTCATTTGAAAAATAATATTCCTAACCAGGCCTGTCAAGTGGGGATATCACGGTGGGGAGGAGGCAATTATGACACCCCTAAATTTTACAAACATACTAAAATTAGGCATTTTGCTCGTATTTTGTTGTTTTTTCCCCCACACAAAACCTTTGCCCCCCCCCCCGCGAATTTTTAAATGTCGGGCCTGTTCGTACGTTTTTAATTAGATTCTATTCGTTGTAAAATATACACTACATTACGAGCGAAAAGAATGGCAATTGTTAACGTAAATTCCTATATCCCCCCCCCTCTAATCCCCATCAGGGTCAAAAGGGGCAATGAATGACCCTCTCAAGTTTTGAAAAATGAATGTATTTACAGATTGCGGAGCGTGTTTTTTTTTTTTTTTTTTTTTGATGTAATTTATTGAGCAGAAAAAATTCGCACGTAAATGAGCATGTAAAATTAGAAATGAGGGCTGCCTGCCATATATCATCAATCTTAGAACTGTTGTATCCAAAAAGGAAACCCCAGGGGATTTTCAATAAAAAATTTGAAAATTATTTGCAAAGCTTTCAAAAAAAAAAAAAAAAAGTTTGAAAAAATATATTAAGAATTACGCATTAATATTTAAAAAAAATCATATGTTTTCTGTGTTTAGTTAAAATTTTTTATTACACGTAATTTTTGATATGATATTAAAATAACAATAAGAAATGCTCTTCACCTTTGTAATACAATATTTATTCAGCACTTTTTCTCTTCATTCCTTCTTTTGAAATTAAAATTTTCGTGAAATGACGTACGCCCGATAATAAGTCGAGAAATCACGTATTCACAGATGCCAAAGCGCCAACGCTCACAATCACGCCAAGTGGAAACAAAAACAGGGGTAGCCAGTGGCGCCCTCTTTGTTGCCATGAGTTTCAGCGATTGCCACGGCCGTTAAGTATTCAGTGGGGCCATGCACTGAGACATTTGCTATTCGCAACTCCAACGAACTATAGGGGGCACTGAAGTCACTGTCTAATGGCGGAATTGAAAACTACAACAAACGCACATGGTAACGAAGAAAATGCTAAAAGTGTTGTGATTTTTGTTCGTACGTATGATTTTTTCGCTTTATTCTTTTAAAATTAATTTTCAAAATCTTGTGGATATTCTGACCCACGTAGAAAGAAATGAGAATTCAAGAAGCATTACTAAACGTCAAAGATTCATGCAAACTACGTAGTTCGTAGTTCTAAGCAGCTATTTCCACGACGTTGAATTCGATATTTATCAATTCTTGATAAAACTAAATAATAATTGTGGCCTGACAAGAATAACAATTAATGCTAGAAAATTCAATGTGACATTACAAATTGTTATCGAAAGATGATACTTTTTTGCCTTGCTTGGCTAGCGCTTATTTTTTTTTCCATTTGTAGTTGAGTTATTTCTCTCGAATTCCCGAATCGGTTCATTTAAAAATTTTCTGTTTCGATTTTTCTAATTTCTGAGTTACGATTTAATTGTGTCATGTTATGCAAATCATCAACAAAATTCTCACGGATATATGGTGGTAGTTTTCTTTTCAGTTGATTGACCATTATTTCCTTTCACTTATCGAATTCTGTAATCTTACTACCATTTTATTCCACTCATGATAAAAATTAAAAATGGTTTAACTAAAAACGCGAAATCTCGCCAAGGCTACTTTGCTCGCACAATACTAAAAATTAATAACCCTAAACAAATTTGGCGAAACCTTTCAGCTGAGAATAAAAGGAATTAAGTAAATTCTTTCTCGGTTATTCATTTTGTTCTACGATAATATATTCAAGAAAATATTTTGCATACTGTCCATTCCAACTAAATGCTGCTGTAAAATATGGTAAGTTTAATTAATTTAAGATTAAAAAAAACCCCATATTCTTACAAATTCATACAAAACAATAAAAAATTTTACCTGGTATAACGTTATCCAATTTTGTTAATCCAGAGTTTTCTTGTTTACGCTTCCACCATTTAATACTTTTTTGAAAGAAATAAGGAAAACTAACATTATTTTGAGAAGCTCGAGAATACTACTAAGGGACGAATTAATTTCTGTTGTTGAAGGCGTTCTTAGACATGTTGAATGCGTTACTCAGAACAAACTGACCGCGTTTACGTCAACAGACACACGTGATGCGCAACGTGGCAATGTTTTAGGTGCAGACGCAGTTTTATAAATCACCGCAAGGTAGCGTATTCGAGCGCTGGAGTTCCGAATGGCTCCCTCCATTAGTATTCCTTCTCAATGGTTTTTCCGTATTTGGCGACAATATCTCTTCAACGAAAATTAGCAACAGACAGTTTTAAAAATTTGGGGGTTCGGGAGCCTTATCCACGGTATCCCAAAACGATCACCGCAAATTTAGTAACGTTTTAAACCGCAGTAAGAACCCACAAATATTGAAATTTCCAAAAATAACTAAATCAAGTATAGGGGGATTACGGGCAGCTACATTTTTTAAACAGTTTGTACTTCAATAGCCATATAGACCAGTTTTTAGACTACGTTCAAAAAAAAAAAAAAAAAAAAAAAAAAAAAAAAAAAAAAGACCAATCTTTTTAAACAAGTGAAGTTTAATTAGATATTTTCGAATTTCCTCAAATTTGTACATGCTTAAATGTCGTTTTTTTCGTTTTTAAGGGAATGCTATTTTGTTCTTCATGCGTATTGCCATTTTATTTTTATGTGAAGGAAGAAGCTTAATTTTTAATCACTTTAGAGCAGTGTGTTTTAGGTTCTTTCAGTTAAAGCAGAAAACGAATGAAAGTAGTGATTGTTTCTTATAACTATTACTGACCCAAGCAACGCCGGGTATTTTTATTAGTCTTTCACAATCCTGTGTTTTGCTTCCGGCTTTGAATTGTTGCCAGAAACAATGAAAAATAATAGTAATTATAAATTTAAAATACTTCCGCTTTTCAATTGCCGCCATGAACAACGGAAAAATGAATTGTCAATAAATTTAACACATTAGGCGTTTTTACATTAAGATGTGCGCAGACGTTTTTTTTCCGACGGTGAAAATTATTTTCCTAAGTTGACATTTCATTGTTTTTATTTATTTTTGAAAGTACATTAATTCATTTTTGAAATTATTTTTTGGCAACAGGGAAAAAACAAACGATTTTTTTAAAAAATATTTTGTATGATGTATTTATTTCAAAGAGCTTATTAATTTTAATGGCAGGGTTGTTTCCTTCAATCAAAACTAGTACTTTTAGTCACTAAAATTGATAGAATAAGCAAAAAATAATGACATGGACCCAGAAAATTCTTTCATTTTCCCAACAGTTATTTTTTAATTAATTTTTTAAAATGTCCGATTTTTCAAACAAGGCGTAGTCCTGATGACGTCACAAATGATGCTCTTTGGCGCATTTTGTACCGTGTTTCCACGTTATGATAATCAAGAAGCGAATTAAAATTGCGCTCTACACTTTCTATCAACCATATCGTTGCGAATACACGTGAGTAAAGATGTGAATTAAATATTTTGCTCTGTGAATGGCAACACAGAATGGCATTTCATTATTTGTGATGTCATCGGCAAGAAATGTAAAAAATGTAAGCACAAAGATTTCAGCAATTTTTTAAAAATATTAAACTTAAACAAGTTATTTAAAAAATGGTCAGATCCTATGTTTTTAAGCATGCTCTTTCAGAAAAAATACTCGTAAAATTTTGGAAACGAATCCATTATTATTATTTTTTTTTTTGAAAGCGATTAAAGATTTGTTTTAATGGAAAAACGTATATTAGCTGCTTTATTTAAAATGTGCTGCTACTTTATTTGTTCGTTCATTTATTAATTGTCCTGATTCTTTAAATGAGCAAGGCATATTTTATTTCTAGAAATACGCTTAAAATGGTTAAAAAATATGCTTGAAATAATGTGCGAAAGTAGGTTCGTTTAGTTCTGGACGGAACATCTTGTTACATTTGCTCATATTAATACTTTTAAAGCAGCACCTCCCCATTTAAATAACCTTTTCTAACAAAAATTAATAGAATATAAAATGAAATAAAATTTTATTGATTGTTAAGATTTCCCAAGAAATGTGTTTGGTAAAAATAATAATAAAAAAAGAAAGAAGAAGAAAAATAAAGTAGAAACTTTTCAGAAAACTTTAGGAGACAACAACAGGAGAAATCCAGATATTAATAAAAATGGAGGGTTCTATTTGACATCCATACTTGACCATCGATCTAATAACATCCTCAAGTTCTACTTTGGAAGCGTAAAATTATTCCAACGGCACAGTTCACCTTAAAAGGCTGAAATGGAATCACTTCAACTGGATTAACAACTTAACGGGCGGAGCTTTCTAAAATAATCGCTGATGCAAAATTGAAAGCGGACGAACAACAATTTACATTTTCACTTCATTACTGTTCATGGTCTAAAGAAAAGCTTTGAGTAGGATGAAATTTGTTCCAAAAAAAAAAAAAAAAAAAGAACGAAAGAAAGACCAATGCTGGATATCTTAAAATTATTTTTTTTTCCATGTTATGTGATGATTATTGCAATGCATTTTAAATACATAATCTATGAACTATTTTCTTTTAACTTTTGTGATGTTACTGCTTTTTCGCTTTCACAGTTGAAGCAATGACTTAATGTATTCATAATGTATGTGAATAAACTTTGCCCGCAAATCCGTTTGCAATAATTCATGCGGAGTGAGTAATTTTGCTGTAATTGTTTTATGTCAAATTACCCGTTAAATATCATTCGCGTCGCCACTTGTTGTTGTAATTGTATAATAAATAGTCATCTAGTTCGAGCTTAGTAAAAATATAGTGATATTTTTAGAAAAAGAAATAATATTTAAAAAAAATTAACATTAAGAACGTTAAAAACTTTAAAAGTAAATATTGTCAAAGTAAATGAGGACACAGGAGACAGAACAGACATTCAATCAGAAACTATGAAACCGAAAACATAGATTAGAAGTGAACCATTGGGGAAAAAATTACAGGTGATAATGGTCTGATGAATGGTACAAAAACTTTTGATCCTCTTTTGTACCCTAAACTCAATATCTTTCCAAAATTTTTATCGTACCAACAAACTTCCTGCTACAACATAGTTTAAATTAAATGTAGTTCATATCAATGCGCAAGAAGCGCTTGTTTTTGCAATGAAAAGTTTTTTCATGAGATTAATCTGTTATGCGAATAGAGTGAAACAAAAAAAGCAGAAAATTTCTTTTTTGTTTGAAGAAGTTTTCATAGCTGTTTATACAGATAGTTCATTGCCGAGCATCAAGTACTCGATGACATTGCTAAGTACTTTAGCCACTTTCCCTTGTCGCTGGCATCAGCGAAAATCTAAAAACGATAACCCAGTTCGACTCAGAAAGTTTTGCCAGATGACCTGAACCTGGAGAAGAGAAGACCTGAAATCAGAAAGGCAAAAGAGCTTCGAAAGCCAGTGCTTCCAAAATTGCTAGATTCAGGTGCGAGATCACGTTTGTATGATTTATTGCTGACAATGCCTGTTCTAAATGTGTCTGTCGGTATTATTCTGAAGGAAATTGTTCTCACGAGACTGAAACAAAGCCGAAATTACAGATCGTGGATATGCGATTGCACGTTCTTCTGCCGATTATTCGGAAATAAGCTATTAGTTATGGAAACATTGGTCATTAATCTGTAGTATTTTTAAGGATTATTGCCACTTAACAGCTCTAACTAAATTGACGCTTCTATGCTAGTAACCATTCCTGAGCTGTTTTTTATACACCAACTCATATATATGCAAAAGTGTATATACATACACACAAAACACACATAAGTTTTATATGTGTGTAGTGTTTTTTTTCTACATATAACACTAAGCGGTATGAAAATTGCCTCCGACACGATTCCTGCCAATTCTTATACAAAATGACCGCCTAATCTTTAGTTTGATAGTATTTTTGGGTTCTTATTTATTTATTTTTTTTTTTTTTTGAGTTAATTACATTGAGGACACCTGTTCCGAATAAGGCCAATTCGCCTTTTTTTTTTTGTTAAACTGCCGACAAACGTAATTTAAACTTAAAATTTCCCATGGAATGATTTTTTACAATTTTCTATGAGTAATTTTTATGAATGTGCAAAAGTAGCAGCTAATTGAATCATAAATGAGCGATATATTAAGCCATAAACCCTTGGTCTTATTAGCGCTCTTACTTTCTATAAAAATCTATTCAACTTACGTTCGCAAATATACGAGTATCTAAGATTAAAAATAAAATTAACTAATTAATAATATAGTAAAGTGATTTTAAAAAATAAAGTAAATTGATAAAATACTACGCTCGTTTAGTATTCGGTATTGATGGCATGTTTTTTCTTTTCTGCATATTTTGTTAATGTCAAATGACAGATGGCAACCTCAGAGACTCTGCACCAACCAATTGGGAAATTCAATCTAGGTTGAATTAAATGTCCAGATAAATCTGAGAAAATGGATTCGCCAGGAATTTTATTTATGTACAAAGAAGTACCTAGTACTTTCTCTCTCTCTCTGAAGAAAAAAGAAATAACTACAATATTACATCGTTCACAACAGAAAACATTAATAATATTTTGAAACAACGACGTTATAAGGCAACGATGTTCTGAAACATCGAACTTTTTAATGTGATGATTAATTTGGTGAACTAGTTCCTGATCCGAATTATTATGCGCAAAGAAATTTAATACCGAGATCATTCTTCAAATCTGCTATTGTATCAAATGCGTATAGCTAAGATTTTTTCCAAGGCATAAAAATACTTTTTGATTTTTTTTGGGAAGAGTAACATTCAGGAGGAGGAAGAAAGAGATGAGTGCGATTTCGATTTTTACCATTTAGAATGTTTGACATTTTGTACTAAGAAAAAAAAAACATTCTAATAAAAAAGGTTTTTAACCGACTTCAAAAAGGAGGCGGTTATCAGTTCATACCGTATGTATGTTTTTTTTTTTTTTTTTGTTTGTCCACTCATAGCGTCTCACCTAGTGAACCGATTTTGATGATTCTTTTTTAATGGATAGAGGATGGCTCAACTTAGGTCCCATTACTTTGTTTGACCATATTTGTTCTTTAGAAAAAAAGTTATGGGCAAAAAACAGTAAATTTTCCTATTAAATGATTAAAATGATATTGTAGCGAAGTTCGCACGTTTCATCCGTGGATAACGGTGGCTCAGTGGTAGAATTCTCGTCTCCCACACGAGCAACCCGGGTTCAAATCCCGACTAGGACAAATTGAAATTTTACTAAAATTTCGTTTCTACCGTTTCCCGAATTTTCTCGAATGTTCTATTATTTTCTGTATCTTTTCAAATCTGGAAAGTTCCAGCACTTTTTCAAGTTGTATATAAGGAGATGTAACGTTCATTCGTGGTTCTGAATAAAGATCTCGAGTTGAGACTAACGAGTATTCGCTTCATTTAGCTTTCACATTGTCTTCGCTATCTTCATCTACGCGACAATATGAAACTCATTGTTATACAAGTTTGGTGCCATATAACTGTAACATTAATAGTAATTGTAATGATAATTTTGAATAAAGGCTTTTCTAAAGTAATACAGTGATATAGAGCCGCACTTCTTACTAGGTAACTTCTTTACTTTTACTGAAATATATCTACATTTACACTAAAAAGAATGAAATAAAAAAATTTTGAAAAAAAAAATAGAACCGACTTCAAAATTGCTCTAAAAAGTGAAAAATAATTTTATTCTTTAAACACCATCGATAATACTTTTAAACATAATTTTTGAAGTTGGCGCAAAAACAAAAAGTAAAATCCATTGTAACCATGCTTCGTTCATATTTTTATCAAAAAACCATCCTAAGTCAGGAACGAAACATTTATATCGTTACTCAAATATGCTGTCATCAATGCGTAATGCATGTGGTAGTGAAGAAACTGGACGTGGTTAAATTTATACTTGTAGTTGAGTTATGGCTGTGAATGATTTTATCGATCGTTTTTGCGCCAACTTCAAAAATTATGTTTAAAAGTATTATCGATGGTGTTTAAAGAATAAAATTATTTTTCACTTTTTAGAGCAATTTTGAAGTCGGTTCTATTTTTTTTTTTTTCAAAATTTTTTAAAATTCCAAATGCTTTTCTTTTCCATTTCCCCCGATGGTAAACTTTTATTTAAAATAAAAAACGTGAAAATACGCTTGACTAAATTTTTAAAGGCGAATTTCAGATTTTCAATGCATGAAATACACCTGCAGAGTAGGGCTGCCGTGTCGGAGTCGAACTGATTTTGGAGTAAAGGCATCGGAATCGGAGTCGGGAGTAGAAAGTTTAAAATTTAAAAAGTAGGAGTCGATCATTTTCCCACAAAATCCACAACTCTGCCAGTGCTTGCGGAGTAGGAGTCGGAGTTGAATGCTCTAAAATTTCCGGAGTTGGAATCGGAGCCGGGGTCGATCATTTTCCTTCAAATTTTAGAACTCTGCCAGTGCTTGTGGGGATCGGAGTCGGACTTGAATGCTCAAAAATTTTCGGAGTCGGAATCGGAGTTCCCTTTGACTCCGCCCTGTTGCAGAGGCGTTAAATATATCTCTGATCATATGATTGAAATAATCATGATTTAATAAATCAAATATGGTTCTGAAACAATAGCAAATCTAATATTTAGGAAAACGGCCTTACGATCGAATTAAAACAATGGGTGTAGATAAATACGTACATCATGTGTGTCTAATCGCAAGGGTGTCCCACCCCTCAAGAGCCCCAAGAGCAAGAGAGCACCCCTAAAGATCGTAAAAATCCGCCCAAAAGCAAGAGCCCCCAAAATGAGAAAAATGCTTCTCAAAACATCTCCCCTAAAAAGTTCAATGGCCAGTCTGCGCCCTGACCCCCCTTTTGGGTGGGCACCCCCGCTAATCGTGTGTACGAGTGCGTATGACAAAGTGAGCAAACTTTTTCCCACTTAGTATGAGCAAATGAAGTGTCATGCTAGTGGACACCTCGATTCAAATTGCCTCTTAATTGCTCCCGCACTGTCTCTCCGCTCGTTCCTCCGATCAAAATAAACTGGTTTAAAAGCTGTGAAGCGAAGATCTTCGTCACAAACCAAGCAAAGCGTCTCGTCTTGGTAATCTGAATCTCGTGAGAAGTGTGTATGCATACGCACCGCCCACGCAAGATGGCCTCCTACGCTTGTTTTTAGAGCGAAGGAAGAGTGACACACTTCGTACCAGGGTCTTGTTAACGTTCCCCAGACGCAGGCGTTGCGCCTAGGACTCTCTTAGATAAACGATGATCTTTAAGAAATTCGTACGCCGTGGAGACAATTTTAGCCTCATCCTTTCCAACGGTCGTAAAACATGACAGAGTTCCTTTTTTCCCCTCTCCGGCGAATCACGCCATTTTCTAGGAAAAAGAAATGAAAAAAAAGGAAAAACCTGTTGCTTCAGCAAGTACTGTACAATCGGGTAATTATTAAATGAGGCAACGAGAGGTAAAGGGGTGTCAGTAGGGCAGTTTGACGAAAAATGGACAAGAGAGTTGAAATTTAAAAATTGTTATATTGCTGCAAATAATATATTAAATTAATGGTAATAATACGAGGTTTATGAAATTATAAAGAAATTTTTCAGAAATTTTTTTTAATTATTATTTTTTGAGCCAAAAGTTATCGTACACCAAACTTTCATTTAGGAAAAATGGAGTATTTTCATTCACTCAGGATTATTATTTAAAGCAGCAGCATTTTTATTGTGTGTATAATTGCCATTTGTGACGTTTGTCTATCTTTTGGAACACTTAAGTTTCCATACAAAATATTTAACAGGATTTTTAATGTAAATAAAGTTGTAAATCGCTGTCATACCCGTCTCAAAAAAGATGCTTAATTTACGATAGCAAATGTATTCCTCCATGGGAAAAAATGAAATTTTCCAAGAGTCTAACGTTTGCAAATATCGTCGCCTCAGAGCAACATTAAGACATCTAATCTTAAAAATAAGACTAAGATATTGCTCTAAGGCGACGATATATCAAAGCTTGGAAAATATTTCTTTGCAAAATAAATTACTTCTCTTAGTAGGGGAAGTTGGATGAATTAGAGTACAATGTTTTAGTTTGATCAATTTTAGGGGAGGGTGGCTCAAAGCGGGTAGGTTTTCGAAGAACGCTCGAAAATTATAGTTTTGGATGTTTATCACAACAATTTTGGTTTTATCTCCCAGCAGGGCTTTTGAACTTCAAAATAAAAAGTGATTTTTGTATTATTTCAAACCCAATATTTATTTATTATCAAACTTTACAAACATCTGAAATACCCGCTTTGCCCTACCAGGGAGCCCAAAGCGGGTAAGCTTAAAGAATTGTGATTTGGTACATTTGCCAATCAAATATAAAGTTATAAATTATTAAAATAATTGACCAGCTACCTGCCGTTATGAAAAACATATATATAAAAATGTTGTACTTACCCAATTTAAAGTCAGCACATTTGTTTATAAAACACAAAGAAATAACTGATTAAATTAATAGACTAATTAGTTGCCATCTTAAAAAATAACTGTTTAAAGTTATACTTATCCTATTGAAATAGAAAATATAAGTCTGCACATGTGCCAAGAAATTATAAATGAGACATTGTAAGAATCAGGCAGGTTGTGATTGTTGACATTTTTAATTTTCTTTATTTTCGCACATGTTGTTCCTTATCATGAATGTAACGTAAATTCAAACTATGAGCTTTGTGTGACATACAGTTTTTGGGAAATTAAATTTTGAAATTTAGGGGGCGTGGCACATTTTTGCGTGTCTTTCAAATTTGCAGATTTTAAAGTTCTTATTGCTTCAAACGCTCAAATAATGACATGGATTTTTAAATTCTATACTATTATATCTTCATGTTAGGTACTATTACAGGTATCAAATCGGTGTCACTACGAGGGCGACGCCCACAAACTCCGTTTGAAAATGACCGAAAATGACTTTTTTTACTATATTCAAGGCCAACTTTCTCAAAGCGCCTTCATAAGGACACCAACGTTTTTAACATAAGTTTCTAGCTGCACTTGCATACATCAAAAATATGTAATAAAATTGGCGTCACTATAAGGGCACCAGAAGACATTGAAACTTTTATTTGATAAATTTCACAAAAACACAAATGTTTAAAATCAAACTACCACTCTCTCCCTCATAGCAGCGATCTGAAGCTAATTAAGTTTGATAACCAACATGTTTGTCTAACATTTGCACTAAAAAAAATCGGTGTCACTCCTATTACTTTCGGAAATATAATCATTCGAAGTTATTACGGTATGGCGTTATTAAAAAAAAAAAAAAAAGACTTTTCAAAATTGAATAGCTTTTTGCATCGTTTGTTTTCAATTTTATTATAAAATTACAGTAAAGACACCTAAAATAATGAGTTTCTAATTACTTTTTATGAAAAAGCTTTTTAAAAAGCATTAGAAACAGGGTTGGGTTTTGGACTGTCCAAAACTGGTTTAGGACAGGACAGGTGGTTTTTACCGTCCAAAACTGTCTAAAACTGTCCAAAATTGTCCAAAACTGTCTTAAACTGCCCAAAACTAAAGGGGTGTAATATAATAAATTTGTTTTAATGCAATATTCGTAATACATAAATATAGATATTTGAAGAAGTTTAATTAATAAGTATTCAATAATATTTTTCTCCAAATGTTCATTTAAAAATATTTTACTTAAAGAAATGCCAGTAACTAGTACATAAAAACTTCCTTATGTAGCAGTTGGTAGAGTTATGAAAAGAAATACACAACACTACCAAGACAACTAATTTCAGTTCCATTTATAACTCAAAGGAATGCTATTAAATGTGCAATAAATATTGAGGTGGAAAAAAAAAGCTTAATTTTTTTAATGGTTTTCGCAAGTAATGTTTTAATAAAAATTACTTTTTTAATCATAGATTAAAGAACAAGAAATTGATGATTAAACACTTAATTATAAAACTCTTGTGCTATTCTTTTTTTAGTTCATATTTTTAATATAATACATTCTGTAACTACAAAAATTTGTAACTTATTGCATTTAAGTCAATTATTGAACTATATTTTGAACACTTTCTTTTGCACATATGCATAAATGTCGAAAAATTTGATTAATGAAGAAAAAAACTCCTGCATACAAATTGAAATTTTTATTGAAGAATTTAATTTCTACATAACTAGATTAAAATCAGCTGCATAAATAAGTTATATATTTATACTTGAATATCCACATTGAATAAATGTATTAAATAGTCAAAAAAATAGTTTTGACACATTTTGTTCTGTTTTTGATATTTTCTCACAATATAGTTTCTCAAAAAATAGTTTTGGACACTTTCGGACACAAGGGTTTTGAACAGAATGGTTAAAACCTTGCCAACCCTGCTTTCATTTGCACACATGCATAAACATAGGGAAATTTGGTTACTATTATCAAAAAAATAATAAATAAAAAATAACATAGACTCATGCATACAAATTGAAATTGTAATCAAGAATTCAACTTCTATGTAACTAGATTAAAATCAGCTGCCCAAATAAGTTGAATGTTCTTACTGAATAAATGTTCAATCTAAAGCATTACTTTAATACATTTTATTCTGTTTTTAATGTTTTTTCACAAAATACAATTTTTCTAAAAACATAGTTTTGGACACTTTTAGACAGTTTTGGACAGGACGGTAAAAACCAGGGTTTTTACCGTGGTTTTTACCGTAGTGAACCTTACCAACCCTGATTAGAAACACAGTATATCGATATAGGTACAGATGGACATATTGTGCAATGTGCATTATAAAGCTTCAAATAGTCATACTAATATTCATATTTTTTCAATCATACTAATTTTTAATTTTTATTTATATTAAAAATGCAACTATTTATTGTTACCTAAACTAAATAAACATAATGTCATACATAGTTATGAACATAATGTATTATATAGCAAGTATGCTTTGTCTGAAACATAATTTGAGGATGACGTAAACTGAAACAAAGAAAACATAAGAAATCAAATCAACCAGTTTCAGAAAGACGGTCATATCTTATTGAAATCTGGTAATTTTGTAGCACTAAAGCTTGAGAAAACATGGTATCCCAGAGGAATAGTAGAAGTTGACCATTTGCTTATCTAACTACAACTAGCCCCCTCATAGCAGAGATCTAAAACTAATTAAGTTTGATAACCAACATGATTGCCTATCATTTATACTAATAGAATTGGTGTCACTCTTACTATTTTTGGAAATATAATCATTCGAAGTTGTCTCGTTTTTTTTTCATTTATTTATTTTTTAATTTACTTCATCTTTATTTATTTATTTTTTTTTAATTTAATCTTTTCACACCCAGATAGGTTTTTTGACAATATTTATTTTTAATTTATTACAAAGAAGGTTAACTTTTAACATAAACAGCTTTGGGCAGTAAGAGCTTCTTTACCTTGAATAGAAAATGATCATTTTGATATAGGTACAGCGGGATCTATTGTGCATAATGACATGCTAGATTATCATGCCCATACCAATACTCGCCTTGCTTTCCTGCCAAACAAATTTATTTATTCCAATCCTTCTTGCCATGCATTTGACCTTAACTTGCAAATGATCAACTTCTACTATTTCTCCGGGATACCATGTTTTCCCATGCTTTAGTGCTATAAAATTACCAGAGTTCAATAACAGTTGACCGTCTTTCTGAAACTGGTTGATTTAATTTTCTATGTTTTCTTTGTTTCAGTTTAGGTCATCCTCACATTATGTTTCAGATTAAGAATATTCGCTATATAATACATTATGTTCATAACTATGCAAACATTGTGTTTATTTAGTAAAGGTAAAAATAAATAGTTGGATTTTTAATGAAAATAAAAAAATAAAAAAATAGTATGATTGAAAATATATATATATTAGTATGACTATTTTAAGCAAATAATGCACATTACATCCATTTGTACCTATATCAATTTACTGTGTTTCTAATTCTTTTTATAAAGCTTTTTTATAAAAAGCATTAGAAACACATTATTTTAGGTGTCACTACTGTAATTTTATAATAAAGTTTATAACAAACGATGCAAAAAGCCATTCGAATTTGAAAAGTCTCTTTTTTTTAAATAACGCCATAACGTACTAACTTCGAATGGTTATATTTCCGAAAGTAATAGGAGTGACACCATTTTTTTTAGCGCAAATGTTAGCTAAATAGATTGGTTATCAAACTTAATTAGTTTCAGATCTCTGCTATGAGGGCGATAGTTGTAGTTAGATTTTAAACATTCGTGTTTTTGTGAAATTTATCAAATAAAAGTTTCAATATCTTCTGGCGCCCTTATAGGGACGCCAATTTTATTATATATTTTTGATGTATGCCAGTGTAGCTAGAAATTAATGTAAAAACGTTGGTGTGATCATGAAGGCGCTTTGAGAAAATTGGTCTTGAATATAGTAAAAAATTTCATTTCGGTCATTTTTAAACATATTTTGTGGGCGTCGCCCTCGTAGTGACACCGATTTGACAGCTGTAATAATATCTAACACAACGTGACCACATAAAAGTATGGAACTTAAAAATCCATGCCATTATAGGGGCGCTTAAGGCAACAAGAATTTTAAAATCTGCAAATTTGAAAAACACGCAAAAATGTGCCACGCTCTCTAAATTTAAAAATTTAGTTTCCCAAAAATATTAAGTCAGACAAAGCTCATATTTTGGATTTACATTGCATTCATGATGAGAAACAACATATGTGCAAATATGGAAGATTAAAAATGTCAACAATCACAAATACCCTAAACTGCCTGATTCTTACAGACAGTGGCTCATACATATATGATGAAATCCTATACCTTTGCCCGAAGGCACGTTTTTTATTTCAATAATTATAACCTTAAATTTAAAAAATAAACAAGCGAAATGACTATCGTAGTTTGTAAATGGATGGCGTCAGAATAACATACTATTGTTGACAATCAAAAAAATAAGCTCGTCTTCGTCTAATCACAAGTTACAAAACTTCATTTTTTAAAAATTTTTTAAAAATGTGTCATTTTTTTAATTTTAAGCCTGATTGCGCCATGCCGCTCCACTGCTGCTTCGCTGGGACTGATTAAAACTCGGAGGGGGGGGGGGTCATGTAAACACGACATACGTGCGCGAGATCGCCGCTTACAAACCATGGGAGGGGAGGGGACATACGTAGGCTTACCTGCTTTGGGGCGACCTACCCGCTTTGGGCCACCCTCCCCTAATTCTGTAAGGAATTTTTACTGTGACGAGTGTGACAACATTCAAAATAGTTATTAAAAAATTTCTAAATAAAACAGAAGATTAAGGCATTTTATTTTGAAACAAATTTGCAATGTGGCTAAAAAAAAATCAACTAAAAGTCCTATAACATGTCATATTTGAAATATTTCAGTACCGTGGGGCTATTTGGACCCGAAATTTCATGTTTTTTGTGAATTTTACACTGATTTTTTGGTTAAACCCATAATGTGCACTGATCACCTTGCTTTTACCACTTTTCAGACGTTATGCTACCATCTTAGGCCTTTTTAAAACAATTTTAACTCTTTATATATTTTTTTCTATTTTTAAAAATTGGGTTCAAGTAACCCCGCGCTGGGGCTATTTGGTCCCATTCAGCAAAACCATTAGAAAAACAGGTGGTGGCATCAAGGAGAACCAAAGATTTTGAAAGAAAACTCAAAACATACATTCTAGTGAGCAAACTATTTATATAAATTTCAAATTATTTAGATAAATTAATATAAAATCAATGTACATTCATAAAAATATATTTTTAGGCAAACATAATTACTTAAATAGAAATATTATCTAACTACAACTAAAAACCAATCGAAATGCTCATGATTTAAACATTTGAAAGAATGAAAACTCCTCTCTTTAATGTCTTGGGTAGATTTATTTTCTCTGATAGTATTTAATACTTGCTCTTCCTCGCTACAAATACTACAGGATGCCCAGGCTTGTTTTGTGAGCGATCTTTTAATTTCCTTTTTCGAGTTGATATGCTTAAGTCAAAATGGGCTGATGCCATTCTCTAAGACATTTCTCCGGAATTGATTGAATCAGGATACATTTGTAATTTTTCCTTTTAATAATCTGCATATTTCCTGCTTCAAAAAGTTCTTTTTTACTTTCGGACCCTTTTTATCCCCAGATCTGCAAATAATAGGTTATAAAAAGTAACTAACCTCTTTATTTCAAAAGATTACATGCCTTATTTAACATAATTTAGTGATGAAATGTGGTCTGGGGCTGCTTGAACGCTGGGTTCAAGTTGCACCATTTTAAGGCAACCTATGCACTTTTACTAACTTATATTAGTTACTGTGTTAATTATATAGCTATAACCTTAAAACACTGTTATTTAATTAAGAAATAGGATGCAAACATAAAATCATCTTTACCTTGATGATATCAGATGTTTCCGCGAACTTACATGTGAAAGTTTGCAGACACTAAAAACAACTGTTTAGACAACTAACCAATTATCCTCTTATCTTATCCTAATTAATTAACCTCAATCAGAAAAAGTCAGGAATAGCAGAAACTTTGTTTCATGCAACAGCATCTGCCTAGTACTGCTACCTGTTATGGAGAAGGTTTTTAAGTGTTTACATTGAGTTTTATAGGACCAGGGTGGATTTTAAACATTTTTTTCTCATGGGTTCAAATAGCCCCTAAAGGCTCAAACAGCCCCAGTTTACGGTATTTTTTTTTCCAAGATTTTTTGTTTCTATTTTCTGAAAATGCCTCAGCCACATTTTTTTTCAAGAGAAAAAAGTAATATCGGAGACACTGCAGTTATACAACAAGTACAACAGATTCTCAGGATAAAATTACAAAATTCTCATTAACCAATTATCACATTTACAAGTTGTGCATAAAAGAGAATACAATTTACTCTCTTATGGAAATAAGTAACTGCAGCATGACAATACGATGTATGCTACAATTTAAAATGCGTAACTGATCTGAAAACGGAATTTTTTCAACCATGAAAACAAAAAAACTTTCGGATTGCTGTAGAGCTCAATCTAAAAACATGTGCAACAATCAAACTGGTGCTTCTTTCAAAGGCAGAGGATTGTCAACTGACATGAGACTAGAAATTTTTCATCATTTTGTATAGAAAGGGACACTAGTAGTATTGTGGGGGCTAAATGTAGTCAAATTTGTAAAATTGAGCTAAGTAAAAACAAGTTGCTTTTCATTTAATTTTAAGCCAACCCTTTTTTCTTCGTTACCAAAGATTTAAAACTGCGTTTGAGACCTGCATTTCGAAATATTTTCCTTATCGATCTCCTCTACCTTCTTTCTCCCTCTAACGTAACCGAAGACAGCATAAAATTGAGTTTCTTAGATTTGTACTTTTGATATCTTTTTCTTCAAAGTAATAACTTAAACATAAAGAATTTTTCGGTATTAAACTTATCTTAACCTTTATAAGTAAACCCTATTTCTGTTTTATTTTTAATTTAAAACTTGATGATGGGTAGAGATGGTTTTTTGGAAAAATAAAAAATCCTGCACTGTTTGACCATTAGTACAAACATTCCAAGCAAGTTTGTTAAAAATTTTAAAATGGCACCTCCCAATATGATCGACTAGATTCACCACTGGGTTAGGGAACTGTTCTGATTTTTTTGCAGGGGGGGGGGAGGGTAGGAAGGGGGACAGAACTTATAAATCTGGGTCAATCACAATTGGTAGAAGAAACTCTAATCTGTTAGAGTTGGTAGCAGCCCTGGATACTATACAGTACGATTCATAAAATTTAGTCAGCGAAAGCCTACGTAAATTTTGTATGTCCGCGTTTACCTCTAAACTTAAAAAAAGCCCAAGGTCAGGTGATTGCAACTGTCCCCTTCCGGCTATGCGAAATTAATGTAATGTCATGCAAGCGGGCGTGATTTTTGCTATTTTTAAATAAAATTTGCATTGATTTTCTACTTTTTGCCGCCCCCGCCCCCTTCTCCGGTGAAAAATTCAAAATGACGAGCCTGCTTGCATCCCTTTCTTTCTCACTGCATCATATCTTTTTTTTTTTTCGTGCAGCAGGAAAGCACTTCTTTGTGTTTTCTACTTCTTGGAACAACGAATGTATTTACGCCCAAATATAATATCGCCGTTTTTCAACATATTTCATAAACAACTGCTTAAATAAAAAATATAAAAATGTGCTCAAGAAATTATAAAATTAATTCTTTGCTTAATATTAGATGAAATGTCCTCCTTTGTTCCAAATGTAAAACCTAAAACTTCCGGGAGGATGGCCATGTGTTAGCAAGGAAGGAAAAAAAACTCCCCTTTTTGGCTTCGCTAATTCCTCTTTTTTTCAGTGTACGCACCATTTTTCTTCTTAATTCTTTTTTTCTTCTTTAATTCCTTTTTTTTTTCGTCCCTTTGACTTGAGGAAAAAAAAAAAAAAAAAAACCGTACGAGTAAATGCCGCCAACTTCTTACAGTGAAAAACCCCTTTAGTTTTTTTTTTTTTTTGCTTACACATCTGTTAGATAAGAAATAACAATTCTTTAAATCTAATCTTAATATCTAAGATAGATATTAAGAGCAGTATTCTTGATTCAGTGAATAGGTATTCAAATGAAAAAGAACGTTTTTTTAAAATAATAACTGGATTTTAATTCACTTAACTGTCACTTTCAAGCTTGACATAATCTTTGAATAGGATTACCTAAGACAAACTTAAGAACAAAGATGTAGGAGTGCTGTTAAGGTACGACATTTGGCACGAAAATATCCATTTTTGCAACAAAAACCCTTTGAATCTGAAATTTGAATCCAAAATAAGAAAAAAGGCACCACTGACCTTAACAAATTGCAAAGACGGTTGTATAGCAAGTCAGTCTGCTTGTTTTGAGATTCTTCGCCATTATCATCCCCTTTTAAGAAGAAGCCGTAAAACTTGTCTGTAAATGGATGAATTTATATGCGATATGTATTACCTTCAGAAAATGAAGCACTAATTAATCTTCTTTTCTGTAACAACAGGGTCCATAAAAGACAATGCTCATAATTACATCCTCCTGCATCCAAATTACTTTGGAAGATGAATCTCGCTTAAGTAGAAACATTTTCTGGTGTGCCCTGTAATTAAGATGCTGCAACTGTATGATAAATATTGAATAAATATCTTTCGATTATGATTGATAATGGAAGCGAAATTTTTACATGATTTTGCGTGCATTTTTATCGTTGAATAACTGCTAAACAAATGGTGGAAATAAATGCGGTTAAAATAAACTTTAGTTTTCCTTATGACAGCGGATTAAGAACTGTAGTTTGTTTTTTAATACTATGTTATTTTTTGCAAAATCTACTCTGCTGTGGGCAGGTAAATGTTGGAATTAGACGTTATTTTTTTTTCTACAGCGCAAACCAAATAAGCAAACCCATTGGCCCACACATTTATTACGGGGCATCGCGCAACCATTTGATGCCCCCTGCCGCTTTTTTTTTTTCAAATTTAGATATAGAAGCATAAAAATAAGCTTACGGTTGCCATGTTCTTACATACAAAAAAAAAAAAAAAAAAAGTCGGTAACCTGGTCTTATGTACTGAGGCTGCTCATTTACCGGGAAAAAGCTGTTTTCCATAATAATGGGAAATACCGAGACAAACTAATATACTTAAGAAAAAATAAAGAGAAAGGACATCGTTTTCAACGATTCTTTTATATAAAGATTGATTTGCACAAAAATATAGTTAAATAATAACAATTCTAAGTGAAATCAATTTTAAAAGATTAAAAAAAAAAAAAAAAAGCAAGGAAGACAAAACAATAGTAAGGGAATTCGGGGCAGGGTGAAATAGTGGGGTAAAGTGAAATGGTGAGATATTTACTCTGCTTTTAGCGCCACCTATCTAGTAATATTTTAACTATGTTGTATCATATGTAGTCTACTGCAGTCAAGAAAAAAATTACCTTTGAAATTCAAAGAATATGATAATACAAGCAATTTTCAAAAATTGATACTCGTATTGTAAGATTTTGATGTAAGTCAATAATTATTTCTGTTGTAGTTAAATGATAAAGTAAGTGTTGTTAGCATTTTAAATATTAATTGAGACCTACTAATATAAAGTGAAGTTTTTTTTTTTAAATTTTAAGCTTATTTGTTCTTTAAATGGTTTGCATAGTTAGTCAAGTGTATGTGAGGCAAAGTGAAATAGTACATTTCTTTTACTTATTCAATCCGTTCTTCATATCACTTACGTATTCTCTCGTTTATTAATTATTTCCTTTACATTCCTTCATTTAATAATTCTCTTATTTATTCATTCATTCATTTATTTTCTTACTCATTCACTATTTTGTTCACTTATTTATTTTTTCTCATATACTCACTTATATATTTATTTTTTTAATTTGTTTCATTTCCTTTTCATTAATTCATTCATTCTTTTATTTACTAATTTATTGATCAAAAAGTAATCGAATAGAAAATATTTCCAAAGAAAAATATCTTGTTTTTCATTTTGCCCCATGAAAATAAAAAAAGAAGACTACCCTTTTTTGGCAGTACAAATTCGCTGCTAAAAATAAAAAAATAATGTTTCAATGCAAGATTTATTATAAAACATAATGTTCTTTCTTCATGTACCGTAATTTTCAGAACAAATTTCCAATTTGTTCATTTTGAAAAAGTAAGTTATCTTAACTATTTCGCTTTGCCTCAAATTCCCCTACGCGACGTATCAGTAATAAATAGGGATTTGCAATACCGGTAAACCGAATACTTGTATTTCGAGCAATTTGGCAATTTCGTAATACCGGTATTTGCTGAGAAAAATACCGGTATTTTCGGTATTAGATGAAAAAATAGTTTTAATACAATAATTTTCAATTTAACTTATTAAATATCTGTTTATATTTTAAATGTACATTTATTTTTCCATGATACAGAACCAAAATCAATCTATTGATGTAAAAATTTAGCATCTAAAGCATGAACTAATAGAATATCATTAAACAAAAGTATTTTGTGAGCCATGTTTTTTTTTTTTCATTTCCCTGATCGCTCATTTTCCTTTTTGGGAAAGTTAATTTCGAGTTTAATTTTGAATCCCCCCTCTCCTTTGTCCGATGATTGTTCTATGAATTCAAACCATCAATTGCAGGAATGCTTCGTGATTTTTTTCTTAAATATTTGTCTCAACTGTACTAAATTTTGACAAAACTGTTTCTTGTTAGCATTACAAAAGGCAATTTGTTGGCACCAGTATTGATTTGTTGTGCCGTCTCGCTATTTGGCTTCATACTTGGCAAGATAATGTTTAGAAATTATATATTGCCTTGAAAATTTGAATAGAGGAAAAACATAAATATGTTTCACAAATGCAAAGATATTTTCAGATATTTACATAACTATAATTGCAAAAAATTTTGAAAAGAAAGCTAAAACGAATAAGAGAAACCAACAAGATCAAATTTAGTCAAGTTTATCGTAAATTTCAAACCGAAGGGATAATAAAAAGTAAGCACAAATCCTTCCTGTTCAAGAGAAAATGATGTTAATATTGGAAAAGCATCGTCTCTCAGGAAAGAAATTTCAACTAGCTTTAAATTAAAAAAATAATGGAAATACACACAATACGAAAGAAACACACACACACACACACAAAAGGGTTTATCCAAAAATGACATGCGTCAGACCGAATTTTTTTTGAAGATAAAATACTTTTAGGCAATTAAATTAAATGAGGTGTCTCACGCATTGTTAATAGTACCACCTTCCTGCGTGAATTCAGAAAGAGTAGTTTCAACTGTAGGAAAGTTGAGCACTAAAATGAGTTCCAGGTTTAGAGACAATTCAATAGATGCATTATGTTTTTTACTGGTATTGAATTTTTATTATGACATTTGTTCGTTCATTTTATATTTGTTCACAATACTTTTTCATAATAATACAAATTTTGTACATAATTACGAAATGTGGCAACGAAACAATATGTTTTCAAGCAATTTTTGAGAAATTTCAAATACCGGTATTAATACCGGTATTCCAGTATCACGTTTCAAAAATACCGAATACCGGTACTGAGTTTTTGGTCCGGTATTACAATCACTAGTAATAAATGAAGAGTGAAGATTTTTTTTTCTAAGAAAAGGTAATTATAAAAGTTAAAGTTACTGATTGTGTAAGAAATTTGTTTGAGAAAAATATATTTCCACCAAATAAGATCTGGTGCCGAAGGAAACATCGTATGACACGTTAATAAAAATTATAGCAATTTTTATTGACTTGAAAAGAATTTAGAAACAAAACTTAACTAGAAAGAGAGGCACATGGATGTCCACCCCCCTCCCCCCAAGTCAGCTTTAAGATAGTCGTAGGCTAACCAGCTTCCCCCCTTTCGAATCTGCTTTGAACCCCTCCCTCTTTTCAATGCACCAGCCGCCTATGAATCCTTAGAAAGGTTTTTTTTAATATGGAATTGATCACTATAATGGTCTTCATTTGCTCTCGTATATCCCCCCCCCCCAAAAAAAATAAAGAAAAATTCACTCCTCTAAAACATACCAAGTAATAGTTTCATGCTTTGGGAAGGGTGAGGGGGAAGACCCCTATCTGTATTTTCATCTCAAGTAAAACGTTGCTTGTCACTTCAGCTGTATGTTTCTAATGAATGAATGTTTATTTCAATGAGTTTTTTTTTTTTTTTTGGAACTTAAAACGTGTTTACTGCTACATCCATCTTCACTCTTTATGCATTTTGGGTGAAACTCATGTGCTGACAGCATGACGAAAATCAGAAAGCAAACAAAATGTGGGCTTTCCGGAAGTAGAAGACGTTACACAATATTTGATGTCTCGTTTTCGTTTTTACAAGTCTGAGGCATATTCTGTGCACTTCCTGAAGTCTAGAGACTGTCCTTCGAAAACTGTTGCACAGCCACCCGCTTTTTATTTCTATTTTCGACCATGACACTGCCTCATAAAAAAATTAGCTTGAGGTCGTAGAGGCGATGACGAACCAGGCTATTGGGTTGACTAGTACACAGGGCCTCAGATCTCACATTTTAAAGATCCTTCATTTTTTCGTCAGGAAGAGCGCTTTTGACAAGAGAGTCTTTGTCCAAGTTCTGCGTACGTTGATCGCATCATGAGTTATTCCGACTTTATGGAGACAACGTTGTTCTTTTGCTGAAATTCCAACTAGAAATATTTGGAAGATTTTCGCACCTTTCAAGTATTTCCATTCCTTTTTTACTGTCAAAAATATTTTCAAATTATTTTCAAAAAATTCTTTCTCTATTTTTACCGCAAAAATACGAAAATAAAAGAGAGCAAATTTTGGTAATTCTCTTTACATTGATATTATACATAGAAATACATTCTATGATAATGTATGCAAAAGATTATTCACTAAGAACTGAATGCAAGAGAGTGATGCTGTTTAAATAAATCACAAGGCAAAAACTTTAATCATTGGGTTTCTAAGCGAAACGTCGCGTCGCGTCGGGTACAACATTCAGACCACATCCTCTCAAATTTACCTGTATTTATGAAATTGAAATACTCGCTTGCTACAAGTAAATATTTGCTACATATTTGCTCGTTATATCCAAGTGCTCGTAAAAACGGTTTCGGAAAAATCAAAAGGATTCATACATACGAGTATTTGTTTTGCTCTTTTTTTCTGTACCGTACTTAAGAAGTTAGTTAATTTCCTTTCAACTGTCTTATTGTAGTTTCTTACGTTATTGTTTCTCGACTAGAAGCCTATTTAAAACTCATAGCCGAATTATCGTCATTTGCACCCGCGACTTCGGTAAAAGTTTCAAGTTTTTTTTATCATCCAAAGTCGTTGAGTATGGTATAGAATATTGATTCAGCTTGAAGTTCTTCACGTTCATCATCATCATCATCGTCGTTTTCCTCATTTTTTTTTCATCTGCTTCAGCATGAACTTGACCTGCAATATCCTATAAAGCAGGTATATCTCGGCAATGACAACATTATATTATACAAATATACAATTTTCAAATTTTTCTCCTCTACACAAATTTACTAAAAAAAAAAAAAACAAAACAAAGGGAGGGAGAGAGAGAGAGGTCGTCACTTGTTCAAAGAAATTATAACTCACCATTGAATTTTAGTTGACTTTGGAATGTTGAAAGAAATTTTTGAAAAAAGAATAAGCTGAGCTAGAAGTCATTAGAAATTTCACGGATCATAAAAATATATTGCTCGCTTTAAGCAGGTTGACTCGTTGAAAACGAGTTATGCTCCATAGACTTAACTTTCGATCAGCTATATAATACTTTTGATTTCTTTGTTAAAAATTCTCTCATCGCTCCCATGAGTTCCCATGCAAACTAGGTCCCATTCATAGTTACGAGTTTTCAATTAAGTGAAGCAATTAGTTCAAAATTTAGACACATACTAGCTGCGTCGCTCGGCTTTGCACGGTCTAACTCGAAAATCAAAGTTATGTCAAGTGACGCGTGTTCAGCCACCAGGCTTAAACTAAAAAAAAAAAACAAGTATAATTTTGCGGTAGATTACGTAAAAATAACCAATAAGGAAACATTTTAAATTCTCCGATTTCAGGGAAAGCTTCAAAACAAAAGTTGAAATTTTATTTGTTCATATTCGAGTAAAAAAAAATGGCAACAGATATTTTTTCCCAATGATTTTCTTCACATTACAAATTTTGATAAAAGCATTGTTACAGAAAGTTGAGATGAAGCACTGAACAATAGTTTGAATGGAGGAAGGCCTTCGAAAAATAGGGATTTTATGTCGAAATCTAAGTGTCATAATTAAAGTTTTTAATTGATATCTCCGCTAATTATTATCGGAGTATTAGATAAGTAGCCAAACATAAAGACGGGAAAATTAGGAATCTATCGATACCTGGCTCGATGGTCAGTTCATTGGCGTTCGAGAGAAGAAACTTGGACATACATACATAGATATATAGCTAAGGGGAGGTCGGGCACGTTGATCCGCTTTCTTACTTATCATTTTTTATTTCATCAAAAAATTTAATGAACAGCTCGATTTTATACAATAAGTTTCACTAAACACTTCTCAACACCACAGATTTTTTTTGGAAGTGTTGAATTGATGAACTTTTTTTACATTAATTTTTTAACGGAACCTCGTAAAGTGGACCAATGTGCCCCACGGGTGGGGAACGTTGGTCCGCATAACTCAAACAACATTTGTTATAATTTTAGTGATAAATACTAAAACTTTGTAACTACCTTATTCCCTTTTTTGGGTAGAGTGAAAAATATGGAGTTTCAAAACCAATATACCATATTAAATTGATTTTAATTGATACATCATCTTCATTTAAAAACAGCAATAAATATTTACCATTAATTTTTTAAAATTCAAAGTGCTACTTCTTGAGCTTTGGAAGCAGCACTTTTATTGGACTGAGTTTTGGAAAGATTGAAGTCATATGTTACTTTTATGCAAAGTTACATCAATATTTGCTAGAGGGGAAAAGCTCTTTTTTTCTTTATTGCGTTGCATAAAACAATTATAAAAAGAAATGAATTCGCTTATATTAATACCATTTATTTCAAAGAAAAAGTGCAATAAAATTAACAGCTTTAAGTTAGCATATTTTTGTGTTCTGAAATCAAAATTAGATAATCTTATGAAAAACTATATTTTTGTATTCCTTTAATCACTTATTTTTTTATTTTGTTTCTATGTAGAATGCTTGTTCAGCAAAAAAAAAAAAAAAATGTTTAATACAGGAACTTTATTGTACATGTATTGCATATTTTCCTGAAAACAATTGTCTACAAAAATTTAAAAGTATATTCGAAAATATAACAGTAAAAAAGTGCAGATATGAAATAAATCTTTTCGTAAAATTAATTTAGTATAATTTTTGTTAAATAATTATAAAATATATCTTTTCTTTTTTTTGCCCTTAGTTTTTATAGTTATTATTTCGAAACATGTGTGACATGAAATGAAATGAGTGTATAATATACAAACAGTGAGAATACTATTATAATTATTGAGATTTAAGAGAAAAAAAAGTTTTAAAGTTATGTGGGGTAGGTTGGTCCGGTCCAACGTGCCCCACAAAGAGTGGACCAACCTACCCAAGCTTCTTGGTCTTAAAAAGTGTTGTCATAACTTTTTTCTTTTTGACAAAAAATGAAAACATTACCAATTATAATGAACTAAAGGAACTTACTGTAAGAAAGGAGTTCAATTTCCCCCCAATATCTTGATGAAAACCATTAAAAAAGAATAAAGTTAGTTTTCCAAAAATTACTCAGGACTACCGAAATAATTTTCTGGAATAAAATTTGTTCAAAATAACTGTGCCATGTGATTTCATTATAGGATTTGTAGGACCGTAGGTGCTATTTGTTAATCATAAAATAAAATAAAAAACATCAATAGTATTAAAATAACTGAGACCGGTGCAACGTGCGCTGCGGTCGAATCTGCCCCACCTCCCCCTACATACGCTCAGTTTTTAACTGTATAAGATGAATAAATGTTCTTTGTATCTGCCTGTAGAAACGACCGACGACGCAATGATAGGGAACGGGTTGCAAGTTATACTATATATGCACGTTATAATTTTTATGATCAATTTCCTCCCTATAGGAGACAATTCTGACTTGTTTCTTCCCCCTTCCTCCCCAGAAGAAAAATTACTTTTGTGCTGATAGTCTGCAGCATATCAATGTAGTCTACTCTTTAATTCGTCGGTATAAGCTTAAAATATATCCATTGCTAATAAAAAAGTACTTTGAAATTCCGTGGGAATTCGGACAAAATTTGGCATTTATTATGATCTAAAATTAATTAGTGATTGCTTAGGAATCTTCTCCATCAATGTCTTTCAATTTGGCGTTCAACGTTGCAATTATTTAGAAGGCCATATTAAGGAAATTTATTCCTCCATGATTAAGGACTTCAGAAATATTTATGACAGCCTTTATTTAAAGTAAGATTGATACTGTAAATAGTGTCCAAACAATGCCTCTGTGAGTTTTGTACTCACAGAAAAAAAATAATTTTCAGAATCAATAAAGGCATAAGCTGGTATAAATTGCAGAGTCTGTGCGATTCAATGTTATTTTTATCAACTCTATTAAGCTGCAGAATACTCGGAGCCAAAGTTTCTTAATTTACCATTTGAACACTTTGTACTCTTTAGAATGAAAGTCTTGATCTCTTATGTTAAATACATAAGAAATAAATAATATTTACTTGACAAAATTGCTAATTTCCTACGCCGAAAAGCTTTAACTAAAGCATCATTGTTGATTTACAAAATTCTTCGTCAACTTACTTAACCAAAAGGATGCCATCAATAATTCCATAATTGCAAAACATCAGTATCATACGATTTTAGAGCACATGACAGGGTGTCAGAAAAGTCCTTGGCACATTTTAAAAACTCATAGAATAGCAAAAAAAAAAAAAAATTGTCGAATGAATATGTGGTTTTCACCATAATGCTTCACAGGTTCAAAATTGTCCTATGACATCGTAAAAAAAAAGAAGATAAAAGAGTTTAATTGTAACGAATTTACGTTGACAGCTGTATAGTCACGGTAAGAAAAACAAACGATGTATAACGTGAGCTGTTTAATCAGTTTATTAAGCAATCATTCAGAAAGCATTACCTTTCATAATCAGAGTTCAAATCGTATGTTGTTCGAACCACATTTAAACGGTACTCAAATTCATCCCTTGTTTACAAACGGTGCACACAATGAACGCTAGTAATGAAAAATTAAATATTTCTATCTGTTAAATAAAATGATTAAACATGTCACCTGACGATTGTTTTTCTTACTGGGACGATGCCGCTATCAATGTAAATTACTAAAATTACGTTTTTTTTACGATGTCATAAATGCTTCTTGAACCTGTTTGATATGGCACAAATAGCATATTCATACGACAATTTTTTGCTTTTCTATGATTTTTTTTAAATGTGTCAAGGACTTTTCAGACGTCCTGTATCTCGTTTAGCATTACACGCGAGTACTTAAAAAGTGTACTCTTGACCTATATTGCCATAAATATATATTTAAAATTTTCTTTCACATTCAGTTTCATTTGGTTTCTTAAAGTTAGAAAAAAATTATCCAACTCAATTCAAATGAACGTTTTACAATCTATGGTATGTAAGATTTTAAAGAAATGTAGGACTAACCAACTAAAAAGCAACCGAAGTAAACGAGGTAGAAAAATTGTAACACCTGGCAGAGATGAATCCAAATTAAAATAAATCGTCTAAAATAATCGCTGAAAAATGCTTCTTACGTCCATAAGAGTTAGAAAAAATGTATAGTTATCTTGTCAACTCCAACTACAACGAATGTATAAACTACAGTTTTAATTGCGGATCTACGAAGTAAGACCAAAGATAAACATGAAACAGAAACGTGCACGACTCTCCTGGAGCAAAAAGAAGCTCATACAGGGGCACAAGGATGGAAAAGTATTATATTCAGTGATGATTTTTTTTTTTTTTTGAATTATCTGTGAACAAAAAAAAAGGTGTTCTGGTTGAACGTTTAAAGAGAAAAGAGTAATAGAAATCTTGTGTAAGACGGTCTCTACAATTTGACACATCCTTTTTGGTTTGTGTGTGCATGAGAGCTGGTGGAATCGGGAAATTATATACACTAGTGTTCGCCAGTGGTCGAAATTCGACCATATTCATAAATGAATATTTGAGAAAACTTGTATGAATTTAACTATTTTCAACATTTTTATTTGTACTCGTACTCATGCTTACTGCATATCTGAAAACATACAATTTTGATACGGACACACAATACCACAATAATAATTTATTCCAATTTTGCTTTTTATCTGTTAATCTCAAACTAAATGGATGAAAAGGGATATTTCGGTAATGGGGTCGTTTCCGAAATTTTCAAAGTATTTTTTACTGAAAGAAGGTGTTTAAAAACAAAGGTTTTAGCAATTTTTTAAATAATTTGAATGAATTTAATATTTTTAACAGCTATTTTAAACGGTGTGCAGATTGAAATTAATTTTTTGGCATCAAAAGCGATAAAATGCCACTCATTGATGCCATTAGCGCACAGCGCAAATTATCATAATCTGAAAACACGGTTGAGAGCAAACCGTAAATATTTAGCTCGCCAAAGTACATCACTTATAACGTCATAAACACCACGCCTTATTTCTAAAATCGGACATTCAAAAAAGTTTTAAATAAACAACTGTTGAGAAAATAAAAGTTTTTTCTGACTCAACATTTTTTTTCTTCTTATTCTATCCATTTCAGTAACTAAAAGTAGTACTTTTGATAGAAGGAAATAACTCCATTCAGAAATTGGTGTGGTCGACAAATTGATGGCTCGAATAATTTAATTTTGGATATCATGTTGCTTTGTGCTAACCCTATGCAAAAACAGAATTTTAAACAAACTTTGAAGATTTTACAGGAAGGAAGGGAGCTCTTCCCTCGAAAAATTTTGAAAATTATGGTCTTAAAAACTGAAGCAATATTTTAATATATTCAGGAGCCAGTCCACTTAAACTTTTTGTTAATGTAGTTTAAAAAACCTAATTGCTAATGATATAAAAGAAAGGCGGTCTGGGGACCCTTGCCCGAATATTTTCTGAAATTCAAGCCTTAAAAATGCGATTGTAAGGAAATATTTTGTAATATTAGGCTCGGTAATTTTTTAAATTCAAGCTGCAAAAACACAATTTTAAGAGATTTTCGATGTTGTTCAGTATTTGGGGGCCTTAAGCTGGAAATTTCGCGAAATTTAAGATCTCGAAACGAAATTTCAGATGCTCCATAATGCTTTCGGTGTGCTTGTAGGGTTGTGTGTTCGGAGGAACAGCATTTTGAATATTTTCTTGTTTTTAGACGAACTTAGGAAACAAGAGAAAACGAAAAGAAATAGGACGAAAGTGGGGGGAATAGAGTTAGCTGATCAATAAGCTGTAACTAAAGAATATTTTAAAGTCAGGCCCCGACAGAATTGGGCCCAGCATTTGCTAAGGCTGGCTCTGTGCAGTCTCCGCTGCACGCACTATTTTGATTACTTTTATGTCTGTTGCATTTAATAAGATCTTCAATTGAAAACATGGAAATTTCTTGAAACTTTTGAAAATTCACTTCTGAGAATTTTGCGAGGCCCTGTGCGCGAGGCCGTCTGCAGTCGCCGCCGCCTAGCGCCGCCACTGTCTACCAATCTTAATACGATCAAGAATTTGTGGTACCGTCAAATCTAAAGAAAGCGGTTCAAGACCTGGTGCCCGCCACCAAACTTGAGCTCGTATCCGCATTCATGGAAACTGTCAGAAACGATCAATGCAAATAGGCGGTAGAATCCGTGCGTGTAAAGATTAAAGCATAGAATCTAGCAAAAAATGAAGCATTCCACTATTGATTCAGAATTGATCGTTCCAGAATCCATCAATCCAGAATTGATATTGTTTCTTTTGAAAGTGCCCCCCCCCCCCCTTTAATTTGAATGTTCTAATTTTTTGACTCTATGTAAACCTTCATCACTATAAACTTTTGGATTATTCTGTCAAAGATTATTTTTAATTGAGTATATTTGAAATGAAATGCACACTTTAAGGTCTAAGAAATGTGGCACGTTTATTTAAATACCTAATTTGCACTTATATTTAGTTAGAATAAACTTTTTTCCAATAAGTGAGAAGTATTCTATTATTTTGAATTTGGGTTGTATAAATTCTGAGAATTTAGGGCTCCCGAGCTCCCGCACTTCTTTTACTAGAAATTAAGATCTGATGTAGGAATGAAAACAAACACTGATTGCCCAAATCTGATATTTCAATTCTCGGAAGACAACCCACACCATCCTTTCAGTTATGAGAATAAACACCGAAAAATAAAAAGTCCTGCTAGGAGTCGGGGAAACTTATGGATGAATTAATCTCGAGCGGAAGTGGTGGATGCTGTTTGTTCTCTTGACATGTCAGCACCAACTGAAGACGTTTATCAATTTCAGCAAAAGATGGTAGTAAACAAGTTTCCTAACTAACCTCATTAAATATGAGTCAGCTGGAAAATTTATTTTTTCTCCTCTCTTGGCGAAAAAAAGTGTATTTCTTTCATTTTCGAGTAATCGAGTTTGATGACGGATCCTTAACAAAGCTAATGAATCGAAAATTCGCACGCCCCCTGATTTTGGGTTCTGTTTAATGCGGAACGATTGTTAAGATAGCAAAGTTTTGTGGTCAAATTCCGAATTAGTTTGGAGACAGATTGTTTTATTTATGAAAAGAAGTGTCAGCGGTGATTTGTTACTTATCTTTTCCATTGAAAGAAATTGAAGGTTAGATTTTACCGCCGCTGAAAGGGATATCAAGAGAGTGAATTATTTTTGGATTTGGGTTGATGACATATGCAAAATATCATCACGCAAATTACGAAAGGTTTTTTTTTTTTTTTTTTGACGCTAAAGATGCACGGCTGAGTAAACTTTTCTGATGTCTGATGTCGTTCGAATGGAATTGTTTCCTTCAGTCAAAAGTACTACTTTTAGTCATTGAAATTGATAGAATAAGCAATATATATATATATATATATATATATATATATATATATATATATATATATATATATATATATATATATATATATATATATATATATATATATATATATATATATATATATATATATATATATATATATATATATATATATATATATACATACATATATGTATATATATATATATTAATTTGAATTTTTGGCATCTTGAATTCAAATTATGCTTTTCGCAATCACGAGCGTGTGTGTGTATGTATGCGCGTGTGTGTTTGTGTAGGCGCATGTGTGTGGGTGCGTGTATGTGTGAGTGTATGTATGCATGTGTGTGCGTGTTGTGTATGCAGTGCTGTGTATGTACGCGCGTGTGTGTGTAGGCGTCATTTCGTGGACAGCACCATTGAAACTTTTAGGGGTGTCAAGCCCAGCTCCTGGGGTAGGCAACCTAGGCGGCCGCCTAGGGCAGATTTTATGGGCAGATTTATACTTGCTTTAGTTATTTTGGGAAATTTCAACTATTGTGGGTTCTTGGTGCGATTTAAAATGTTACCGGATTTGCGGGAATCGTTTTGGGATACCTTGGATAATGCTCCCCCTCCTTACTTTGTAAAACGGTATGGTACTACTTTTCGTTAAAGAGATATTGTCGCCCAATGCTGAGATATTTTTGGTCACCATAAAAGGGCGCTAAACAGTTTTATCCGAAGTGTTTCCAAAATAAGTAGTAAAATTTGGCGATTGTTTGAAATTGTGCAAAAAGAAAAATTAATAGAAGTTTTGTGCTGTTTATGGATTTTCCTAATTTAGTTGATGGATTATTTTACATATTAAATTTTTTTTAAAGATTATTTTAATGGCGATATTTTGTTTACATGGTGAAAGCTGAGATACATTGTTACGAAGTCTTTCGCTCCAAAAACAGCGACAGTTGAAAAAACTGCCAAATGTCACTTTCTGCAAAAAAGTTAGTCGAGATTTCATGAGAAAGTGTCCAATCAATACAAATAATAATATTAAAAAAAAAAAAAAAATTAACTTTATTAAATTCCCGTTTAAATCGAAAATAATCAGCCAAATCCATTTGCCAATATTGTGGAAAAAACGTTTCTTTAAAATTTAGTTTTAGAAAAGCCTCGAACAGTCAGACGAAACTAAGGCCCCTATATATACGAGCCGACGCATCAACTTAAGATTAGCCATTTTGGATCGGGCTCACCTGAGATGCGCACCAGTGGGGGAGAAAGTGGGGAGGAAGCTCTTCCCTAACCAAGATCAGCGAAGCAGAAAATTGGTTTCCCCCCGTCGAAGCTTAAATCTACATGGAACGTTTTTGTAACCCTTTCCATTTTGGCGAGGATTTCTTAACAGAATGACTTGGACAAAGAAAAAATTGCCAATATATGATTGAGAATTAGTTCAGCCAAAATACAATATTTTTAAAACTCGTTTAATTAATTTTGCTACTTTAAAGTATAAAAGAATGTTTGTTTATGTTTATTTATAAATTACTTTTAAATTTAAATACTTTGGCGAGACAGTTCGAAAAAAGAGCTATTTTAAAGACAAAATCTCGTAGGAGTGTATTACGTTTTTCTTATTTGTTTTACTTCCAAGGATAAAAGTCATAAATTTAAAATTAAATTGATGCCTACACTTATATTCTAGAATTGCTGAAAAAAACGAATGATTCTAATGGTGTTCTTGTTTTCCGGAGAACGATCAATGAAATTGTAAATTAAGATAAAAAATAAAGGAAGATAAAACTGATATGACACTACAAAGCATACATATCATTTTTGAATAAGAAAATGTAACAAATGTTCGTTTCAACAATTTTATGATAATAGAAGCTAAAAGAATATATGTGTCAGGATTATTAATAATAACTATTGCGTACGACATTTTCTAAAACAAAGAAAGTCTTCTTCTATAAACATACATCGTTAAAGATTGAAAAACAAATATTCAAAACATTATTTACCTGACAATGACTACAATAACTGGTACTCGTCATTCTCTTACAAATTATTGTAAACTAAACTTAAGATACCAATTATGTACTGATAGTAAGCAAAATCTGGTACTAATTATTACAATATACGACAATGCTCCGAAGAAAAATGCACGTATTATATGCAAAATTGCCATTACCGTGAGCAACGGGAATTAAGTAACACAATGGTGTACTTGGAAATTTTCCCTATTTGTATGAGTAAATTTTAATTAATCACACATTATTGTTACCTACAATAAAAGATTAGACACATAAACCTACATCTGTAATATTCGTTTTTATTTTTTTTTGTTTTATTTTTTACTTCGTCATAATTCGAAACTAGAAATACGGATAATATGTTAATGCATATGCATATGCAATCGCACATTTTTACTCTTTTTGTCGTTAATGCATATAAATACATAAAAACGGCATTATTACGCCGACATTAAAATAAATATATTATGTCAAACAAAAAAAAAAAAAAAAAAAAAAGAAAAATCGTTTGTTTTTCTCCTGTTACCAAAATTTTTTTTAAACAAATGAGTAAATGTACTTTTAAAATAAATAAATAAATAAAAACAACAAAATGACAGCTTAAAGAAATAATTTGCATTATCAAAAAAAATCAATAAATAAATAAATAAATCGTCTGTGCATATTTTTATGTAGAAACATAAAGGACTCCGAATTTCTCCACCAAGCACGTTTTAACTTTCGCGTGAAAATGAAAACAAATCATACCGATAATAATTATTTCAGAGTAAAAACCATGGCTGCGGAGTCGGAGTCAATCTCATTTTGGGGTAAAAGAGTCAGATTCGGCAGTCGAAGGTTTTCAATTCAAAGACTCGGAATCGGTCATTCTCCCTTAAAGTCCGCAACTCTGCCATTGTTTGTGGAGTCTGACTTTTTTTTTTTGATAAAGGAGTAAGAGGCGATGAGGAAGACTTTAAATTTCCGAAATTAGGAGTCAGTCATTTTCCCTCCGTATAGAAATTTTTGCCAAAGTCACGGAGTTGGAGTCGTGGAGTCAGAGCTCGACTAATTTTCGAGTGTAGGAGTCGGATTCGGAGTCGACTGCCCTAAAATTCTAGGAGTCGGAGTCGGGAGTAGTTCATCAAGATCTATTTCCAACAAAATTTGTTTGAAGCAAATCCGCAATTAAGTTTGGAATTTATATTAACTTTTAGTTTCGCTGCAGGCGCTAATGAAAAAGGATTTGAACTGTTCAAAATTGAAAGGAAAATTGTTCAAATCAAAAAGATATTTTATATACATGATCCTCAAAAACTTTTTCCTGCGAAGTTTGTTTGAAGCAAATTTGCCTCTAAGTTCGGAATTTATATTTACTTTGAAATTCCCCGTAGGCGCTAATGTTAATTTTTTTTTGAACTGTTTAAAATTGAACGAAAAACTTCAAATCACAAAATGAAACATAGGAAAGAGGTGTCCTCGCCGAGATCTGTTTGTTTGAATCGGACTACTCCCTCAAAAGTTATTAGGGGAGACAGATTCCTTCAAAAGTTATTAGGGGGGGGGGCGGACAGACCGCAGATATTTCCCCCCATCTCAGAACCCTACTTTTCAATTTTTAATTTTTAATATTTATTTAATTATCTTATTTATTTTTGATTTTTTTTTTGTTTTTCGCAATATTTTTCAGATGCAAATAAGCCAGCCTTCTTTCATGTCTTTTTTCTTATTTTCAACTTTTACTGGGAAAGTAGGCTAAAAACTAAGTTGAACAGCACTCAATGGTTAATTATATATTGTCTAAATATTTTGCATAAAGCATTTTTTTTTTTTGGTAGCGGACGGCATGTAATTTTCGCTCGGGCGCTGTTGTGTCTTCAGGACGGCTGAAGCTGAAGGGGGGGGGGATAGAAAGGTTTTAAGCTCAAATTAAACAAAAAAATAAATAAAACAATAAAAAAAATACATCTGTTTTTCTTGACACTGATAATGATATTTGCCGTGGTTTTAGTGTACTAGTGATCGTACCTGTGACCTCTAAATATTTAAAGGTCAGAAAAGTCACCTATACTTTCACATTTTCAGTTGTTAACAGACTAACCTTATCTTCTTAAATGTCATTCAAAAATATTCTTAAGACTTGTGAAAGAGTGCTTCTTTTGTAAGTGGGGGCATGGGGCATTATCAATACCACCAAGGGGGAGATAGCTTTATTCAGTAGTATTACTTAGAGATTAAGCTGGAATGCTTCTAAAAGACAGATGAAAATGCATGAAGCTCTTTGTAAAAATATTTCCAGGAAGCAACGTATAGTTTTCGAGCACAAACCTTTTTCCTACTCGAAAAATCTTTTAAAGAATGAATGTACATTAGGGTGGTCCAAAAAAGGCCCTTTTAAAAAAAATCCTGATTTTTATTGGTCCTACCCCCTTATTTGGTTCCATCTGAGTACAAAATAATTATTGTGAAGTTTGAGCTCATAATTTTGACATTTATAGGTAGCTCAACAGCCTCAAAGTTCCACGTTTTACCATTTTATGCCATAAATGCAGATAGAAATAAAATTGGCGCTAGGAAAAGTATATAATTTATTTAATTAAAATTGCCAGAATTTTGTAAGTTAAAAATAGTTACATAATAATAATATTTCAACAGTTATGTATATGGCTTTCCTTAGTACACATTGCAAACTCTGCTTTTTACATCCGGGATAAGCTCGTCAATGTTCTGCGACAACTTGCAACAAGAATTGGAATTGTTCTTCATTGCGTGTCATTTTTCCATTAAACTCTTTTATACGGGCCCCTTTCAGCATTATCATTAACCACTGAAATTCCTTGGATAATCCTTTTTGCTTTCTTAAAATCCTCCTGAAGCTCCCAGATTTCTGGATCTACGTGAATAAAGGTATCAGGTAAACCCATGCTTTGAAAAAATGAAATTGAACCTTTGTCACAAGTTCTTCAATTTTCATATCCATAAAATGTTTTAGCAAAATCTTAGGGCGTTTCACCACATTATTTTTCCCGTTTATTTCATTCATTGCCTTCACCATCTTTCTTTTTATGCAGTGTGGCACTTAATTGGCAAAAAGGGCTAATGCCACGAGCTCTTCTGACAAATACCACAGGTGATTGGCAAATTTCTGCGTTGCAGTTTTGCTTATGTCTTCATCAATCTTTCAATATAAAGATTTCATTTTTAATAAAGATTTCATTAAAATCGTTATACGGTGCATTTTGAGGCATAGAAGCAGTCATCCAAGCCTTTAAATACACACGTACAACAAATATGCATATTTTTTGCAATCCCTTTTCTTCTATTGACGTGATGGTAAATTGACAGCTAAACATCGATACTTTGAAACAATACAAAATTTTGGACACCCATCTAGCATGATGTATAGCCCCAGGTGCTACAAATTTGATACCATGTGGAAGAGCTTTACCGAGAAATATTAAGCATAGTTCAAGACATTCTCGATAATCATCTCTCGCTTGCGTGTCATGTTGTCATCTTTCAGCAAATACTATTGTATCATCCTTTACATCTGTCACTTGTGCTAAAATGTCCTTATTGTTGATGCCTATGATGTATTTGTCTATGAATTCCTAGTACGCCTGGAATCGTTTAAAAAGAGGCACGTTTGGTGCAGAAGAAAAACCCAAACATTTATTAAACACTGCACCAATAATTAATTCCATAATGTGATGTTGACATGGAAAATATAGTGACCTTTTCTTTAGTTTTTGCTCGAGTAAAACACGGGTACCCTTGCTTTCCCCGGTATTGAGACTTGTTGAGTCGCATTGCAGAAACTTTGTCAGTTAGGCCCCAGTCCTGCAAAGCTCACCTTCTTTACTTTTTTGTGTCATTGTACTTCTGTTTTTTTTCCCCAATAACTTCCATTGTTAATAAAGTTTTTCTAACTTGGGCTGACAGTTTTGAGGTCTTTGTACAGGTATTCTGGCTTTCTGTCAAAATTTTGTTATTTCTTCTACTGCATTTCTTGAAGATTCTCTTACGGTTTTCTTTAATTCAATATGGTTATGAAGAAACATATCCAATGCCATACAAATTGAAGGTAGTTTACTTCCTGTCAGCTCACTTATGGTTGAACTAAGATAAACCTCTGATTTTGATCTAATTGATGTATTTGCCATGCTCAGTTATTTTAAAGTAAAGAGCCATATGCATTTCAAAAATAAGTGCAAACTGCCATTCCAACAGTGGTGAAATCAAAAACCCAAACAATGAAGAATACATACATAAGCAACAACAAGTTGAAAATTTATTCGATCACGACGGTTAAAGGAATAGATTTTATGTATTTACTTATTTATTAGTACTGTATTACTTAGTTATTATTACTGTATTTACAAAAGTATTTTCATAATGGCTATTGTTAAGTATCTATATAAAATAGCAATTTTATAAAGCAATTGTTTTCTTGTTAATAAAAATAACAATTTTATTTTACCTTAGTGAGGTCAATGGTCGTGTGTCATACGCGTTCTGTTCAGCAATGATGAAAACTTTATCTGGGTTGAGCTACCTCTGAATATTATCGAAATGTTTTCAGATTTTGTCTGATTTATTTTTTAATACATTGGAAGAAAATGGGAGGGTAGGACTCAAAAAAATTTCACCTTCGAAATTTTGGACCACCCTAATGTACATACAAGAATTGGGGGAATTAGATGCACCACCTGGTCCATCATAATTGTTTCTAGTTCAACTTGCTTGTCCCTTGCTCTATTATTCAGAACTGGATTAGTAACTTCATGTTCCTTCAATATTGTGAAGATCAAGGGGAAAAAAATGTTATATGTTATGCACACAAACATTCATACTTTTACTTATATCGCTTTCCGAAAACAAAATTGACAGGGGGGGGGGATCAGCTTAGGAGAAAACCAAGGTTGTACGTAATGCTACTTTTTACTGATTTATTCGCAAATACTGAAATATGCGCATTTACTGTGTGTTTTTTTTTTTTTTTTTTAAGTCTAAATTAATGGTGTATAGTTAAAGTACAAACAGTCTTTTCCTAGACTACGAAATTTTAATAGTGTGTCACTGCTGATACCGTTTATACGTCACCAGACACTTTGCGAATTTTGTGGCAAAAAATAGCATTAAATTTAGATTTTAATGAATGATTAGAATACTTTTTTTTTTTAATTTTCAAAATGTGTCACTTTTGTGCCCTGGGTATTCGAGGGTCCAGGGAACAGACCCCCCCCCATACATAATTTGATCTTGAGATACAATTTGTTAATTGTTAAAGAAAACGCATCAGTGTTGCAAATTCCTAAATTTTTCAAAAAATGTCAAAATAAATGAACAAAATCAAGAAAATGGGGAAAAAGAGCAATAAAAGTCAATTAATTATTTTTTACAGAAACAATATACATGCATGTATTTTATTTATTTGTTTATTTTTTTCAAAATTAAGACGACATCCTATGTGCATGTATTGCAAGATAACGAGCTAAAAATAAATTCCACTTATGTTTCATTTCTTTTCGCCAACAAAACTTTTACTGATAAAGCGAGAGATATGTCAACCCCGGTGAAATCGAGATCGCTCGACATTCGGGGGGAGGAAAGAGCGCAGTGCATGCTTGGCGATAACTTTTCTCTTTTGCCAACCCTGTTTTAAGGTTGCTCGGTGCGCACTTCGAGTTTGCCCTTTGGATCGGAGCGCGTATTGGAGTGCTGAGTGGTTGCCTTTTCTGCGAATTATCGCGTTTGGTGATTGTTCACTGCGAGCAATTATTAGCGGCACGTGAATTGTTCATTAAATAAAATATTATTTTCGGCAAATTTGGCGAAATCCGAAACTTTACTGTGGTAACTCTAACCAGCGCAACAGTAAAAAATCCAATCCAAATTGGCTAAACATATATAGTATTATACATTTGTATTTAGGTAGAGGGTTCCGCTTTGTATTGGAAGTGATGCTGCAGATCGAGTACGCTCTTCTGAGGTTAAAAATTTGGCCCTGAAAAGGGCCTCTTCGTTTAACGTCGAGTGAAGTTGCACCGCTGTATCCCAAGATCCTTAGCTTCTTGTTAAGTATCTTAAGATACATTTTGATTCAAAACATTCTATCACTGAATCTCAATTGGTAGTTAATTTAAATTTAGATATTATTGTAAGTTTATGTGGCACGTTTTGAAAATTGCATTACAAGATGAATTAAAACGTAAACCAATCCGTCAGCTACTTTATTTGATTGTTATCATAACCCCGCCCATTATTGCACCGCTGTATCTCATGATTCCGGCTTCAATTTCATCTCCTTTTTACCACAGACGGGGCCTCTCTATGTAAATTTCTTTACTCTAAGGACGAAACGCAGCGGCGTAGCGTAGGTTTCTGCCGCCCGGGGCAGGCACCAAATTTGCCGCCCCTCTTACATTTTCCTGCTATATGCCCCCCCCCCCCCCCACGCAGGCACACACACACATACACACACAAAACGACATGCTTAATATTTTACAGAACGGAAACAAAATGTAAATCATGTTTCAGATAATAAAATCTAAATATAATCTTACTTCAACAGGAAGTACTGATCGATACTTTTTTTTTTATGCTTGAAAAGATTTTTTCTTCTTCGAACTAAAATTTTAATTTTCTACTTTTCATCAACGAAAATTCTTTAACAACACTATCAATATCGACTGTACCAGTCGTTTCTGTAAAACGTTGTATAAAATGTCGTTTTTTAAAATGACCCCTGAATCCAAATATGTAGGCCCGGATTTACGTACCCGCAGACCACGCAGTGCGGGATGATAGGGGGCGGGTGGTACGGCCTTAAGGGACCCGAAGGCCCAAGAAACTGAAAAAAAAGGAAAAAACTAGTACTAAGACTTATTAATGTTGCAAATATACACTGCTGGCCTCTGGTGAAGGACCCTCTAGATTTAGTTGCAGGGAGTTCAAAATTTATAGATCCAGACCTGCAAATATAACCACCATTTCCACCAATAACCCACCTCGTTTTGGAGTTCTGGAGATCAACCTCCTCCTCCTCCCAATTTTTTTCTAAGTCAATATTTTTATTTGGAGGGGGAGGGAGCATTATATTATTCGTTAACATTCTTCTGGGGGACTAAAGACAAGAAAAGTTTAGAAAGATGAGCATTTGTAGCAAGGAGGGACCCTCAGAGTGATACTCTCTCCCCCCCCCCGAAATATTTAAAAAAAAATCATTAAAACGAACTATTTTTTCCCCTCACAGTTTGTTTTCGATTTAAAATCCAAGAATCGGCTTCACTTCTATGAGCCCCATGTTCGAAAAAAAGTTCAGATTGAAAAGAAAAAGAAAAAGAAACCTTAAAAATAAATATAAATAAATAAATAACTAGAATGAAATAAATATAAATTAAAATATAATAATAAATCTTGATGCACCGTATGTTGCATATAAGTCGCATCACGGATCTTCAGTCACAAACCTTCCCGGATTATGTATATTTATTGAAGTTACGATCACACTGAAGATTACGAATGAAATTAAGTGTGCCAATAATTTAGCATTAACATCTTCTTTATATAAATAAAACACAAAATTCAAATGTATTTGTACGGGGTAAATTCAGAAACTACAGGACCGATTTCGTTAAAATTTTCAGTTTATCTAGGTTAGTGCTGGGAAGGTTTACAGACATTTTCGAAAAAATTTCGATGAATAGTTCTTTTTTTTACTCGAAATTTACGTTTTTGACCCGAAAATGGATCTTTCTACCAGGGCCGGACTAGGTTCCCTAAAAGGGCGCCAACCTTGACTCTCAAAGGACCCTCCCCCCCCAAAAAAAGACACAAAGGCGCACAAGTTCAAAGGGCCAAATAAAAAAAAATCGCACAGGTTTGAGAGAGCAAAAAGAAACATGCGCACTGGTTCGAGAGGAGGGCACAAAGAGAAGAAAACGAATGCGCAAACGTACGAAGGCACAAATGAAAAAAAAAAAAAAAAAAGAGATTCCAGGGCGGAAAGAAAAAAAAAAAAAAAAAAAACCAACAAAGGCGCTTGGGGTTGAGAGTGGGGGAAAAAAAAAAAAAAACGGATTCGCTCAGGATCAAAGGCGGAAAAAAGAGGACGCATAGTTTGAAAACGCAAAAAAAAAAAAAAAAAAAAAAAAAAAAAGAAAAAAAAAAAAAAAAAAAAAACCCGGAAGCGCACTTGTTCAAAGACGCAAAAAAGAGAGAAGGCGCAAAAAGAAACAGGCGCACAGGTTCGACGGGAGGGCGAAAAAAGGGGTTGTTGCGAAAAGAGGGCGAGTTGAAACACTAAATACTGAATTGAGTTGATGAAAAGCCTTCGAACACGTAACTAAAAAGCTCATAATTCGTTTTTTACACAACATAGAACTTTCTAACAGATGCCATCTTCTGCAGAAAAATTAGCACTTTCGATGGACACATAATGTTAATATGTGCACATATTTTTTCACCACCAATGGGTGCATTTATGTGAAAATTGGAACTTAAATTGGAATAAAAAAGGAACTATCAATCGGATTTTTTTCGAACTGATCTATAAACCTTACCAGTACCAAAAAGAACAAACGGTGAGAGTTTCAACCAAATCTGCCGAGTAGTTTCTGAGATCTTAGGGAACACACCCACAAAATTTACCAACGTCCATTTTCATATATATAAATTATTATTATTCAAGGGGGGGGGGGACTTGTCAATGTCGTCTAGGACGGCAGAACTACTAGAGCCGGCCCTGAGGGGGATGTGCGGGTATTTTTACAGGTGTTTTTCAGTTATTTTTTTAGGTGGGGGATCTTACTTACGGGGGTTCTTCATGGTCATGGAAGAGACATGTTTAATCTCCAATGACAGTTTTTTAACCGAAAACTACTCCACTTTATAACGCTAGATGGCAGCACTAAAATTTAAACTCTTCCCATCATGCACCTTTGCAATGTTGCTACTTAGAAGACACGCCGGTTTGTTTACTTTTAATTTTAATATTTTATGTTTATTTAATAACTTGGTTTGTGTTTTTTTGAATTTATATGCCTAATTTTTATGTTTTTTCATTCTTGTGAACATCTTGAAAAACAGCTGGGAACATTGATCTGAAAAATATTCGAAATGCAATTCATCTTTGCGTGAACTTCTATATGATTTTCTGTCGTTAAATGTATCCAATTTAGAACTAGGCTTCATTTTACTTTTGCAAACTTATCAATAAATTGAATGGTATGATTCTCATTTTTTTTTTCTTTCAGGCTTGCAAAGGATGTACTGTCCAACCATGCATTTGTGTCGGCGAAAAAGGACCCCCGGTAAGTAAATTGCATTGTTTTAACACATCTTCTGGAAGAAATGTGAATAAAGGAAAGGAGCAAGGAAAAATTGGGGTAAAGAGAAACAATTTCTACGTTTCCAACCTAACACCCTTCCTTCTCTTTTGGATGAACTGAGACAAAATTTTGTGCATTGTGCCCAATACTATAGCCTCTTGAGCAGCTGAGTAATGATCAGTTTGACTTGGTGACTGTTTGTTAGCGAATGAAATAATGTTTCCTTTTACCCCGACATGTTTCCTTCTACCAAAACTTTTATGGGATCATTTTCTAAACTGTGACATTCTTCTCTTTGCTCCAAGAAGCACAAATTTACTTAAGTATAAAAATCAATCTGATGGTATTAACAACTATTTTGCAATGTTATAAAATGCAAAGAAAATACTTTTTAAAATTTGCATTATTTTGAAAAAGTGTCCTTTGATTTTGTTGTCATTCCACTGCTGAAGAATTGAATTAATAAATCTCGCATGTGGTAATATTTATGTCAACCATTATTTTAGTCTTTGAATTGGGACCTCATTATAGAAATAATCTTAATTGGTTCTCTTTGCTAAAATAAAGAGAGTCAGTGTAGTTTGGTGTTCCTTACAGGCTCGGATCTATAAATTTTGGCCCTCCCCCCTGCAACAAACTCTGTAGGGTGCTTCCCCAGAGGCCAGCAGTGTATATTTTTTCAATTCCCCCCCCCCCCCCCCGCAGTTTGTTCGGCCTTCAGGCCCGTTAAGGATGTGCCACTTGCACTGCGGGTGTGCAGATCCAGGTCTGGTTCCTTAAATCTTGTTATGCATTTTTAATGATTGTCATTACCCTTGATTGTCTTATGCTATTATTCCTGTCTCTAATTATTAATTTAATTTTGCAATAAGCACTCAATGAGTGATTGATTCTTGTTTCTATGAAGATTTTCCACCTTTTTTAAACTGATATTGAATTTGTTATGTAGTTGCGACAATATGTAAACTAAACTTAAATTTTGTCAATCCCCTGCCATAACTCCCTTGTCTCATGTAAGGGAAAAAATGATGATTAAAACTACTTTTTGCAAACCACCACATTGAATCATTTAAATTTCATGAAAATAGTGTTTTCTTTTCCCACAGAGATTACGTTACCTTCAGGGAAATGTATTACAGTCAACCCTCGTGTACCGCAGATAATCATCTGCTAGGTTGCTCAAAGGCAGTTGCAACAACGGAATCAAAATATTTATCCAGGACGAAGGGGACCATGATGACATCAATATATTACCAACTTCTTAGAACAACTTTTTTTACTGCTGGTGACCCTTCCGCCTCAGAATAAAACCAAGATGTCACCTTAAAGATGATATTTTCATTTACTAATTACTGTCAGTCCATATTCCATATGAACACTTTCAAAATATGATTAGTAATAATGTAATAAAAACTAAAATTAAAAAATGATGCTGCTGGTCAGCTACATTTACCTTATTTCTATTATTAAAATTTTCATTACCATGCCATAGCGCCACATATTCATTTGAATTAAGAATAACAAAATTGAGTACATGCTAGAACTTCATAGTTTTTGTTTGAAATGAAATGAAATGAATGAAGGGGGGGGGGGGCTCAACCGAACCAAACACTGCGACCAGAGGTCTATTGTACTAGTACCCAAATAGAAGTCTTAAAACAGAACAGTAGCTGAAGCAAAATGTAACTAACACCTAATAGGAATGTTATGAATCTGCTACAGTTCAAGCAAATGACGATGAAGGTGTTCAAACCTGTAGGCAAAAAACACATCAGAATCACACATGATGTGAGTTACAGTTTCAAGAAAGAGGCAACCCAAGAAAGTTCAATCCTTATTGAGACCCATTAAAGCAAGGTGCTGCTTTAAGGAGCAATGACCAATAAAAAGACTAAAGCCTTCCTAATACTATTTTTGTTAAGAAACCTTTTGCATTGTCAGCGTGTGATCCCCAGAAAGAATCAGGACTGTCCTAATTAAGATGACCATCTGAATACGTTCAATGTCATTGTGAGATAACTTCTCCGAAGGGAAGGTTTCTCTCGCAACAGCCATCATAAACATATTCCCTGCTTGAGCATAGGACTGTGTTTGACCTGCGCGTACTCCTTAAAGATGCAGCAGTTTGTGCAGGGGAAGGAGTTGAAACCTCCAACCAAAGATTTTTGACTTCTCCTACCTTCTTGGGAAAGCTGGACCATTGGTTTTCGCCTCCTGCACCAGCTTCCCCCTCTCCTGCCTCGCCTGTTGTATTTTTGTGCAAAATTGAGTACTCCCTGCCCCTTTACTGCAGAGTCGGTGAGTTGCAGGCTTACACCCTCACTCCTCTCAGTCGGTCGGTTGCAGACTCGCACCCTCACCTCCTCCAGCAGCAAGGTTGCTGATTTTCTCCTTCAAGCCAGCCTTCAACTCCACGGGAGCTGGGAACTGTGAGGTGATAAAAGGTCAACACCCGCACAACCACACTGCACAAGTGTAAGGCAAATACAATGAGGTTTCGCCCGGTTCCTCGAGAGGACCGTTTTAGACATCATACAACACAGATGCCATCCATCCATTAGCACTGTGCCTCACACCTTGATTGGATGTCCATTTTAGTCGCTTTTTACGACACGCATGGACTACGTTGGGACTATTTTGCTCATACGGAGCAACTACGCACATACTTTGAGATCTTACACACTACCACTAATCTATGAAACAGTGTAATGTGTTTGATGATGAAATCAGGGCCTGATTACCCAAATGGCTCAGGAAGCTTGAGCTTCCCCTCTTTTAACAGGGGACCCAAAAATGACTTTAAAATTTCAATGTATTGTTAAAAATATTCAAACTGCATAAAAAAATTGCTTTAAAAAATTGTTCGAAACTTCACGAGTAGCTTTAAAAAGCTGTTATCGCAACACAGTTAAAAAATATATTTTTTAATGTGGTGGATAGGGACCGCATAAAAGTCTCACATAGGAAGTAACCCAAAGACTTACAAAATTGTAACATTTAAACAAAATCAAAATAAACCAAATGATAATTTTTGCCGAGCAGTTGGACAAAATTTCCCAAATAAGGAAATTTTTGGAAGGTCACAGTGACTTCTCATCAGGGTGCCTATGTCATCTATTTATAAGATACTACCTCACACTCGTTTTAAAAATAATTTGCTCAATTGAATCCCAATCTAATTGAAATTTTAATATATACCGCACAAAAAATTAGAAAAAAAAATCACATAGAAAAAAAGACTGCATAAAAACATGTTTGGGTGTATTTCCACAACCTAGCCTCTGCATCATTTCCCCATTGAAGGTAATGCTTACCTTCTGTTTGAAACCAAGAAGTTAAACTCTATTTATACCAATATATTTATCCTCTATCAATTATAAAGTGATCTACACTCTGCAAGTGTTTAATGGTTGAAAGCAGATAGCAATACACACTTTCTGCAGCGTTTTTATAAAACCACCCCCCCCTCCCCTGGGGTTACTCAACTGACTCTACTGTAACTCCTAAGAAATACTTGCCGTATTTAAAATCAGTATTTTGTTAGTTAATAAAGGAAGTGTAAATGAAAGAGTTTTCACTGTAAAATCTAGTAAATAAATTTGCTGAATAAGTTTGAAGAAAAAAAAGTGCGATAAATTGAACCTGCGAGTGCCAACTGTATTTCCTCTAAGTGTCATTCCCCTCTGTCCAAGTGTTTGCCATTCCCTGTTCAAATTGTGCTGTTTAGGTAAAATGACCCTATTGTCTGTGAAAACTCCATTATTTCCTTACAAAGTTAATGTAAGCAAATAATTGCACTATACACAATGGCAAATAATACTCAATCTGTGACCCCTAGGTTGCATGCAACCCACTGAATTTTCAAATATCTAAAACCATTTGAAAATTTTTTTTAACTAAATGCTAAATTTATGTAAAATACACACTAAGTGATTTTCCTGTCAAAATTTAATCTTCCAAAAAATAGGAGAAATGGAAAACTTATTTTTTTCGATTTACCCCAGAGTAGGTACTGTATTTATGGGATCAATGGAAACGCATAAATTCAAAAAAGCTGGGAAGGTGAAATTCATAAATAAATGTTTTTTTTCGTATTAATGTCCCCCTAAAAATGCAGTATCATCAACTTCCTCTGTCTGAACCATTTTTTCTTACAGTCAAATGTTCAAGATGTGGATAATAAACCAAATAGTTTGATATAGAAAATTAATAGTTAAACTCCTTTTCTGTTTATAGGGTTTGCCTGGAATTCCTGGTTTACAAGGACAAATCGGCCATCCAGGTGAAATTGGACCAGAAGGACCTTTTGGACCTCGTGGAATTAAAGGGGATTTTGGTGATTATGGTGCTATTGGACATAAAGGAATTAGAGTAAGTTAACAGTTCATCACTTCTTGCATTATTCTCCAAATATTCTTCAAGATACAGCTCTTTAAATTAGTTTAGTTAGTATTAGTGTTAATAAAGCATCAATTTCTTCTTTTTCAAATTTTAATGTCAGATTTTAAAGTCTCCCTACCCCAATGGATTTTTTCTGCACCTATTAATTGATGCCCTATCAGCTAATAGCCAGACTATTGAATGATACTATACCCTATTTTTATGAGGCTTAGATTGGAGTGAGGTGGGGGGGGGGAGGGAATAAGGATGGTATTGAAATTGATGTATTTCATTTCAGCTTGGTTTTATAAAATACACAAAAAAATTAAGCAATTTTTTATGTGTGCTAACCTGTTTTCAGTGAAGAAATAAACCGTTTTGCAGAAGCATTAATATCTCGGTTTTATGTTTGAACTTGGGAATAATGTTTTTTGTGTATTTAAAAAGTTAGAATAATTCTTTAAAGATCAATGCATTTTTATAATATTAGTTGATTCAGTAAGCCTTTTTTCCCCCCAGGGTGACACAGGCGTACCAGGTTTTGAAGGTGCTCCTGGAATTCCTGTAAGTACAAATTAATAACAATCTAAAATTGTTTTAATGCTTGAAAGTAATTTTTAGTACAATTTCAGTCATGTTTTTTCCTACTTTTAGGGTCTACCCGGAAGTGATGGACCACCAGGTGAACCAGGATATCCTGGCTGTAATGGAACTGATGTGAGTTATCAATGCAAGTTCCAATATCCATTCTGATATTTTTTAAGGAAAATCCATCTTTCTTTTTTTGTGTCTAATTTTATATTGAGTTGAAATTCATAGTTTTACATAATTTATTATATGGCTTTGGCCCGCATATCGGAATCATGAAATCAGGAAATCCCAATTCTTTTTTCTTTCAAAATTTTTGCTCCTTAGAACTGTTAACGTTCTGTTAATGTCAAAGTCACGATGTCATTACTTTACCTACAGCATATTTTTAAGCTTTTTCAATACCATGGGCTGTAATTGCACTGCTATCTTTTTGCACCCACACTCGGTTCACAATACTTCTTATAATTTTCTTATCAGTATACAATTCAATGCATATTTGTCAAAAATACAAAACTCTGTTAAGTGTGAATATGATTTTTTTATTGTATCAATGAATTGTATAAAACGTTAATTAAAAAAAACATCTGTACATTACACACCTCTGAAAATTATCCTAGAGTTTTTTCTTCTTTTTAACATTTCAAAGTATGCTACCAATGAACTACAGTCTGGAAGGTATGGAAATATAGAACAAATATCTCTTCACCAAAATCTAAGATTCCTTTCTTTTTAAACACTTTGATTCTCCCCCCCCCATGAAGAAGTTGTCTGTAGACTTTCTCAGAAATCTATAATAATACAATAACAACATCAATACATACACTGCTCGACATTGAAAATGCAACACCAAGAAGAAGTGTTCAGAAATTCATGCAAATTTTAGAGTAGACTTACATCACAGAGTTATGTAAATGAAGTGAAATGCGCAGCTCTTTGATGCACGTGAAGTAAGATATAAGGGAAGGAACTTGCAGAATGGACAATATTCGTGTTGTTATTTCTGACTGGAGAATTATCGAAGAAATTTTGTTTTTGTCTTGGAGGATACGTGTAACATGAGAGAATGCCAGGCTGCCGTCAACGAAGACACTTCCAGCATATAGATGATTTTACGAGGGATATGATGATTGGAGTGAGAAGGAAAGGTTGGTCCATATGTCAAATCACAGCTGATACCCACATGTATGCGAGCACGGTGCATTGGCTTTGCCGAAGATGGTTGGAACAATGAAATATGGCATTTAGGGGTGAAGGGGCAGCCAGAGTGACGTCAGAATGCGTGGATCGATGCATCCACCGTCAAGCTGTACCAGACCCACAAGTTACTTATTCCTTGATTCTGCAGCAGGTGCAAGATACCCTGAATGTTCCCATGTCAACCAGAACCATTTCCCCTCGTTTGGTCACATGTGGTCTGCAATCACGGCGTCCACTAAGAAGACTGCCATTGACCTCACAACATAGACAGCAACGTTTAGTATGGTGCCGGACTGGAGCAACGTGGATGACGGAATGGCAAAATGTCGTGTTCTCTGATGAATCCCGCTTCTGTTTATTCAGTTATAGTCGCTGCATACGTGTGTGGCGTTAACATGGAGACATCTAATCTGGCAGTAACTGGAACATCCCACCACATGACAACGTGGCATAATGGTTTGGAGCGCAATTGCGTACAACTCCATGTCACCTCTAGTTCATATTCAGGGCACTATGACAGCCCTAGGATACTTGGATAATGTGCTGCAGCCAGTGGCAATCCCTTACCTTCAAGGGCTACCTAATGCAATTTTTGAGCAGGATAACGACTGACCACACAGTGCTCATATCTGCCAACATGCTCTCCAAGGCACACAGATGCTTCCCTGGCCATCATACTCTCCTGACCTGTCACCAATCGAACATGTGTGGAATGTGATTGGACGCCGTTTGCAGACTTTGTCCCTGCCTCGTTCAGAAGAGGAACTGTGGCAAATGGTTGATAGAGGATGGAGAGCCATCCCTCTGGACACCATCTGCATCCTTTTTGACTCTATGCCTAGATGTGTTTCTTCATTTAGCACTGTCCGCGGTGGTCCTACAACCTACTGATATGACTCCGTTCTCACTCTGTATTCTGCCTATCATTTTGAAATTAAGATCATTTATTATCCCCTGCTGTCTCTGTCTTTTTTCCAAATTCATCACTTTCTGACCACTCCTTCTTGGTGTTGCATTTTCAATGTCGAGCAGTGTATGTACATCACAGACATAGCTAATAATGATAAAACTTGCAAGTAACACATAGTAATTTTCACCATTTTTTTTTGCGAGGCTCTAAAATGTGCAAAATTCCAAAACCGGGAAAATCAGTCTTTAGGGTCATGGGTTAGGTGTCAGATTGTTTATTTACTATTATATTCCAAATTTGTGTAATTATTATCAGTCGTCAATTAAACATAGAAGGTGGAGACTAGACTGCTAGTTTTTTAATGTTCACTAATTCTTACAGGGTCTGCCTGGATTACCTGGACAGATTGGAAGACCTGGACCAAGAGGACTTCCAGGTAGCTATGGCTTGCCTGGTGAGAAGGTTGGTTGTAGTTGTTTTTTTTTTTTTAATTTTTTAATTTAATATTTAATTAGTGGTCATAAATTCTTAATTGCTTTTATCTGTCGGTATTAATGTTTGGCAGATTTTTCATTTGCTGTTTGAAATTGAAATAAAATTTTCTTTTGTTGATTTTCTGAAAGCACTGAATGGAGGTCCTTTTAATGAGTTTTGATGCTGTTTATGGGCAATGTTTGCACATTTCAGATTTTCAAACAGGGTGGGAATGCGCAGATTACTAAACAAATTGGAAGATTACCAATTTATCGGCTGTTGATAATTGGGCTATTAAACGTCAAGGCCAGTTAATTATCATGATGGTTTTTAATACTACAATACCTCCATTACCTTTTTTTTTCTCTCCAAATAATATTTTGATATTTCATTCAATTTCTGTGAGCAAATTTTCATATTATTTTGAATAAAGTTACCATTCGTTAACTAGATATGAACATTCAAATATTTAGTTAGTTTCCTGTATTCAGCATTCGTTTTTATTTTAATAACTACTTTTTTGTTATTAGTAACCACTTTATCCAATACTTTTATTCTTCATGAAAATCGTAAGGTAATCTTAAAGCACCAAGCTGAAGTTAGGGTGTAGAGAAAAGAATTGACACATGAAGCATGCTGTGACATTGAAAATAAGCATATTTATATGTAATCATATTTATTAACTGCAATTTATTTCAAATGATTTATTTTATTACACTCTTGGAAATACAGTAAAGAGGCTAATCATTATCATTGCAGTTTATATGCTCTGGTTTAATCAGGCTTAAGGCCTGATTAAGCCAAACCTTAACTTTATTATATACTAGTGGTACCCGCACGGCTTTGCCTGTAAACAAAAATTAAAAGGTCTTTTGGTTCGCCTGTATATTTACAAATAATGTATGGTGAACTTTCTCGCCAATTGGCTTGTGCCCATGTTATGGTTCCACGTAATGATAATTTCGTAATTTACTCGTCTATCTTATGAGAATTTTGTTCTTAAAATTGTAACAGAAAAGAACCACATTGAATTTTCAAAAAATCCCTTCGAGGTGCACACCCCCATGCTACAAACTAACTTTGTGCCAAATTTCATGAGAATCGGCCGAACGGTCTAGGTGCTATGCATGTCACAGAGATCCTAACTGACAGAGAGACTTTCAGCTTTATTATTAGTAAAGATTTTGTTGTACGAGTTGTATTAGTTTTGGTTTTATTTTGTGCTTCAACTGTAATGTAACTTTCATTTCAATCATGTGGGATAATTTTAAGACAGTTAGGTAGTGCTCAATGTAGTGAAGAGAAATAATGTAATTTGACTTTTTTTTAAAATTAAAATAGACTTCATTTTTGAAATGTTTAAATAAATGTAAAAACCAATTTGTTAGTAACACTTTTTTCACAATATTAGGGTGATCCAGGTGAAGGTGGCATCAACTCGATTGGTATTAAAGGAGAGCCTGGAGAACCAGGAAAACCAGGAACTCCTGTAAGGAAACATACATTTTTGCTGTTAAATCGCTGCCTTTATTTACTATTTCATTTGAATTTATGAAATTATTTTTCATTCATTTATTTTTTTCCCTCCCATTCTGCTTCTAGACTATTTTGTTATCCTTCAAGATTATCAATTGAATCGACAGGTTTGAAAAGGGAATAAGTCCAAAAATCGAATTTTTGGGAAATAAAAAAAAACTGTATAACTTTCGTAAATTTCATTCAATATCTTCCGGCTTTGTACATAGGTTTGAGAGCTCAGTTAAGTGTAATGTAGTATCGTGAAAAAAATATTGGAACTATTTAGAATTTTTATAGATCTGGTAGAAGTTGAAGGATTTATTTCCTTCTTAAAACTCTTATGACATTTATCGGGGCAAAAATAACAAACAACTTTTGAAATTAGTAAAAAATTATTACTTTATTTAATTGAAAATTACAAAGGTGAAAAAGTTAAATTATGAGAAGTGAAAATTCAACTATAAAGGGGGGAAAAACACAAAATCAATTATCCAGGTGATCTTCATCCTGGTGAGATGTAGTAGGCCAAGTCACCATGATGTCATAAAATAGTCTCTTTTCGTCTGGAATGTAACGAAGAAGTTTTTTCAGATCATCCAATTTTTTAGAATTTATTGCAAGTTTAGTGTTGTAAGCAGTATCCGTGGGGAATTTCGCATCAGTTCTTGTTTTTTGCAAGAGGAAACTTCTTTTGACTGGGCCATCAATGAACTCGCAAGTAGTTACGTATCCTACAGTTGAAGATTCATATATTAAATGTCTGTATTTCGAAATTGCGAATGTCTCCGTTTTATCAGCTGATTTCGCATTCTTTTTGAAATACTTCGGCCACCAGTTCTTAAAGTCCATTATGCTTTTGGGCAAAATGTCTGTCACACAGAATTCTGTCTTTTTAGATGTTTCAATCATGTCATTGTACTCCTCAGGCGTGTATATTCTGTCCTTATTTTTCTTTTGGCTACGCCAAAGTTTCTGTCACACTGCAAGAATGAGTTGCCTCGAACAGGAAAATACTGGTGTATTTTCTGAAAGCGACGAGTTGATGTTAAAGCAAGAAGAAAACAAGCTGAAGTATTGTTTCTATTTCGGCCACCACAAGTATTGATGAAGACATGCAGCTCTCTCACAATAGGACTCATCTGTTTCATTTTCATCCATAAAATCTATACTTCGTCAGGCCTTCGCTTTGCAAGACCTTCATGATATGTATAAAATTCGGCAGAATCGGTTTTCACATCATGGATGCAAAATACATAAAGTCACAACTTTCTTAGATAGAACAGTTCCTGCACTGAGATTTTAGGCAGCTGCAAGTTCTGTATGTAGTCGAATACAATACCTCCAACTTCCTCTTTTTCTTTACAGAAGGCCAACACTTCTCTTTGCTTGGCATAAAATTTATTCACCCGGCGCACATGAACCAATTTCTTGGCCATAGCAGATCGCATGGTGTTGTCGTTAAGGTGTGGTAATTTAATTCCAGATATTCACAGGTAAAGCAAACGTCAATTTGAGGTCTTCCTCAACGATTGTAGTGTACTTTATGATTGTAGAAGTTTCTAAAGAAATCGTACTTTACTTGGAGGGCCATTTTGGGTTGTTTCATACAGAAGAGATCATGCAATGTTTTAATATAAAGGTCTGCGCTGAAATGTCATATTTTCTTGGTACTATAATTGATAACTTACGATGTTTAAACGAAAAGCCGAAGGGCTAAATTTCGTAAGTCAGTCAACAATGTTACATGCTTATACAAGCAGAGATAATATCACACAGTGGAAGGTGCAGAATCAAATATTAATGTGAAGAAATGAACATTGGAAACTTGTTAAAATCTTACCAAAAATTTATTGGTCCATAGTAACTAAAATAAATATAACTAACAAAAATAAGTTCTTAAGAATAAAACCCGGCCATAAGTGGAGGCGGAGTTCGCAACTCCCCAACACCTATCGGACCTATCTCACAAGAGGCTGACGAACACAAAAGAAGAGAGAGAGAACGATTGGAATCGTTCACTATTTATACTTGCCTCATTTGCATATGATTGGGCATCAAAGGATGCCAACCTAAAACTGAAACTTTACACGTGCCGAAAGAGTTGAGAAGTTAATCTAATTTGAATAAAGTTAATTTTATATTACATTACATTAGGAATGAGAACGCGGATAAATATCGTTTACCGATGTCTATCATATCCCCCGTTCTCATTCAGTAATGTTATTAAACTTTAAAAATTTTTATACAATTTTAATAAATTCAAAAATAACCCCAAAAAAATCCACAAAGGGCCAGGCTTAATCTTTTACAAAAATTTAACAATTCAACAATAAACAAATATGGATATATATCCATCATAATACATCATCCATCAGCAGATGCAGCTCAATGCATCACCACTTATTTGATTGAAGTCTTTTCTCAAAAAAAGTCCTTCTTTCCTATTGATGATCCACAGTCCAAGGAAATAGTAAGTCCAAGATTAACATTTCCACTGCAAACTATCTTGTCAAACTGTAATTGACAAAAATACTCGAAACAGTATCTTTGAAATAGATGGGCACAATGATTTTACAAAATTTTTTTTTTTTTTTCATAATGACAAAATTATTTAAAACGCTTAGTTTCCAAAAATAAACTCTTGTCATTGAATCAAATTCCTCAAATTCCTCCATCTCAAAGATTAAACCAACGAGAAATTTGAAAAAGAATTTCAGTTGTTACAAAAATATTTATACTTTAATATCCCATTATATTTATTATACTAAACAATTTCATACCATTAAAAATTAACAAAATATTTGTTCACAAAAACGATTCAGTTCTAAACGGGTCTGCGGCTTCGTAAAAATATCGGCCCTATTGGATTTACTACCTACATGTTTTACGGTAAAAATGTCCCGTTGAATCAAATCGCGAACAAAAAATAATTTTACATCAATATGTTTTGTACGGTGATTTTCAATCAGAGATTTAACAAAGTCAATGGCCGATTGATTATCAACGTACATTACAGATTTAATTTTACTTTTTCTAACAATTCCCCAGCGTAAACATTCGTTTAATACACTGTCAAACCACATAAGCTCTTTAGACACTTCACAAAGGGCCACAAACTCGCTTTCCATAGTGGAAAGGCTAATACAACGTTCCTTGAAGGTTCGCCATTCAATCGGCGCATTATCCAACAAAATTAACTGCCCCCCGAGTGAAGTTCGATCATCTCGATTAGCTGCATAATCGGCGTCAGAAAAAGCTATTAATTGGGTTCTATTACAATTTAATTTAAGTTTTAAATCTTTTGTTTGAAAAACATAACCCAGAAGTTTTAAAAGACCGTTCCAATGAATGACACCAGGATTGCTTTGAAATTGATTGAAGATATTGACCGCATAACAAATGTCCGGTCTCGTTCTGCTCGCAATGAAAGAAAGACAACGCAACAAATTACGATAAGGAATCTTTGACATTTCAAATTTTTCATTTTCTGTATTAGGACAATTCGATTTCGAAAAAACAGTACCTTTACAAATCGGCAATGATGAAACCGGAAAATTAAAATGTTTGAACTTTTCAAAAACTTCAATGATATATTTCGTTTGGAACAAATTCAAACCGTTTTCAGTTCTTTCAAATTCAACACCTAACAGTTTTTTCGTTTTTCCGAGAACTTTTAAGTCAAAATTTTTCCTAAGTAAATTTAAAACATGATTTAAATTCTTTTCTTTCCGTGCGAGCAAAACAATATCGTCAACATACAACAATAAAATGACACATGAATTATAAATATAAACACAATTACATTCTTCAAATTTCTGAAAACCAATTTTCAATAAAACACTGTTTATCTCAAAAAACCACATACGGCCACTCTGGTGCAGACCGTAAATTGCTTTATTAAGCTTACAAACTAGATTTTCTTTCCCTTCTATTGCAAAACCCGGTGGTTGTCTCATAAAGATGCATTCTTTTAGAGGTGCATATAAATAAGCATTTTTTACATCGCACTGCAAATCGAACCAACCTTCTGATATTTTCAAGGAAAAGAAAAATCGAACCAATGAAAAATGAATCGTCGGACTAAAAGTCTGATCGTACGATTCAGGGGATTGTGCATATCCCTGAGCAACAAGTCTCCCACGATACCTAACAATTTTCCCCGATTCATCTCTTTTAACATTGAAAACCCATCTCGATCCGATTGGTTTTTCATTTGCAGGCAAAGGTGTTAAATCCCACACTTTTCTAGAATGCATAACCTCTAATTCATCCCTCATTGAATCTAACCACTGTTCCTTTTGCTTAGATTTAAGAACCTGTTTGTAATTCTTAGGAATTACAATTTCATCATCTAGTCATAAGTTACATAAATTTAAATGAACAGTTTGATCAGAAATTTCACCTTGATATAAATTTTTACCATTAAAATCAAATAAATGTGGCTTAAACAAAATAGCATTTTTAGAACAATATTTTTCAACATCATTTAAAGAACGTAATCGTTTAGAAGAATGTTTCTCATAAAAATAAATATCAGTACGAGATTTATCTGACCTTGGGATTGCTTTCCTCACCCATTCTGTTTCACGCAGCTGTGCGCGTGGTGGGTTTTCCCCATTTTCACTCAAGTCAGAATTCGAATCTGATTCATCCCCGCTCGTCTCGCTTTCACTCTCATCAGAAGATAAGAATTTAGACGGCATACTCGGGCTTTCACTTCCGTTATCCGATTCGGAATTCGATTCATTTTCTGAATTTTCAGAATCTGATTGAATATTTGACCATTTGAGACAGGGACCCGGACCCAGCACAGCTCCACTAGAGTCACTCTCTGATATATTTTTAAAAGATTCTTTGTAATAAACATTTTCATTAAAATTTACATTTATACTTTCAAAAATTTTTCCGCTTTTGGGAATCCAGATACGAAAACCCTTAGTGTTAAATGCATAGCCCAAAAATATACCCTTTTTGGCTTTAACATCAAGTTTATGTCTTTGCTGACGGGGTGTTCCAAGATAACACAAAACACCGAAAGGTTTGACGTGCCTAGCACTTGGCTTACGTCCACCATATAACTCAAAAGGTGTTTTAGTTTGTCCTGAGTGACAAATCCTATTCCAAGTATAATTGAAATAAAGCATAGCATCCGGCCAAAATCTTTTACTTAGCCCGCTTTCTTCCAATAATACTGTTGTAGCATTAGCGGCTGAGCGATTGTACACTTCGGCCAAACCGTTCATCTCTGGACTGAAAATATTGGTTAACTCATGTTTTATACCGTTATCCAAACAATAATTGTCAAAAACTTTATTTACGAATTCTCCCCCGTTGTCAGTTCTAACAGCTTTTACTTTAAGATTTAAAAATCTTTCAGCACGCTTTATGTGCCTTATGAAAATTTCTGGTACTTTGCTCTTTTCACTAATTGGATACAAAGCAGATTTACGTGAAAAATCATCAATGGTTGATAAATAAAAACGTTCCCCCTTACTTCCCTTAATATTACATGGACCCCACACATCAGCATGAAGTAATTCAAGGGGACATTTAGACCGTATTTTACCTATTGGTTTAAATGAAACACGTTTAAATTTACCAATTTTACAATTTTCACAATCTATTTTTACATTTTTGAATTTAGGCAGGCCATGGACACACTCAAATTCACCGCTCTTTCTGATACTATCGGTGTTAATATGTGCCAGCCTTCTATGCCACAATTCTAATTTTTCTACATTAGAGCATGCAATTTTCTCATTTTCGAAATGATCATTACTTTTATTTGGTTTTATACTTTCTTGATACGATTTATTATACAAAATTTGAGGTTTTACAAAATAAATGCCATTTCTTAAAATTGCTCTAAATATAAATCCATTTCGACCAGATATCGCCACGGAGCCGTTTCCCCCTTTAAACTTAGCACCCCCCTTATCGAATTTAGTACCCGATAACAAATTTTGACGTAGATTAGGAGAGTACATTACATCTTTTAAAACAATGACAGTATCATCAAACTTTAATTTCACAGTTCCCATCCCCAAAATGGGGAAAGTTTCATTTCTAACGGCTACAGCCATTTCTTTGTTTCGCAATGGTTTAAAGTCCTCAAACGCACTACGAATGTTGACGAAATGATGGGTGGAACCAGTGTCGAAAATAAATTCATCAGGGTCTTCTGATACTTCATTTAGATGTACTTCGGAAATGAAAAAGTTCTGGTACTTACATGCTTCCTTTTCCACTGATGGGGAACTGCACCTCGCAGTTTTCTTGTTCGTCTTCCTCTTATTCCGGATTGGTGATCTTGACTTTCTGTTACATTTTTTGAGATCCTTGTCAACTCTATTTTGACACACATTTCGCTTGTGGCCGGGTTTATTACAGTTAAAACAAATTAGTTTCCCTTTTACTCCTTTCTTATCAAAATTACCCGGTTTCTTTACAAAGTTAGCCCTGCCGATAATTTTATCATCCTCATCTTTTAGTCGAATTCGCGATTCCTCGGCAATAAGTTCGCTGACTACTTTATTAAATGTGAATTCCTGTGCAGTAGTTCTAAGAATAACTTGACAAATATTGTCGAATTCTGAGGGCAAATGACGCAAAATTTGAAAAATCAAATAATTTTCAGAGAAATTCGCGTCTATAGCCTTAATTCTTTCGAAAATTTGCCGAGTACGGGCAGCGAAAAGATTTATCGACTCTTCCTCTTTTATACGACATTGGGATAACTCTGAAAACAATGTCATGTGCTGACAACGATTGTCAGGAAAGAAGTGATCTTTCAAAGCCTTCCAGGCATCAGCCGCGTTGACCTGATTTTCGATTATCTTTTTGAAATTTTTCTCCAAATTTAAATAAATTATGGATAGAGCTACATCCTGTCGATTTTGAAAATTACGAATCTCTTGCTCAGTAGCCTTTTTTTCATCATTAGAAAAAGGTTCTTTTTCAATGCCATTTACAATCTTCCATAAACCTCGTTCCATTAGGACAAATTTGATATCCGATGACCAACTCACATAGTTGTCAGACCTTAATTTTTCGATAGGAACACTATGGGATGCCGTGATTGATAAGAACACGAAAAACGCCAAGAAAAAAAAATAAATAAAAAAAACCTAATTTCAAAAAACAACCAACAAAATCTCAAAATATCCCCGAAAAAAAAACCTAAATAGTGCAACTGTTACAGCTTCCCCCCTGGAACAAGTCCAGGTCTTCCGCTGAATTTAACAGCCACTATTCTGCCTAACACCAAACCAACTATATCCCCCCATAAAATGCAAACAAAACGTCTGAGAAAAGTTTACACTACACATGGCTTAAAGATTCGATACAAATTTCCAAAAAGTAAAAGAAAAGCTTCTATTTTCAGTTTTCATTCAACGCCGATGCGGGGAAAACAATTTGAAAAGATTTCCAAACACTTGCCATCTGCCGATTCAGCAAAAAGACAAGTCAGTTACAACATTCCATTTCATCACAAAAACACGAAGTCTAATACTCTACTCTGCTGACAATTCGAAAACATCTTAATACATTAATATTACTCATGATACTGAACACGTAATTATTATGATACAATTGGGTAGGGCTGGGCCCATAACCCTTATGATAACTTACGATGTTTAAACGAAAAGCCGAAGGGCTAAATTTCATAAGTCAGTCAACAATGTTACATGCTTATACAAGCAGAGATAATATCACACAGTGGAAGGTGCAGAATCAAATATTAATGTGAAGAAATGAACATTGGAAACTTGTTAAAATCTTACCAAAAATTTATTGGTCCATAGTAATTAAAATAAATATAACTAACAAAAATAAGTTCTTAAGAATAAAACCCGGCCATAAGTGGAGGCGGAGTTCGCAACTCCCCAACACCTATCGGACCTATCTCACAAGAGGCTGACGAACACAAAAGAAGAGAGAGAGAACGATTGGAATCGTTCACTATTTATACTTGCCTCATTTGCATATGATTGGGCATCAAAGGATGCCAACCTAAAACTGAAACTTTACACGTGCCGAAAGAGTTGAGAAGTTAATCTAATTTGAATAAAGTTAATTTTATATTACATTATATTAGGAATGAGAACGCGGATAAATATCGTTTAGCGATGTCTATCAATAATGGGATTCATACAGTGGGAAACTCCTAATATGTTGGTCGATGGAGCAGCATATTTCTGGAGATTTTACAGTCAAGTGTTTTCCTCGTACATCACACGATAATATTCCTTGGGCAATCAAAGATGCTAAGCGAAAGAGGGCTTTATTGTTGATGGCATACAACAAAGAAAATGCTTGTGAACAAACTTTAATACGCTCATTAAATTTTATCACATAATAATCAAAAATGTTGGCTCTTTTTTGAGACTCCTCGCTGTTGGATTGTTGTGTGCACTGGATCCTTCCGGATAATCTGTCCCATGAGGAAAGCATCTTGCTCATCTTTTGGATGTCAGTTGTAAACAGATTTTATAAGTGACTTTCTATCATCTAATGAAAACTTATTAGTGCACTTAAGTTTACATGAACAAGAAACATCGGAAACATTTTCCCCTGGTACAGAAGAATGTGCTGGTACTGACGTATCCTTTGCCGTTAAGTTGCTTCGTCTTCTGCACAACCTGTTTGTAAAGATGATGATTACGAACACCTCTTTTTTCATTGTGGGAAACCACAAACTTCAGACACTTCATCGAAATCTCCCGATGACATTGTTGTAGTAAATTAGTTAATAATAAATAATCAATTAATCATACTTTGATGGAAGTAACGATATAGACTTAGACACACTGAAAAAACACGTTTTTTAAACCAACAACAAACGATTATATAATAAACATTTAAAATAGTTTTCTCAATTGGTTAATTTCGAGTAACTACTCATGCTGCAACCTAGCGGACCAATTGATCATAAGTTCTAAGAAGGAAATAAATCCGGGATTTGTTTCCTTCTTAAACCTGACGTGAAATTCAATGCTCTATAACTATCTCTAGGGAATGTTTTTTATTTATTTCTTACCACCCACATGTAGATTGAAGCTGGAAAATATTCTAGATTCGAAAAAAAAAAAATTGACATTTTTGGTCTTTATTTCCTTTTTAAACCTGCCGATTCAATTATAAATTGGGTAGAACAAGTATAATTGCTATTTATTGTAATATTCATTGCAGAGCTCATAAAAGCATTAAAATAAACTTTATGATGTATTAACTTTTTTTTTACCTATTAGCAGTTGTCTAAAATTTACTCTTTCCGTACTTCAGTGAGTATACCTTTTAAAAAGTTTAATCACTATCACAAAAGTATTTGGAATGTGAGCATAATTGGAGGGACTTTACTGTACTTGACAAATTTCTATTACTAATTAGATACACATGATACATGATGTAATTCATAAAAAAAAACACTTCCACTAAGTGGAAAGTTTTTTCATATTTCGATTTAATCTCATGTTATAAGCTTACCTTTTTTAAAGAATTTATTATGAAGTAATTTTTATTTTGTGCAAAAAAAGTTTAAAATTAGGAGTTGTGGTGTTTTTGTATGATTTTTTAGTTTTCATGTTGCACCTCATCATCATCATAACCCCCCCCCCCTGCATTTGTTAAAAATGAAAAGCATGAATTTTTAGGATTATTACAGCTAGCTATATATTATTACATTTGGAAAAATCTCTATGAGTGTAAAATTGTGTAAAGAAACCAATTTTTAAAAAAGCTAAGTTACTACATATTAAACAAAAATGAAATCTTAATCAATCAACAATTATGATTTAAAATGAAGTTCAATTCTAAAAAAAAAATTTACCAAAGTATAGTATTTTGCTGAGTATTACAAAATGCCTGCTTCTTCCTTAGCAGACATAGGTTTCTGGTAAAGTGAAGACTGTTACTTTCGCTGTTACCTCACTGAAATGTTATTGAAAAAACAAAATTCTTTTCTCCTTTTCATCTCATATCATTCATGAGTAAAAATTTCACCAGAAGAAAGTTGTCTGACTTTTTTTTTCTTTTTTTACTTACATGGAGATTAGTAAGTGAAACATTTTCAAATGTACTACTAGATTTATCATTTTAAAGATCTACACAGTGATTTGTTTTCTACTAGTTTTAATGTTTTGCTAGTTTTTCAGAAACAAAAAGAAAATCTGACGAAACCAATGCTTCAAAACTGCTCCCACATGTTTATTTTAGCAAGCAATACATATTTATTTAAAAAAATTAAAATTCAACTTGAAATAACAGATAAATTCTGCAAAAGTTTAAATTTTACTTACATTTTTTGTAAAAAATAATTTAGTATATTTTTTAAATATTGCTCTCTTTTTATTTTCTTAAATTTTATTATAAATTTCTGACGTATGCAACTTGAAATGAATAATTGCCTACAGAGTATAAAGAGGTACACCCATAATTAGATTCATGATATTATCGTAAAAGCAAAAGATGCTACTTATAAAGAAAATTATTAGTATCCGTAGGGTGACCTACAGACTATGATACTTGAAAAAAAATGATGCAAATCTACATACCATCAGGGCCGGATTTGGAAGTGTGGAGGACCTGGGGCAACAAAGGAGTGTAGGCCCCTAATCAGGGTTTGAAAAGATCATCATATTTTTGAAAATATTCGATAATTTGATATATATCCGAATATTTTGATGTATATATATGTATGTATCCAATATTTTCGACCCGTGAAAGTTAGGATATTTTGTAAAATTTTATTGCGGGGGCCGATTTGTTGTGGAGGACACGGGGCAGTTGTCCCGCCTGCCGTCCCCTAAATCTGGCCCTGCATACCATGTTCTTGGATTTAAAAAATGCAGCAATGCTTTTCCTTTGTCATGAAGTTTTAAGGAACTACAAGTAATTTTTAAGTGAAATAACACTTTGAGGGTTTTTTTCATCAAGGGGATTCATAAATTAGAGCAGTACTTCATCTTCAAGGGTTTTTAAAATTAGAGCTGTAAGTGTACTAGAGTTTGCTTTAATACTTTAATTTGAATAATACCTATCTAGATAAATAGGGTTGTATGCTTAAAATTGCTCTGCACCAGGCTGAAAAAAATCGCACAATGCCAATGTGCAATGTGATTCCATTACAGGATTTGAAAAATAGCTGGAGATAGCTATCAGTCTTAAGATAAAATAAGAAACATAAAAAATATTTAAAAAATGGTGATTGGTTCAATATGTCTCTTATGTCCAACAAATCCAACTTCCCCCACTGAGAGAAGTAATTTACTTTGCAAAGAAATATTTTCCCAGCTTTGCAATATTATTGTGTTATCCATCTCTTATTGGTGCAAATTATTATCATTAGTAAAAGTAATTATTCTGCTAATTTTAAAACAATTCCTTTAACAGAATAAAAGAAAAAGTAGATTTTATCAAAGTAGCTTTGTTAAATCATTATTTTATTAAATGAGAGAAAACTTTTTTTTAAAATTTTAAGTAACTTTTTGTTATTAAAACCAAGTAATTCTTAACAAAAAGTAATGCTTGTTACCAACTGATTTGATCAAGAATAAAGTTTTGACGAGTAAAAGTCTGTCTTGTAATTTTTAATAAATATTTCTGTTTAGAAAATGCAGTTAAATAATGCAAGGATTCATTATTTTTGGCATTAAGTTTGAAGCGGCTCTTCTTTCTTTTGATAAAAATGTTTCTTTCTGTGCTTTGAAATTACTTTGATGTATTATTTTTATTTTAGTGTATATTCATTTGAGCATTTATTTAAATATTTCTTTTTTTATATTGTAGGGTTATTTAGGCTTGTCAGGATTTCTTGGTGAAAAAGGATTTAGAGGGGATCCTGGATATCCTGTAAGTAAATCTTTACACTGTAATAAAAATGATTTTACCCGACAAATTTCATAGAAACCCCTCTTGCAGATAAATTTTTAAGATTTCTGTTCATTACCAACTACAGGTGTCATCATATGTGCCCCTCTTCATTTTAGATTAATCCTTTTACAATGTTTCAGGGCCCTAAAGGCACCCCCGGTGATAAAGGACTTAAGGGGCGAGAAGGTGATGGTGTAGAAGGACTACAAGGACAAAAGGTAATCAACATCCCAAATGCATAATTGTTCATTCAGTTTGTGAATTATGTTCAGTTTTTGTAGTCTTTAAGCCCTTTTATTATAGCATATTATTTAATTTTTTATTGTTAAATTGGAATTGAAAATTTTAATTGTGCCAGCATCAAACATGTGCGTTGCTGAAAATTGCATGCCTTGTTCCAGATGTCAATCCTTTTGCATCATATAAATGTTTCAGTTAGTTTGAAAACTAACAAACCTTCTGTTAAGTTGGCTTAATTTTTCTCCTTTATTTTAAGCTGCACTGTCTAGCTTTGCACAGTCTACCTCCAAAATAATAGTTACGTCAAGTGACGCATGTTCAACCATCAGGCTTAAATAAAAGAAAAAAATAAAATTAAAACTTCCAGTCAAAATAACGACGACACCCTTAAAAATCCCCATTAAAACTTCAACAATAGTCCATAAAACTGACCATTGAAATAAGAAAACTTTATAAACAAAGTTAACACTACCATAAAAATTCTGATTCCCAAATAAATGGGGATAGATATAGCTGAAAAGGTCATTAGAACAAAAGCAGGCTTCTTGCTGCTTTTGAAGAAGCCTGCAAAACAGTTGCAAGAGGATCTAGATCATATTACGGAGTGGGCTGATAAATGTGGTATGGCTGTTAATGTTGGGAAATGTCAAGTGCTACATTTAGGGCATGGAAATAAGTGTACAAGTTATTATTTGCAAGGTTCAGTCATTAGTCAGGCAGACAAAGTTACTGATCTGGGGGGTCTTAATAAGTCAGGATTTAAAGTTTAGCCAACAGTGCAGCATTGCTAGTAACAAGGCCAATAAGATGCTTGGGTTTATTAATAGATCTATTTCATACAAATCTAAAGAAGTTCTTCTGCCCTTATATAGAAGTTTGGTAAGACCTCAGTTGGAGTATGCTGGTCAGTTTTGGTCTCCTTATCTTAAGAAAGACATTAATGTATTGGAAAGGGTTCAAAGGCAAGCTACAAGGCTAATAAATGGACTTTCTCACTTAGACTATGATTCCAGGCTTAGAAGGCTAAAAATGTACAGTCTTGAGCAAAGAAAAGACCAAGGGGACATGATTCAGTTGTTTAAATTTATTAAAATGAAAGATGTTACGGGGCTGAAGTTTAGCACTGAAAACAGGACAAGGGGTCATTGTTTTAAGCTATTTAAATCTCAGGCTAACATGGATGTTAGGAAAAATTATTATTTTAGCAGGGTAGTGGAACCTTGGAACAGTTTACCGGAAGAGGTGGTAATGAGCAAAGGAGTAGATAGTTTTAAGAGGGCCATTGATCTTCACTGGGGATTGTAAATTGACTAGGACCAGTCTAGCTGGGCCCAGAGCCTGTTGCTGGTCATCACTTTTGTATTTGTATTTGATTTTAAGTGATTTATTTCAAGTCAAATAATAATAATAAAAAGAAGATTTGATATCTAGTGAAACTTGGCGTGTTTTCTCTTTTTATGTATTTAAGAAAGCGTAAAATATGTTTATGGTAACGCTCAAATAAGTTAAATTAAACTGCTTGTTTAAGGTTTTGGGATTTCGTGGCTTTTTCCTTTTTGTTTGTAAACCACTCTTATTGCTACTACTTAAAAGTTCTAGTGTTACATTGTTGCATTTTTACTCTAATTCTATGTAAAAAAAGGACAGGGGAAAACCCAGATTTTTTTTTTGAGGGGGGGGGGGGAATTTGTGTAGTAATCCTGTAAAATTGATAGAATACTACCGTAAAATGGTACAACTTTGTGCCAAGGGGGCAACAATGGACCACTGTTGCCATGGTGATGATTTTGCTCTCTTGTGGCCTCTTTTTTGAACTTACGAGCTCCAAAAAAATCACTAGGTAGTGTAATCATTTAGGTAGCTAAATAGACTTTATCAGAGATTGCTGTTGTTGTATACCCTAGATAACTTAGTCATTCTTAGTGCATGATTCGACTCACTCGTGAAAGAGCATAAAGTCTCCTTTGGGCAAACCACTTATACTTTTTTCCAAGATCTGGTAAGTTCAGAGTTGCTTTACTATTTTGTCGGTTATGAATTAAGCAACTTGTTGACTTAAAATGTTTCATAATTTCCACAAGCAGTCAACATTTATCAAAAATGGGAATGTTGGGGTACAACAATGGGCTACCTATTTTTCACGGTTTTTAGTGACTTGAAGCTTCATTTTATTCTCTGCACGGATGCTTTTGTCATATTTTATGTTATTTAATCCAAATAATGGCAAGAAAAAACAAAAGAAAGCTTAGGGGTCACCCTATCGTCTGTATTCTTGGGAGTTTTTGCTGAAGGTGCTGACTGAAATCAGACCAAATATAAACTGAGATAATTTTTAAAAATTATTTATTTTGATGAGATTTGGAATGTGAAATATGATTTCATATTTCAGTTTTTAAAATTTCTGTTGATCTTGTTAAAACTTGTCAGACCTACGTATTTTCTGAGACTTAAATATAGATACCTAGCCTTCAGTTAGTGAGATTTTTCTAGTTTTCAAATGTTTCTATGTCAAAACCTAGGCCGATAAAAAAGAACGTTACCTGCATTTACCATGTTGAACTTTATTAATCACTCGAGACGACAAATGATGATTAAACCTTAAAAAGTTGGGAAAAAAAAAGATAAATGATGGACTAAAGAAATTCTTTATACAGTTTCAAGCAGAGGGCAAAGGCTTGTAGCTTCAGACAACAATAGGCCAAAGCAAGTTTTGAATGTGTTTTCTAGGTTAAAATGAGGTGACCCCGTCCCCGTAGGAGTACAACTATGGGTCACGGGGAAAAAATTTCCCTTCCACTTCTTTCCACCTTAGATTTTTTTTAAACATATCATTTGAAAGGTGAAATGTTGAGCTACCATTGCTAAAGTACTACTCCTACTACTTCTTTAAATAAGTGCACTAATAGTGTCAGAAAATGTTTTGCATGATTTGATTTTGAACTAAACTTTTTTATTAATAGGAACTAGCGTTTCGCGTATTTCCCTCATAATATATAGTATTTAATTGCTGGCAATAAAAGGAATTTCAAAAAGTAACATTAAACCATTTAAGTACTGAAGTAGTAAATAGACCTGCAGCTTGTCTGTGTTTCTAACTTTTTATTCAAATTTGTTTACTATAAAGTTTTTCAAATGCTTCCTTAGTTAGTTTTGAGGAAAATTCTTCATTAATATGTGATCCATATCTCCAATATCAGAGATGATCTTAGAAATTAGTTTTACTTTTTTTTTGTTTGTATAAATGACTACTTTCTGAATGTAGCTGTATGAAGTTTTGTTTTGTCTAAAAATATTAAAACAGTAGATTATGTTTTGAGTTCTAAGAAGTTTTTCTTTTTAATCAGGGAGAACCAGGTGCACCAGGCTCGCCTGGCCCTCCAGGATCTTCATATGAACCCAGAGAAAATCCTGAAGAAGAGCTTAGGCCACTAGAAAAAGCAAAAGATGGAATTGATGGCGAACAAGTAAGATAAAATTACTTCTTTTTTTCATTTTAATTGCCTATTGTACTCCAGTTATTTATTTTGGTGTAACTTTTTAAAAGTTATGATCAAAGTTGTTTTCATTTTTCAAAATTTGAAAACGGTTGTTAATATTGTGGTTTCCTTCAGTCAAAAGTACTACTTTTAGTCATTGAAATGGATAGAATGAGCCAAAAAAAAAAAAAAAAAAAATTACATGAACCCAGAAAATACTTTTATTTTTCCAATATTTTTTTAAATTAATTTTTTAAAATGTCCAATTTTTCAAACAAGGCGTGGTCTTTATGACGTCACAAATGATGCATTTTGGCGCAATTTCAACCACGGTTCCACGTTATGATAATCAATTGAATTGAATTGAATACGAGTCTTCCGACTTCCACAAATTATAGAGGACTGCGTTTATTTCACGCCTTGCCTCTGTTACTAATAGGTGATGTGTCTCTCCAAATGTTCCTTAGAAGTAGTCAGAACTAAGTCCAACCGCCAAGGGGTTAACTAAAACGAAGTGCATAAAATTCAGATACAAGCAAAGATAGACAAGAAGAAAACCAAAAGAGAGAGAAAAACTAGAAACCACATGCATGACAAAAAGCAAAGTAAAGTCGAAGAGATAGCAGCACAACCAACAGACACAAAGGGAAAAAAGAAAGAAAGCATGCAACAACAAAGAGCAGTCAAAGGAAGAAAGAGCTTAAAGTCTGAGCGACTCCAGGGGAGAAGATCGTATCATGAGCCAAAAAATTGCCGTTATAACTGATATTGTTCTTGAAAATATAGTCCAATAACTTTTCTCTATGGTTATTTGTATTACTGCAAAAGTGCAGGATATGATCCACAGTTTCCATCACTCCACATTTATCGCAATTTGGGGAATTAGAGGATTTAAGTTTGAAAAGCTTGTTTTTAGTGATAATACTATCACAAATTAATCTATTTAGGAAGATTTCCATCTTTCTATTTTTAACTGTATTGTTTGCTTTAACGGAAGGAATTTTTCTATTTTTAAACTTTTCAAAGTATTTAGATTTCTTCCATTTTTCCTGATGTTCTTCATTTTGCCTACTTGTTAAAAATCTACATGTATCTTTCCATGTTGTGATGTTTAAGCTTGGGGTGAATGAATTGTTTGTTGCCTCTTTTGCAAGAGTATCTGCTTCTTCATTTAAATCAATGTCTGAGTGGCTAGGGGTCCATACTAAAGTAATATCATTTTTATTGGTTAATTTCTCTAGATAAGTTCTTGTAATTCTAACAAGGGGGTCCTGATTCTTTTTTTCATTTCTAATAGCATTTATCACACTAAGGCTGTCTGTAAGAATAATAGTCGGAGACTCAGCATTAATTAAGTATTTGGTGGCATAGTAAATGGCAGCAAGCTCAGCTGTAAAAATAGAACAAAAGCTAGGAATTTGAATTTTCCTCTTAACATCTTTATTTTGATTCACGATCCCAAAACCGACATAATTCCGGTTTTTGGAACCATCTGTAGCCCAGACTTCTTTTCCTTTATTTTCATTTAAAAATTCTAGAAAGTCCTGTTTTATTTCTTCTTTAACTTGTGTTCGTTGAAATCTTCTTTCATCCGTGATTATTTTAAGTTTTTTGTTGTACCATGGTGGGTTGTTTTCCAATTTTTTTATCTTTCCAGTGGTTGGTGTTATATAAGAACATAAAGCTTTTATAGAAGTTTATAACATCTTCTTCCACCTCTGTTGAACTTGTTTGATTGTGTGTTTCAGTGTTGATTTGTTTATTTTCCTTATACATTATTTTCATCTTCCACTTTATGATTTTCCATTTCAACCTATTCTCGTACATATCAATATTAGTGAAATGTCTAATAACATCATTTGGTGCGAAGTTGTTAAGTTTTAGTGCATTCCTGATAACTTTATTTTGTGATAGTATCTAGTTTATTTCTGTTATATTTAGTGTCCTTAATTCTACAAATGTTTCCATAATCAATTTGCGGTAGTACTACTTGTTTGATAATTTTAAGAAGGTTATCATTATTGAAGCCTGTTCTGCTTCCCAAATACTTAATGACATTACTGCTTTTATTGATTTTCCTTTCAACTTCATTAGTATGTTTTCTCCATGATAGGTTGTGATCAATATGGACTCCCAGTAATTTATGTTGAACTTTCCAAGGAATGGTTTTTCCATTTATCTTTATGATATCTGTATATTTATTTCTCGTGGCTGTCATGTCTTGGATGCTGCTCTTTTCCGCTGAGAATGATAACTTGTTGATTTCTGACCATTTCTCAATATCAGTTATAAAATTTTTGAGGGCCGTTGCTGCAGTGTCTTTGTCTTTGTTAAAGATTATACAGGAGATATCATCCGCATATATATATACTTTGCAGGTGTCGTTACAACAGTAAAAATCCGTCATAAAACAATTGAACAAAAAAGGCGATAAAATAGACCCCTGTGGTAGTCCAAAATCGACATTTCTTTCTGCTGATATCTTACTTCTCCATTTAACTATCAGTTTCCTATTCTTCAGCCACTCTTTAATCCAGTTTATAAGGTCCTGTTCTATTTTCAATGACCTAAGTTTTTCTACTAGGATTTCATTGTTTATGTTATCGTATGCTCCTTTTATATCCATAGAGACAAGAAAAACTGTGTTCTTTTCTTTTCTTAAAAACTTTATAGAATTAATTATTTGACCTACACAATCTTCAGCACTTTTCCCTTTCCTGAATCCGTGCATGTAATTAGGGAATATTTTATTTTCTTCTTCCCACCATGTTAGCCTTTTCAAAATGAGTTTTTCCATCAATTTGCAAAAACATTGGGTTAAGGCAATAGGTCGGTAACTATCTATATCATGTGGGTTTCTCCCAGGTTTGCATATAGGTATTATCATTGATGTTTTCCAATTATCTGGAATTTTTCCTTCTTTAAGACTATAATTGAAAATATTTAGACATATCTTAATTGCTTTTTCTGGTAAATTTCTAATAATTTTATTCGAAATTTTATCTGATCCAGCTGTTGTGTTTTTAAGTTCCTTTATCTCTTTTTGCAATTCTTCTATTGTAAAAATGTGGGTATTGCCTTTGATTTTCCTTTTTATTGCATAATTTTTTCCAATTGTGTCTATTTTCTTTTCAAAATGTTTAGCAAAAAGCTCCACTTGTTTGTCTTCTTCAAAATATTCAATATTGTCCTTTATTAAAACAAGGTTATTGGTTGGTGTTCTATTCATAATGTTTTTGAGCTTGTTAACAGACTTATAGATATCTTTAGGTTGTTTTATTTTGTAGTTTATGTGTTCCCAGTACTTTCTTTTGGCTTCAATTATACATTTTCTGAAGATCGCTAATTTTTTTTTATATTCAATCCAATCAGCAACATGTTGTGATCTATAGGCTTTGTTTTTTGCTTGATTCTTCTGTTTTTTCCTTTTTGCACACTCCCTGTTCCACCAATTATCATTTGAGTTATTATTGTTATATTTAATCACTTTAGTAACATTTTCAACATTCGAATCAATAAGGTGAGTGAATTGAATATAATTGTTACAGTTAAACCCATTAAAATCAATATTATTCATAATTTTACTCATATTCTCTTTAAAATTGTTCCAATTAACGTATCTTTTGATTTTGGTGCTATTTTTCTTTTCTGTATTTCTAACTATGATAGGATAATGATCACTTTCCCCGTGTTCATCGATTCTAAACCAAAATAACTCTCTGACCAGTTCTGCACTTACTATGGTTAAATCAAGAATTCCATCGTCTTTTTTTTTGTTTATACGTGTGGGAATGTTTTTATTAATTATACAAATGTTGTTATCCTGAATCCACTCATAGAATTTAGTAGAGCTGGGAAAAGATTTCCTGTCACCCGTTATAGTATTTCTTGCGTTGAAGTCCCCTGTGAAAATCTGATTCCTTCCCTTTTGTATTATTTTTAAAATATTTAAATCAGCATCTGTGAAGGTTCCTGGCGGCCTGTAACAATTGATGATTTGGTAGTATTTTTTGTTATATAAAATTTTTATGCTATTAATTTCAAAATTAGAATTTAAAATGTTAATCTTTACTTCGCAGGCTGAGAAATTGTTTCTAACATATATACAAAGTCCTCCCCCTTTACTGAGGGAAGAACGTTCTTTTGAAAAACAATAATACCCATTGATTACAGGGATGTCACAATTATTGCTCCAAGTCTCTTGGAGGCAAATAATAGTGGGAGATAACCAAGAAATAAGGTTTTTCAGATAAATAAAATTTTTTGCCAAACTGCGGCAGTTCCATGATAACAAAAAACAAGCCAGGAAAACGACCAAAAAAAAGGACACAACCCCTTAATCAGGATTGCGGACCACACCCTCAGCATCCATAGGATCACCATCAAAGGGAAAACCCTCCATATTCTCAGAGTCCGATAGACTAGATCCCGCGTTTGGAAGAATTTTATCACAACTTCTACTTCCCATAATATCTCTGTACTGCATTATCATAGCAATTTCAGAAGTATTCAACTTTTCATTCTCTAATGTGATATTACATTTTGAGCTATATTTAACAATTTGTAGTTCCTCTTTAATATTTTTTATTTCAAGTTTTAGATACACGATTTCTTTTTCTCTATCCTTCAGCTCTTTTTTCAAATTATTAATTATTGCATCTTTATTTTCCTCCTCCTTTTTACCTTCTTTAACCATGTCTGCATACGTTGTGTTTTTTCCTCGTTCATTCCCTTTATTTTCTGAAAATCTTATTAAAACAGGGCAATTCTTATTTTCTGCATTGTGGTTGCCTTGGCATCGAAAGCAAGTAGTTAAATTGCCGCAGTTTTCGTGTTCTAATCCACAGTCCGCACACCTTACCGTTCCTTTACAATATTTGGCAGGATGCCCTATTTTTTTACAATTTTTACAAATAAGAGGCTTTTCTATGAATTTACTGATTTTATAATTGACCCAACCTATTTTAATTTCAGCTCTGTTTGTGATGCCCAGCTCTTTTTACTAGGACCACAGGTATAGGCGTTTCAGCCCCTTTTTTTTGAACCGGATGACTTGAGTGACTCTCATACCTCTTTCAGAAAGTTCTTTAGCAATGAGACCCACTGAAAGGTCTACATCTATGTTTCTAATCACATATTTCGTACTTATTGCATCCTCTATTAACCTTGTACCGACTTCTATACCTAAGAATAAATTTGTTTCACTAACCTTCTTAATGGTATCAGTATTGCTTGTTGTAACAATAATGTTTCCATTTCTGGTGAAATAAACGTCATCTTCTTTTTAAACTATTTTGCCAATTTCATTATGGAAGTTCATTCCCTTGCTCTTCGGTAATTCTTTATTTATTCCAAAAATGACAATTTTACTTTTAGTTGCTCCATTTCCCAGCGCTGCTTGAATTTTATCCGTTCGAGACAAACTTGCCTCGTAAACATATTCGTTTCTTTTTGTGACTTTATCTTTCACACTTTCCTCCATGACCCTATCTGGGCCATTTTTTCGTTTATTAGCCATACTTACTCCTCCCCAGAAGGAAACCAAAAACAGGTGCTATGCATTACACGCACAGCAGCAAAAAATCAAAAATAAAAGCAGGAACAAGCAGAAATACGAACAAACTATCGAAATCCCCAATAAATGAAGAACTCTACCACCGCGCAACACTTCCACGAAAACCTAGTCTCTTATGATAATCAAGCAGCAAATCAAAATTGCGCTCTACAATTGCCATCAACCATATCGTTGCCAATACACATGAGTAAAGATGCGAATTAAATATTTTGTTCTGTGAATGGCAACATTGAATGGCATTTCATCATTTGTGATGTCACACAACAGAAGTGTAAACAATGAAAGCGCACCGATTTAAGACATTTTTTAAAAAATATTAAACTTAAATAAATTATTTAAAAAATGGTCAGATCCTATGTTTTTAAGCATGCTCTTTCAGAAAAAAATACTTTTAAAATTTTGGAAACAACCCCATTATGACAAGAAGTTATTTAATCAATCTTATTAAGTTCAATAAAAGTTTTATAATCTAATCAAGTTTGAACAAAAATTATACCAATGAACCCCAACAAAAAATGGTGCTAGTTAATATTTTGGCTCAATAGCCTAATGGGGACAGTCTTCTAATAGTTTTAAACTTCAAACTATTCATTTGAAAAACAAAGAAGAAAGTTTCACCATTGCAACAACATGCAAGTTCCAGCCCACAAATGTACTTAATTACAACATTTCTATTAACCCTGCCAGTACACAGTAAAACCCCTCCTAAAGGATACCCCTCAAAGGCGGACACCCCTCTTATGCAGACAATTTTTCAATCCCCAGTTCCAATACAAATAACATTTGTCCGGTTAGTGTCAGCATTAGAGTGATTTTACTGTACATACATATACAGTCAACCCTCGTTTATTGCGATTTATTCGTTCTAGACTTTACTGTGATAACTGAAATTCCGCGAAGTAGGATTCTTTATTATAAACCGAATATTTTCCTAATTAGAGTGCATAAAACTTACAACAATTTAAATATGTTTTAATACAGTTAAAGCCCCCTTGACATTAAACAGCACCCTTATCCACCGTTGCATTTGTATTACTTAAATCTTAAATTAATGCACAAGATATGAGAAAATGAGCAAAACTAGACGTAATAGATATCACATTGTAAATTATTGGGAAATGTTGTTCTTACACACTACTAATCTATCAAAGTAGCTCAATTTGTTCGATGATGAATTAATCGCCAATTAGTGACTGTATGTGCCTCCTTCTTCCTCTACTTTCATCCTTATTAAAGGCATTACATATACAACTTAAAATGCTAGTGCATTGTTGAACACCATTTACAGATTCCCTAGTAATAATACAGTGATTGATACTTCCCAGTTAGTGTTTGATAGCAAAAATGAGAGCGATTCCCTACATTCTTCGGCGATTTTATATCTCCACTCCCTCAATTAGTACATTACAGCCCTTCAGAGGAGCTTACTTCAAAGACATACTTTGGGAATCTTTTGTAAGAAAATTTTTACAGGAGTGAATAAAAAAGGCTATTTTTATATCTGACAAAAAAAAAAAAAAACACGATGTAGTGAAGACGCCAAAGTTAAAGCGGGAAGGACGACAGTATTTTGTAACTTTATATTTTGATAAAGAAAATTTAAGAGAGAGAGAGAAAGAGTGAGTATTATTGGTACTTTTTTATGTAAGAAAACTCCTGAAAAACTTTTAAATAATTATTGGATAGGTGAGTAAAAAAAGAATTTAGCACATAAGCCTATTCATAAAGTTTCTTGCTTTTATTAATTACCCAGATTCTTCATCCAAGATATAAAGGGCAAGAATTTTTTAAGCTTAATAAACTATCCATTTGCATTTATTTTTATTAGAAGTGTGTTGATGAAATTGTGAATATATACTTAAGTTAAAATTCCTTATAGTTGGGCACACATACAAATACAGCAGATAGAACCAGAATCAGGCCCTGGTCATGATAGTTGTGTGTTTTTCCTTAGGTTTACAAAATTCAGACTGGAGAAATGGTGTATTTGAGAAAGTACCAAACTTTTGCAGTTAAATCTCATCTAGTTACGTTTTTAAGCTTCTGATTTTGGAAAACTTAAGCATTTGAGTGGTTTAGAAGCTTATGTTTATTTATAATGTTTTTGTGTGTGTGTGTGTGTGTTTATTTATATCTTGAGTTTTTAAATTTAAAAAAAAAAAATCTCTTCCCATTAACAGACACTCTTTTATGACGTTTAGTTTCTTGATGAAGAGAATAATAATAATAAAAGAAATTAAATAACAAAATAAATTTAATTAAAAATTAAATTAATAAATAAAATTAAAATGAAACAGAAATGTAAGCTAGTAAATAAAAAAATCTTTTGAATGGTCTATACATTTTGATTAATTAATATATTAATCATATTGTTTTCAATTTGTAAGTTTTTGGCATTTGACAAAGTTTACTGTAAGTTATTTTCCTTTTTAGGGTGAAAAAGGTGAAAGGGGACCACAAGGTTTTGCTGGCCGAGAAGGAGCTCTTGTAAGAATTTTGTCTTATGTGTGCCAAATGTGTTTTAACTTATGATTTGTTTCTGTGTGTGTGCATGACTAATGTATGATTTTAGTTAATTTTTATCTCAATTCCTGTAATACAATTATGGCCAATTTCAAATATAATCATTGGTAGTAAAAAATATTTTCAACTATGAAAACTTTTAGCAACTTCTGTTCAAAGAAACAAATGTCACAAAAAAAAAAAAAAAAGTTGAATAATAAATTACAGTAAAAAATTAATAGTTATTACTAAGTATTTTAAGATACTAAAATAATTTATCTTTTAACACAAATATTTTTTTTTGTCTTAGTTGCATAATGTGTGCTTTAATTGATTTCTTAGTAGCAAAAATTATTATGTTTTGTGCTCATAATAAATATCAATCACTCATAAATAAATTTGAAAAACAATAGTATTTTTGTTTTTATAGCAGTGATTTTTACATGTAGTGCTTTCTTGAATAAATTCATAACTATTTTGTCCACTTTTATCTTTTTTGTTGTTGTAAAAGTTATAATTTTTCTCAGGGAACACCAGGGTTTATTGGCCCGAAGGGAGAAAAAGGTGAACGAGGCGATGATGGTCCTAGAGTATGTATGCATTATTTTATTTACTTTTCTGAAATGATTAATATTTGTCTCATAATTTCCTACTAAACTATTTTAAAATTTACGAACAAGTGCTGTAAGAGTATTTTAGAAGTGATAGGTAGGTAGTTAAAAAAAGTATTTAACTTAAAAAAAATATGTAATGTTCAAAAGTTTAAAAATAATAATAGTTGAACATCTTTAAAAAAATGTCTGTAAGACATTGAACCCATAAGTATTTAGATTATTTTAAAACACATTTTAAGATATTTTAATTTAAATTTCTGTGGTACAAAAAATGCATTGATTGATGTTTGCTTTTCTTTTTTAGAAGTGTTATAATTATAGCAGTATTTATATAGGCATCCAGTTTTAATCCTATTTGTGCTGCATCTTTCTGCAGCATTAAAAATACATTATATACATTTGCTATTTAATTAAGTTCATCTGTTTCTCTGATCATTTGTTTTCAATTTGAGTTTTTTAATGTAAACAGAGATAGGTTTTCTGCTGCAAGCGGAAAAGATTTGGTTAAAAAAATCCCTATTTTGCTGAAAATTGCTTTAGGTAATAATAATGTTTCTTCTTCTTTTCATCTAAGCTACGTTAGACCAGTAGGAAATTGCCCATTAGAGTGAAGTATAGCGCAATTATAAAATTTCAGAAAGACTACCTAAGTAATAAAAATCAGATAGGATCAATCCTGAAAATACCTAGTGTAGTTTTTGCTTTTTGTGCTACCTTGTTTTTCCCAGTTTAAATTTCATTCAATATTCTGTATGTCATGTTAATTAATATGTTCTTTCTCCGTGATTTAAAACTATTTTCTTACACAATATTTTGCATCTAACCGTAACTTTTGTTTATCTATTTACTGGTTGGCATTTATAACTAGGTTTCCTTTCTTACTGAGCCGTCTCATTTTCCCGGGTTAGTGGTTTTGTTCTATTTATTCCCTTCCTGTTTTAAGTCTCTCGGGGAAGGTTGCATGTTTTTGGGACTTTCCATATTCAGGGCAAGAAGAGCCTTGTGAACTAGGATCTGGTCCTTTGTTCATGTACTTTACTTGGTCTAATTTTGTATTTGGTATAGTGTTGCGGTGTTCAAGTAATAACATTGTATCAAAGTATATGTATCATTTTTTTTATTCCACATATATATATATCAAAATCTTATACTATAGAATAACATTCATATGTTTACTCAACGGCATGTTTGGTTATACTGGCTCGTGAACAATAGCGGTATTATTAGAGGTCGTGGCATAACCTAGGCGATCGGGTGAATGATGGAGCACCCGTTAAAATCAACAACTCACCATGATCCACGGACACTCGACGCTACGCCTGACACCCAATTCTCAGCGGGGCATTTCAGACTTCTTCACATTGACGAACGGACTCGTCCCGGGTCCATATTTAAACAATCATCGTTGACACCGCACGATCCGAGATCCGCATACCACTGCGACTGCAAGAAATATGCCAATTAGGCGACGAAAACAATCTTTAAATACACCACATGGCAACCTAGCGCAACCTCCACAATGAAACGGAACAGGTCCAGAGTCGCAATGAGCAGAACTCCTTCCCCATTCGATAAACCTGCCAAAAGCTCGCCAAGGAAAACGGCGCCAAGAGCATGAAAATTTAACGGAAACGTATGATGAAAACAAAGATAAACATAATTAAAACACCGCCGGGAAAAACAGAATAACAGCCCATCGAACGGGAACGATAAAATAGACCTCAGGCCCGAAATAGAACAACGTGCCGGGATGGGAACATAACTAAAATGTAAAATATTACGGATATTCGAAAACACGTGGTCCATACATAAAAATCTAGATTAACAAATATTGCACATAATTACATACATAAAACATAAACTAAAACATGCACAGATACATTGTTAACATTCCACAATCATAATTATATACTTGTATGCAATTTTAGTACAAAAAAGAAGACATAAAAACATAAATTCAAAGCGTTCCGTTACAAGGACACGACAGTTAAACAAGGGCAAAAACTAAGTTCCCGGACGGTGAAAAGCACAAATAGGGTATCAAAATATAGAATACAATGTGCTGTTTACGAAAACACAGCTAATAAATCAATAAAATACAGACAAACCCATTAAAATTCCAAACGAAGATCCAAACATAAGCAAACGCCACAGGAGTGACGTGTTGCCAAACGTAAACGCTGGAGCGGAAACATTTGAAATATAAGGCAAGGAGAAGTAACAAACGTGGAGTTGCGCGCCATGTGTTGCGACAGAAGAGTGCCCTGGCGTGCGAATCGGCAAACACCAGAAGACTGTAAAAGGAGAACGTCAAGCGTTGTGCAGCGGCACAACATTCTCCCCCACAGCCGGGCAAAATTTTGTAAAGAATCAACAAAATTTTGGAATGCACAAAACAAATGTCAAATGACAAGTAATTATGAAAACATATGAGAGTGGTATGCAGGTCACGATAAGAATGCCTTTTTTTTTTTTTTGACGGCAAAACAACCTAATCCACAGAGTATGACAATAGTATGATCACACATGTGCTGCAAAATAGTAGGAAAACAAATACCTGAGACCAGAATCAACAAGTTGCCTTTGACCAAACCGCCCAGTGCAGTGTACACTCATAATGAATTATGAAGACATGTAAAAATCTGGTTACACTACAAAATTGTAAAATGGTAAATAAGTGTAAATGGGAAACAAACACCAACATGAATACAGACATATAACAGAAATAGTCCAATTGCACAATCCAAGTAATTGCAACAGCACCGAATAATACATACATATAAGATTATCAAATTTAACCCATTCATTTTCTTGAATAACATAATGTAACGGATTCGGTGCGACTTCCACTTTCTTGAAAAGAAAACACAGTTCTTGATAAAAACACAGTTCTTGATAAAAACACAGGAACTTTATTTACACTATGTACAGGAAAGATCTTCAACAACTGCTAAATTATTCATCAGCAATTAAGCAATTATCACACAACACCGTAAACTCAACGTTTACACACGTATTTACTTCCAAATACGAAAACAACACAGCGAAATGCCTCGCTATAAACAGAGCAAAATGTTCTCAGTTCGAAATATCAACCGAAACTAACTGACTGTTTATCCATCGCTAACGGCTTAAATACACCGAAAAGAATTTTCCACAACATTCTACACGTTTCCTTCGGCTTCCCGAAATGCGTAGACCGTTATCAATGAAAAGAAAAATAAAATAGGGGTCGTATATTTTAGCCATATGAAAAAGGGGTTGTATATTCATTACGGGAAACTATTTACAGGTTACGTTACTACAATAATTACTATTTACAGAATTTGTAACATTGCCCCCTTCCTAAGGACTGCACGTCCCGGGCAGTACAATCCCCAGAAAGGGTGCCAAACTTCTATCACAAGTTTACAAATATACACATTAAATTATAACTAACAGATACAGAAAACACAATAATAACAAGAAATATTACTAAACATTAAAAGCAAAAATTATCTACAACTTTTATGTTATCAACCATGGTTGTTTACGTAATACTCATGAACTATGGCCATAGTATGGGGCTAACCGATCATAATGTACAACCCTAGGTTTTGCATTAGGTGATTTTTGGATCCTCACTACGACGTCATTTAGTCGGTTAACGACTTTGTAGGGTCCATCCCAATGCGACTGCAATTTGGGTGACAGACCTTTCCGTCGGATGGGATTCCATAACCAAACCTTGTCGCCTTCGTTGAATTCATGTCCAGTAGACCTTGTGTCGTATCGGGTCTTCATCTTCTCCGCCGCGATGTTGATTCGCTCTCGTGCGAAGTTATGAACGTCTTCCAACCGGGCCTGGAGATCCTGGATGTACTCCTCAGGCGATGAAGGCGCATCCGGAGGACGACCGAAGACGAGATCACAAGGTAGCCGAAGCTCTCGTCCGAAGAGCATCTGAGATGGGGCAAATCCGGTAGTCTCGTGGACAGCACTGCGGTAGGCCAGCAGGAACAAAGGTAACTTCTTGTCCCAATCCTGTTGATTTCTGGATACCATAAGCGAGAGATTATTTAGGATTGTGCGGTTAAATCTCTCCACCATGCCGTCCGATTGTGGGTGTAGTGGTGTTGTCCTAGTTTTCTCAATTCCGAAAATTTGACATAGGCCCTTAAACACAGCAGAGATGAAATTCCTCCCTTGATCGGAATGAATCTGCAAAGGTGTTCCGTATCTCGAGATCCAATGTTGGACTAGAGTCTCTGCTACGGTAGTAGCCTCTTGATCTGGAATGGGATATGCTTCCGGCCATTTGGTGAAGTAGTCGATGGAAACAAGAATGTATTTGTTCCCATCAGCAGTTCTTGGTAGAGGACCCAGGATGTCGATCCCAATTCGTTCGAAAGGAGCTCCAACGTTGTACAGATGTAGCTTCCCTCTGCTTCTCTTCTTCGATCCTTTACGAGCAGCACAGGCGTCACAAGAATGGCACCACTTCTCCACGTCATCCTTCGCCTTGCTCCAGAAGAAGCGCTCCCGAACTTTATTGAGAGTTTTCAAGACACCAAAATGTCCTCCAGTCGCACTACTATGTATTTCTTTCAGAACATCTGAAATCCTGGATCGAGGAAGTAGTAACTGCCACCTAGATGTCTTGCCGTCGTCAGATTCCCATTTCCGGTGTAGCACGCCGTTCCGTAAATGGAGTGAGTTCCATAAAGCCCAGTATCTTTTTGTTGTAGGACTGAAGATGGAAACGTCCTGCCAGCTAGGGCGTCGACTGTCACTTTCCATGAACTCTAAAATTGGTTTTATGTCGGGGTCTTCAAGTTGATCTTTTCGAACTTGGTCATCACTCCATGGATCAGGTTCTGATGATGTTGGAGTCACTGTCACCTGATAGGCGGTAGGGCTAGTCGTTCCATACTGTTTCTCGATTCGGGAACAATAGTGGCAGTTCTCAGGACAGGGTCTCCTTGATAAAGCGTCAGCATTACCGTGAGATAACCCTTTTCGATGCTTGATCTCCATGTCATATTCCTGGAGCCGCTGTATCCATCTGGCTATCTGGCCTTCTGGATTCTTGAAGTTCAAAAGCCAAGTTAACGAGGCATGATCTGTCCGAAGCAGAAATTTTCGGCCGTAGAGGTAATGATGGAAGTGTTCTACAGCTTTCACTATGGCCAGTAACTCCTTTCTGGTGACGCAGTAATTTCGCTCCGACTTTGATAAGCATTTGCTCCAGTAAGCGATGACATGTTCATTTCCGTCAATTTCTTGGGATAAAACAGCTCCAATTCCCTCGTTGCTCGCATCAGTGTCCAGGATGAAGGATTTTTCAGCCTGAGGATAGGCGAGGATAGGCGTTGATGTTAAAGCCTCCTTCAGTCGTAGAAATGCATCTTCGCATTCTTTGGACCATTCAAACTTTTGCTTGCTCTCCGTCAGCTTATGCAAAGGTCGTGCAATGTTGGAAAAACCCTTCACAAACTTCCTGTAGCACGTGCAGAGCCCCAGGAAACTTCGCAACTGATGGATGTTTTCGGGACGACTCCAACTCCTGACCGCAGATACCTTCTCTGGATCGGTTTGCACACCCTCAGAAGAGATGATGTGACCAAGGTAGTTCACTTCCCGGCGGAACAAATTACATTTGGACGGGCTTAACTTCAGATTGGCTTCCTTAAGCTTTTGCAGCACCTTCCTAAGATTTGCCAGATGTTCTTCGAAGCTGCGTCCCACGATGATGATATCGTCTAAGTAGACCAGACAGGATTCGTAAGAGAGTCCTCTTAACACTGTCTCCATAAGACGCTCGAACGTAGCTGGTGCATTGCAGAGGCCGAAGGGCATCACTTTGAACTGCCATAAGCCTTGTCCAGTTGTAAACGCTGTCTTCTCTCGGTCATCAGGGTGTATCTCAACCTGCCAGTAGCCGCTCTTCAAGTCCAGGGTCGAAAACCACTTGTGTCCGGAAAGAGTGTCCAAGGTGTCGTCTATCCGTGGAAGAGGGTAACTGTCTTTCTTGGTGATTTCATTCAGTCGTCGGTAATCAACACAAAATCTGGTGGAGCCATCTTTCTTTCGGACCAAGACGATGGGAGAGGCCCAAGGACTGGATGACGGTTCGATTACATCATTCTCCTTCATCTCTTTCAGGAGGGTCTCAACCTCTTCCTTCTTGGCGAACGGTAGTCGTCTTGGATGCTGTTTAATAGGGAGGTGTTCTCCAGTGTAAATCCTATGCTGCGTTAAATTCGTACGGCCAACATCCTCCGATGTAGATGAAAACAGATGCTTGAAGTCGTCCACCAATTGTTCCGCAGCAGTTCTTTGATCTTTCGATAATGGCGCACTCCCAATTAACTTCGACGTCAAGGACTCAGAAGACACAGTCTCGGGGGAATTGATTCTTCTAATGATGCAGTTTACTGGAGTACAAGTTGCTAACACTTCACCTTTTCGGATATTCCTTGGCCTTTCACTCACGTTGGCGACTCTCACAGGAATTACATCCTTAGAAAGGTCCACAAGCGTAGATGCTACCAGCACTCCTTTTAGGCTATTGCTTAGGTTAGGGAATTCAATGAGTCCAAATCGAAAACTATTGGTTTCTTCAATGGAGCCAGGTATTAATGATTCTGACCTTGAGGGAATCGATAAATCTGTTTGGGCTATTATTTGATGAGCGGATTTTACATCACTTTCTGCAGGGAAAACGGCTATGTCTTCTCTCATCGAGTGCAGCTCATTAGTCTTGAAGTCGAGAGTGAAGTCATATTTCTTCAAAAAGTCCAATCCGAGAATGAAGGGGTCCGTGATATTAGCGACGAATGCCGTATGATGGTAGGTGGCACTCCCAAACACTATTTCCAAGTCCACTTTACCGTCAATCTCAATTTTGTCACCTGTCACAGTCTGGAGACTTACGCGTGGCGATGTCCACAGCAGTTTCAATCCAAATTCACGAGCCACATCTGTCTTAATGATTGTCACATTGGCTCCAGTGTCGACAATCAGTCTGCAGGGGTTCCCATTTACATGTGCGTAAATGAAAAGTCCATCACTGCCACTACTAGAAGAGGAAATCTGCAGAGCTCTAGTGGTGGTGATTTCCTTCCCTCGCGTAGCTTGGCGAGCCGGACAACTCCTTCGCAGGTGTCCTTCACTACCGCATTTCCAGCACTTCTGCTCTTGTTTCTTTTGGGCTGTTATGCTGCTCAGATGTCTTGTCAAGTCACCGAGTTGTCTCTCAAGTTCAGCGAGGTGGGACGACCTGGAATCAGACTCAACAGCTTCCTGAGTCCGGATTAGATGGCGATCCACACGGGTTGCTTCTTGGGCGGCCTCGTATCTCATCGCATACACAACAGCAGAATTCAGGTCTTTGACATCCGCCATCCGTAGAGCTTTCTGGATTTCCGGATCTCGAACCCCGTCGATGTAGTAGTTGAGTGCCAGGTTGTCTCGAACATCCGCAGGGCAGTCGTAAAAAGCAAGATGAGACAGTCTCTCGATGTCCGCCGCAAGCTCTTGCAGGGTTTCCCCAGTTTTCTGGAAACGGGACTTCAACTGGAGTCGGCTGAAATCTTTCTGGCACTTCTCACCGAAGCGAAGCTCCAACGCAGATGTGAGGGCGGCGAAATCCAGGCGCTGGCTGTCCGGAAGGGTCTGGAGAATGTCCGCTGCGTCACCTCTCAGGGATGCTGCAAGATGACAGGCCTTGGTAGCAGAGTCCCATCCGTTCGCTTCCGCCACTATCATGAATTGAGTTTTGTAAACCTGCCACGAAGTTTTCCCATCAAATGTGGCAAGTTTAATGGACGGTCGAGCAACCGATGTGGGAGCGCCAATCTGTACAGAGCTGCTTTTCGCGGTCGCCAATCTCCTTTCCACGTCCTTAAAGATCTCTTCTTTTAGTAGATGAAATCTTCTATCTTCATCTTCAAATTTATTTTCTACAGCATTGAATCGGCTTTCAACGGTATTAAATTTTTCTTCAATAGCATCAACTCGATGCTCTATGTCATTAAATTTATTTTCCATCACAGTCTTTACCGAAATAAGGTCGTTTTTAATTTCTTCTTGGTTAGACGTTAAGTCCTTTTTCAGCACCGTTAAATCGCTTTTTAACTGGTCTTGATTTGCCAACATACTTGCAGTCAGATCATTTTTTAATTGTTCTTGATTAGCCGCCATATCATTTTTTAATTGTTCTTGATTAGCCGCCATATCACTCTTCACAGAGGTGATTGCGTCAAGAAGTTGTTTTAATTGTTCGTCCATTGCGCGAGTAATCACCATAAAAATAAAGTCCTAATTCAAAAAAAGTCTTTATGAAAAAAATGTCCAAAGTCACTTACTCCAAGAAAGTCCAGAAGAAGCCCCACGTTGGGCGCCAAATTGCAACGGATTCGGTGCGACTTCCACTTTCTTGAAAAGAAAACACAGTTCTTGATAAAAACACAGTTCTTGATAAAAACACAGGAAATTTATTTACACTATGTACAGGAAAGATCTTCAACAACTGCTAAATTATTCATCAGCAATTAAGCAATTATCACACAACACCGTAAACTCAACGTTTACACACGTATTTACTTCCAAATACGAAAACAACACAGCGAAATGCCTCGCTATAAACAGAGCAAAATGTTCTCAGTTCGAAATATCAACCGAAACTAACTGACTGTTTATCCATCGCTAACGGCTTAAATACACCGAAAAGAATTTTCCACAACATTCTACACGTTTCCTTCGGCTTCCCGAAATGCGTAGACCGTTATCAATGAAAAGAAAAATAAAATAGGGGTCGTATATTTTAGCCATATGAAAAAGGGGTTGTATATTCATTACGGGAAACTATTTACAGGTTACGTTACTACAATAATTACTATTTACAGAATTTGTAACAATAATGTATATAACTAATAAAATGAAACCAAGCATTGTGAACATTATCTTCATTTTCACACAAACCCACATTAATGATATTTTATCAAATTTATAACATAACCAATCAACCATCAAAAAAAAAAAAATTCTCACTATTTGCACATATCAAAACAACATTCCGAGGTTGAAAATTCATTCGATCACTTGTACTTCATTGTAGTGACATGGAATTATCATTAAGTCACGCATTTAGATTTTCATACATAAAGTGCCATAAGATTACGTGCTTTATCACATCTCTTTGTTTTTTTTTTTTTTTTTTGACAACCTATCAAATACAACGATATTATATTTCTATTTACATGAGCTCGTACATGCACTATCATTTCTTATTTATATTCACATTACCAAAAATTAACATTGATAATTACAATTCAACTGTCTTTCATTGACTATCAATTAGGCAAATCGAATCATTCAAATCGCCAGAACAGATTTAATACAATCAGTTAATTGATCCAAGCTTAAGTCAAATTAATATTTTCAATCAACATGTTAAATTTAATTTCACAACCAATTTCTTTTTATAGCAAGTATTTCTCAAATTATTTAAATTCATTCACTATACGTATATTTCATAAAAAAAACCGGCATAAATCTGTCACATACAAGACCATATGACAAGATAAAGTGACATTTATGTATCGGATCCGACTCCTGTTACATACCAATCTTATTTAACCCCTGTTATGAAGAAAGATTTTAAATTCCAATTAAAATCCAATCACGACATGCAGTATGTTACAAATGACAGATCATTATTTCAACAACAACAAATCTAATCAGAGATAAAAGGTAATATCTTATGACAAATGTAACCGGTTATGTGTAAATGTCAAGTTTGAATGTCAAATCAGGTAGTTTTCCCTAGAGTTGAGGATCCACACTCAAAGGGAATAAAACGGCTTAAGTGCTTGATATGTGCACCTATCAAGTACCAGCCAATACTGGGATATGTTTCCAAACCATTCCCTCTTTTTTTTTTTTGTTCACATACAAGATTTCAAGTATGAAGGTGTATGTGCATGTCACGCTTAATATGTTACACATCAAAAATTGATCCGGGATAACTGCCACAAGGACAATTGTAAAGGAAAGACCAAATATGCAAAAGAAAAACAAAATTGACTCATGCAGAACGTTAACATTGCAGCAAGGAAGAGGTACAGAGGCATCATTGCCATGATAGCGGTTGGATGAAAAGTTCATAGTAGCTTGAATACAGGAGATATTAATTTTACATAGCATCTAAAAAAAAAACAAACCAGGTCGGCGCATTATTGTATGTAACAGACAGAGGATAACAATAGGCATAATCATCGTGAACCACATTTGGATACAAAGCTATAATCAGGTGATAACAACCGAATATGTTGCCATACATTAAAGAGATGGAGTAAATAATTATAACAAATATACAAATAAGTAACTATGTCTGTCACATACATGCATTAAAAGGATACGCATAAGTTGTCATCAGTCAGGCACCTGAATGCTGTGAGCCAAGGAGTGATTTGGGAGATATGAGAGAGAACGACCAGCATTCCGAAACAGATATCTATCTAGTTGAGGCGCCTTCAACCAGGGTGGTCACAGTTGGATCGCAGACATCAGAAGCATGACGAGGAGAAAATACACATATGAGAATGGAGAAATTACTTTCTTACGCGTAGATTGTATGAATGACAATTGGGTAAAATAGATATATTATGAGGAGTGTTGCTGACAAGACGAGACGGTGTGATGTTAACAGGATCAGATGATTTAAGATATGATAGCCTAGGCGGAGATAGGTGTAACCGGTTGACGTGAATTAGCAAAAGACGGGATAATGGCTCTTCAAGCTTTTGAATATATACAGTCACCTTAGAATTAATTTTTCTTATAATATATGGACCGGTAAATTTTTTCTTGAGCTTTATGTCATACATAAGGTAAACAATATCTCCAACAGCAAAGTCGCGTAACTTTGCATTTTTTTGATTGATACACAGTTGATTCTTTGATTCGAGGATGTTCTTATAAACTTGATTATACACTTTTTCCAAGTCCTGAGCAATTCTAGACAATGTTATTGAATTGAAGTGAGGGAGAATCACCTGGTCCTGAATGGTATCAAAAAAGGTTGACATAGGTCTCCCAAAGTGCACCAGGTTCGGAGAAAACTTTGTTGATGAATGGAGACAGTTGTTATAGAGATTCTTGTGAATATGGGCAGCGTAATCAAATGAGTGTCCTTGTTGCATTAATGCAGAAATACATGTTTTTATGGACTTGTTGATGCGCTCTGAGATTCCATTGGCAGACGCGTGGTAAGGGGAAATGAATGTCTGATAAATACCTAATTTCTTATTAAAGAACTGCACAGCATTGGATACGAACTGACGGCCATTATCAGTGAGGATTACTTGTGGTCTACCAAACGTAGAGATATATAAGAAAATTTTATCTAGAATAGCGTTCTCGGAAATAGTGGATAATGTGTACAATTCAAGGTGGCGGGAGAAATGATCAATTACTGTAAGAATATACTTTGAATTTGTAAATGGGCCGATAAGGTCGCATGAAATTACCTGACCGGGATATTTGCATACCTCTGCTTGCTGGTAAGGGGCTTGGCTGATAACGTGATGTTTATTTAAGTTGCATGTTTCGCAGCTTGCGACAAAATTTGCTGTATCTCTGTACATCCCGTTCCAAAAATATTTCCTTTGTAAGGCCTGATATGTTTTTTTTAATCCAAGATGAGAGATGTGAGCAATTTTTAGAACCTTATGTTTTAACGTTGTTGGAACCATGATTTTAAAATTCTCAGCCTCATCATTGTTATCAGGTTTAGAGACATAATATAGAAGTTTTGAGTCAGGGTGTATGACGTAACATGGCTTTGTGCTTTTCTTACTCATGATTTTATTGTAAGTGTCACCTAAAATTATATCTTGTAGTTGATGTTTCAAAAAGGTGGTGTCAGATATTTCATTTTCAGGATCATCTTGTGTCACATTTGCCAAAAGAGCAAAAATTTTTTCATATTCATGAAAATTATGACCATCATTATTCATAGAAACATTATTATGTCCTTCATTATCATGATTCTGTGTGACATTTATTATATCTTCATTTGTACACATGTTTTGATATAATACACCTTTGTTTTGGTTATATAAACCTTCATTAACACATCCATGAGATGGCATATTCTGATTTTGTACATACCGGGAGATCTGGTTATCATATTCATTCTGAACAGAATTTAACTGGTTAATGGTGTTAGTATTACAATGATTCACATATGGAGACCTTCTGTCATATAAATTATTCTCAAAAATATGATCACCGGGTAAAACTTCTTGGTTATTAACTTGATGTGTTTCTAAAGCATTGGTAGACGATGAGTAAGACTGAACTCTATTAGCTTCAATGAGGTGATTCTGATGTGATTCCTGAACAATATCAAGGGAGGAAGCAATGTGGGGAAAAGCATGCTCATCATTAAGAACGTTGATACCGTTCTTTAAGGAGATCATGTTTGCATCGCTAAAAGGCATCCTTGAGAACATGTCTGCTAGTAAATTCTCCACACCTGGAATCGGATAAAAATCGTACTGGTATTGAGACAAATATAACAACCACCTGGTGACTATGTCTGCGGGGTTGGAAATTTTTTTATAGTGGTCGATAGACTTTGCATCACTCACAATCTTGAATCTTTTGCCATACAGATAGTATTTAAAGGCTTGGATCCCTTTAATGATTGCAAATAACTCCAATTTTATCGCCGGGTAGCGAGACTCTGACTTCGACAATGCCTTTGAAAAGAAGGAAATGGGGAAAAGTGTGCCATTCCTTTTCTGCATTAAAATAGCACTTACAGCAATTTTTGATGCATCTGTGTTTAGAAAAAAGTCCTGATTAAAATCTGGAGTGATTAAAAATGGTTTTGATAGAAATATATTTTGGAGAGCGAGAAAATTATTTTGATGGTCGGGTGTCCATATAAATTTTGCTTTTACAGATGTTAACTTGTTTAAATTATATGCACGATCAGCGTACATAGGTATCAGTGATCGATAAAAATTGCACACACCCAGAAATCTCTTTAGTTGACGCTTTGTTTTTGGAGCGGGAAAAGTAGTTATTTTCGAAATATTTGATGTAATGGGTTGAACAACATTCTGGGAAATATTGAAGCCTAAGTAATTTATGTTCTTCTGATGGAATATGCATTTTGAAGCACTGAGTGTCACATTGTGTTTTTTGAGAATATCAAACAGTTTAGCAAGTTTTTCTCTTGTTTCTTGGTACGATGATGAAGGGATCAAAATATCATCCTGATAAGCCACCAAAGAGTCGAGGCCAGTTTCAGCAATTAACGTTTCAACAAACTGTTGAAAATAAGCGGAAGATGAGAGGAGTCCGAATGGTAATTTTTGGTATAAATAAACGCCAAAGGGAGTGGTAGCAGCAATCTTGTCATGGTACTCGGGGGGTAACACAATCTGATGGTATGCCTGGTGTAAATCAAGGGTCGTAAAGTATTCGTATTTGGCCAATGAAGAAATAATATCCTGTATTTTTGGTATAGGGTACGGTGTTAAAGTCAACAATGAGTTGATGAGGCGAAGGTCAAGCGCCATCCTATACTTTTGTGGTTGAGAGGGATCATTACATTTTTTTTTATCATAACTATTGGAGAAGCCCACTGGGACATTCCCTTCCGTATTATTTTAGCCTCCACCATCTCATCAAGTTGCTTCTTGGCTTCAGCCAGCAGAGCATGAGGAATGGGATATGGAATTTGTTTGGTGGGGAAATTGTGTATGAAGTCCAATTTTGGTACGATGGCATCTGACTCTCCGATGGCAGCCAGAGATTTACTGAAGACTTGAAAATTTTCAGTTAAAAGTTCAGACAGATCATGTTTTTCAGATGGTGACAAATGGTCAATATTGAAGTCCTGTAGACTAAACTCACGTTGTCTTAGATCAAGGACCTCGGAAGATGCTTGGATGAAATTTACAAATTCATGTGACTGGGGCATATTTTGTTCCATGATATCCTCAATATTAGTAATATAACCCACTTTTGTATTTTTGTTCATGTGAATTTCAGATGACGAAGAATTTTTAATGTAAATATAAAAATTATTGTTTGAGTTGGACAACAAACTTCTGTCAACAATTATATCATGTGATACAATGTGATTTGTCAGAGATGGAGAGAATAAAATTTGATCATTTAATTTCTTATTGTGTTTATCATCATAGCCAACAAGTACATACGTTTCCTGACCAGGTTCAATAGTTGCCTTTTGTCGTAACTTGACCTGTATGCTTGAGTTTACATTGTCACCGGTAGTGGAATTCTCCTTCACATTATGTAAAATTTCATTATTATTGTGTTGTACGTCATTTTCATTTTTCTCAATATGTTCATTGGAACTTGGGGAATGGGAACCGGGTTGGAACAAAGGAATAAGCTTATTTTTAACTCGAATGGAGTTTTCAGCAGGATCTAAAGTGACAGCAAACTTTTTCTGGAAGTCATAGCCAAGAAGGCCTACACAAGAATAATTATCTGGGAAGTCTATCAAGTACAGGAGGTGTTTAAAAAATAAGTTTTGCAACTTAAAAGAGACTTGAATGCATCCTTTGAATTTAATTTTGGAGTTAATTGTCGAAATTTGCACATTTCGTGCTACAAATTTGTATTTTAACACAGGTTTTAATGACCTAAACACCTTTTCACTAATGAGACTCAAAGTTGAACCACAATCATATAAGAAGACCAGATCTGTATTAGGTGCCATGTTTACCAGAACATAAGGAAGTTGAACAGTATTTCAATTAACAGAAAAGATGAGTTCTTGCTCATGTGTAAAAGGTGCCGAAGAAGACTTGATGTTGTCATTAGTCTGTGAGACATTTTCGTGACAGTCCTCATTGGTAATTACAATTTCGGGAGTATTCTTAACAATTGACAATGACTGTGAAGGGACAAAGATAGGAGCAGATGGGCTAAGTGAATAGGACGAGCTTCCTGCACAGTTCGTCCTAGCCTCTAGTTTTCCGAAAAATCTTGTTTATGCTGTGGACGAGAACCAAGAGGTTCAAAATTTGGATTATTTTGATGGCGTAAGTCCAGGAGATAACCTCTTTGGTTACGATCATAGTTGTTAGACTGGTATCGAGATGACGGATTGTGGGATCGAGAACTACTACCATGAGACCGATTGAAATTATACGGCTGATGTTGATAATTACCCTGTCGGTTTCTTTTGAAACAAGATTTATAACTATGTGTACTTGACTTACAAAAAGAACAATACCTTTGATTAAACTGCTCTCGATTATTCCAAGACCTATTATATGTTCTTCCACCATGTCTTTTTCGAGTGAATGAATTTCTCAAATTGTGAGATTGTGTACTATAATGTGACCGAGTATCGTTATCTTGAGCATAAACATTGTGCATTTGGTGTTGGATATGATTTTGAGATGTGCAACAACAATTCGCCTCACCTTGTGTTTGAGAGCCAGACTGTAAATTCTGATTTGCACGTAATGTGTTATGAGGTGCTCTATCCACTAACAATTTTGATAATTCATCAATTCTCATCTGTAGTGCATGAATTTTCTCATTTTGAATTTGAGGGGCAAAGGCATTTGCTTGGTGCATAACAGAGTGCAAATGTTCAGCTTTATCTACTGCCTTCTGAAAATCAGTAATATTATCAGATAATATATGAAATCTGTAGTTTTCAGGTATAGCTGAGATGAACTTATGATACAGAATTTCACTCAAAGCGGCTTCATTTGTAACATTATAAAGAAGTGATGCATTTGTTGTGATTTTGTGGGCTAATGCACGAAAAGATTCACCAGGAGTGTAGGCAATTGAATTAAATTCCTGAAGAGAAATTTTCTTATTCTCTATAGAGAAAAATTTCTGTAATTCGTGCAATATGGTTTTGAATGATTTCTCCTGTTTGAGATGTGGAGAATTAATAACATACTTAAGAGCATCTCCCTTTAACTTAGATTTTAAATATAAGCATGCTTTGTGATCCGACCACTCATTTAATGTTGCCAAGTCTGAGATTTGATCAGCAAAAAAGTTTACTTCACTAGGATCACCATCAAAATCAGATATATTAATTATAAATGACATGTTTTTGTTCCTAGGAGTGCTCATGCTTTGATTATGTTGTACAGTATTTGTTTGCCTTCCCATGATTAAAAAATTTGATCAACTGTTTTGAGGATATGTGTCAAATAAATCAGTAAGGTGTCATGGACTTAATATAATATAAATATGAATTAAACAAGGGTGTAATAATATCATATACAATGATATCTTACACTGAAGATCTTGCATTTCAATAGCATAAAACAAAACATTGTAATATTACCATAAGGGATAGTAAATTACTGATTATCCAATTTCAATAAAATTTTCTTCACATTCTTTCAAATGTCCAATATATTATTTCATAAAAATTTTGGAATCAACAATATTCATAAAATTAAAAGAGTGAGTGCTCCATCCTTATTTTCTTAATGCTCAAGGCACTGGTCGACGGCACCACATATAGTGTTGCGTGTGTTCAAGTAATAACATTGTATCAAAGTATATGTATCATTTTTTTTTATTCCACATATATATATATCAAAATCTTATACTATAGAATAACATTCATATGTTTACTCAATGGCATGTTTGGTTATACTGGCTCGTGAACAATAGCGGTATTATTAGAGGTCGTGGCATAACCTAGGCGATCGGGTGAATGATGGAGCACCCGTTAAAATCAACAACTCACCATGATCCACGGACACTCGACGCTACGCCTGACACCCAATTCTCAGCGGGGCATTTCAGACTTCTTCACATTGACGAACGGACTCGTCCCGGGTCCATATTTAAACAATCATCGTTGACACCGCACGATCCGAGATCCGCATACCACTGCGACTGCAAGAAATATGCCAATTAGGCGACGAAAACAATCTTTAAATACACCACATGGCAACCTAGCGCAACCTCCACAATGAAACGGAACAGGTCCAGAGTCGCAATGAGCAGAACTCCTTCCCCATTCGATAAACCTGCCAAAAGCTCGCCAAGGAAAACGGCGCCAAGAGCATGAAAATTTAACGGAAACGTATGATGAAAACAAAGATAAACATAATTAAAACACCGCCGGGAAAAACAGAATAACAGCCCATCGAACGGGAATGATAAAATAGACCTCAGGCCCGAAATAGAACAACGTGCCGGGATGGGAACATAACTAAAATGTAAAATATTACGGATATTCGAAAACACGTGGTCCATACATAAAAATCTAGATTAACAAATATTGCACATAATTACGTACATAAAACATAAACTAAAACATGCACAGATACATTGTTAACATTCCACAATCATAATTATATACTTGTATGCAATTTTAGTACAAAAAAGAAGACATAAAAACATAAATTCAAAGCGTTCCGTTACAAGGACACGACAGTTAAACAAGGGCAAAAACTAAGTTCCCGGACGGTGAAAAGCACGAATAGGGTATCAAAATATAGAATACAATGTGCTGTTTACGAAAACACAGCTAATAAATCAATAAAATACAGACAAACCCATTAAAATTCCAAACGAAGATCCAAACATAAGCAAACGCCACAGGAGTGACGTGTTGCCAAACGTAAACGCTGGAGCGGAAACATTTGAAATATAAGGCAAGGAGAAGTAACAAACGTGGAGTTGCGCGCCATGTGTTGCGACAGAAGAGTGCCCTGGCGTGCGAATCGGCAAACACCAGAAGACTGTAAAAGGAGAACGTCAAGCGTTGTGCAGCGGCACAACATTTGGTATTTCTCCTTTTTAAATTTTTTCAAATTTTGTATTTTTGATTTTATCATATTTCGGTTATTTGATAATTTGTTTCTCCTAAAAAGTCATCATAGCGGGAGCAATGTCTTAAGCGGAGTAGGTTAAAAATGCATGATTAAACAACTTTGTATGATAAAATTATAGATTCAATAAATTTGTAGGTAATTTGATGGTATTACCAAAATTTAATGAACACAATTTTAAATTATTGACTGACAGCACTAAAATCAAAAGACAACTTTTTTGATTTTTAATTTAACTCTACAATACTTTCAAATAAGGGTTTGTTTATTTTTGAACAATAATTTAACAATGATTAACAATCATACTTTTGACAAAATTAACTTTTACATAAAAAAGGGTTTCTTCTACTAATAAATGGGAAAGAAACCAATTGAAGAACTCTTCACTTTTGACCACAATTTTATCCCATTCCGATAGCTAATCTCTAATCTGGACCTTTTGAACGTAGAAAAACGCTTTCGATTCTTTTCTATACTGTAAGGTTATGTGTTATTAGTCAAGCTAATATGGGACTCGTATTGTTTCATTAATTTTTTCCCGCTTCAAACTTTTCATATCTTAACTCGCCACCTTATTTTGACCATTTTTGCAATTAGAAGTTTGCATCTAGGACTATAACATTTGCGAAAATAGAGGTCTTTCAAGTTAAACAAGAACATACTGTATAGAGGGAGAGCGAGAAAAGTATTTTGTTTAGAAAGAATTCATTGATTTACTTTTTTATGCAGGGTAAGAGAGGGAAAACTGGTTTTCCTGGATCGGCTGGAGAGAAAGGTTTTAAAGGTGAACCTGGACACTTTGGACCTGATGGCAGAGTTGGATTAAGAGTAAGTCTGTGGAGTTAAATACTTCTGCTTTTGTACTGTTCCTTGAATCAACCTTTACTTACATACATTCATTGAATTGTAAATTTTAAGTTTGCTTAATTTAAACATAATTTTCAATTAAAATTTGGTGTAAATATGTTCGTGGTCTTTGTTGCTGCCCAATGAAATTTGCATTCAGTATATACTCCTTGCAACCCTTCCCCCTAGAAAATATCAAAGAAGTGATTGACCTGATTGGGACTTAAGAACCCTATTCTGTTTTCTGTAATGTGGTTTAGCAGAAATTTTGTCCCGGAAACCATTTCAGTTTCTTGATTTGCCTATTTCTAAACTGCTTTTACTTTTCTGTTACAAATATCAGAAAAAATAACGAAAACTATTCTGAAAAGTTTTTCCAGTGTTTTGCAACAAGCTATGCAAATCGTTATAGAACATGAAAAACTTGATACAAAAAGATTTTTCAATTAAATTACAAACAGAGCTCATATCTTGTTCCAAGTTAGCAAATTAATTTTTCTTTTTAAATTAATTTTTCTTCTCATCTTTTGGTATTTTACTTTTCATTACAATCCTGTCTTAAACAATATGCCCTGTCTTATTTAAAAGTATTCCAGGTATATAAAAATGTTCTAATGGTTTATGGTAAGTAATATTTGTGTTTTTCATTGTTTACAGATATTTTTTCCAGAATAATCTTTATATTGTCAAACTTCTAACTTCCACTGCTATACTTTAATCTCTTGAAACAACATAAAGTTCTCATCTATATTCATTTTGAATGCTATAAGCTCTCTTCTTAAAGTTAATGTTATTTTTGGAGTTGCTACACAGTTTAGTTTTAAATGAAACTAAATTAATTACACGGATTTTAATTATTGGAGACTTTTTTTTGCTTTAAATGAATTCACTATTAATATAAGAATCGAGAAATGTTTCTGTCTGACATTTTGCGGGACTGTTAAAAAGTTCCAAAAATATTTATCTTAGTTAAAAATTTATTATTGTCTTAATTTTTTTTAAATTCTTCATTTCTTTTGTCTGGTTAATTTCAGCCATTTGTGATGGGTGCTCATTTTAAGATAGTAAATACTTGTATTTATCCTTATTAAAAGCCTATAAAAAGTTGCAGTGTTGTAAAAAGACTTTTAGAGTGTATAAATTTTGGTAACATTATTTAGCTGTTTATTATTGAAATTTAAATTATTGAAAATTACTTCATTTGAGTGTAGTTTTTTTACAGCAGTAAATTTCAATAATTTCAGGGACCTAAAGGAGAACCAGGGCGAGCTGGCTTTCCAGGATCACAAGGTCCCCCTGTAAGTTCCATTTTATGTAAGTCAAATAAAGATAAAATATCTTTTTCTGTTTTACAATACATATTATGTTCATGTATGTGAATAAATTTAGGGCCTTCCTGGAATCATTATTGAAACTGGAGAAGTTAAACCTGGACCGCAAGGCTCCCAAGGTGTTCCTGGAGACAGAGGTTTGCCAGGATTTCCAGGTAGTTAACATAGAGCAAGTAATAACAATTTATATTCTGCATTCTGTTGGATTACTATTCTATGTGAACAAACAGCCATAAATTCAATGTAATAAAAGTGAGTAGTTGGTTTTATTTAAGATTTAAAAGTTAATGTTAAGTATAATAAGAACAATGAATTTTTGTTAGCTAAAAATTAATAAATGGCACGCAAAAACTTAGCAAAGGAAAGCTTTGACAAACTTTTAAATAGAGAAAGGGGGAAAAAAAAAGGACTAAAATAATGAGTAAATTTATATGCTAGAAGTAAATTGGCAGAAAAAAATTCTTTTCCTATTAGTAGATATCTAAGGAAAAGTAAAAATAGCTTAAAGTAACTGCCCTGTTGAGTTTCTATTAAATACATGCCAACAACACGCTAGGGAGAAGAAAATGGGGATTGGACAATGCTCAACTCATTTGATATGAATGAAAGTTTTCTTTGTAAGTGGGGAGCAATAGGAATACAAGTGTACACAGTAGAGTCTCGAAGATGCCAGTCTCAAAAGTCCGAGGTTCCATTTGATTCAGGGGTGTCCATCTAGGGGGAGGGGGGTTATGGCGCTGTCTGCGGCATTGAAATTTTTTTTCTTTTTGGGGGTTGGGGGAGGGTGTTTCGGTGACTATTTTCCACTCTTTTTGGGTGAAGGCTCATGATTTGTGGGGGGGGGGGGGAGGGGTGCCTCTGCAAATAGTTAGGGTGGGCACCCCTGCTTAACCTGAGGTGCTTTGTTGATATTTTTTTTAAGGTTAACGTTTGACTGACAAATGTTTTAATCTGAAAATTGAAATATTTTGCTGCATGAACTTCTCTAAGAATATACAATAAAGTAATAAAAAATTGAAAGGTTTATGTCAATAACACTTGCCAAGTGACATGAAATATTCTTTGACTGTTATAGATGGATTAAGAAATGCCTTGGAGAAAGTAGGAAGTAGGTTGATACAAGAAATTACTTGAAATTAAAACATTGTTTTGCCTCAAGGGACAAACAAACAGATCTCTTTGGAATTTCTGATTGCAATTTAAAAGGGAAATGCAAAACTTGACGCTGTACAAAGTGTATACACGAAATTTTATTCTTCTATGACTAATGTTTTTGTATTATGTGAGGTACGTACATACGCTTACTCATAGAAACAAATGTCACGACAAAACTTATTTGAGGATGATCAAAGAACAGTTTTTGATTGCTTGAAAATTTACACACAAGTACGTGCAGACTTCAAGAAAAGCACTAATCAAAAATCATTTAGGGTTAATTAAAACATAAATTTATGTTGATATTTGAGTGATAAATTTTTAGAGGAGACAATAATTCTTTTTCATTACGTACGGAAGTTAACAGCACACCTCCTTATGTAGTCCATAGAATTTTTCGGATAATCTGAGTTATCAGTATTACGATGTGGGGCAAGCCCCAATTACCTTGGATTTTCAAGACTCTACTGCATATAAAAACTTAAATATGCTTCATGAGATTTATGTTTTGTTTCATAAGTTGAATAAATTTAAATTATATAAACCAAATTAAGTTATTTGTAAAATATAAGATGCAACATGGCTTATATAAAAAAGGTTTGTGAAAAATTAAATTATATTTAGAAACATTTGTATCCTTACATATTTTTGCGTTATTTTCTAAAATCTAATTTTTTTCTTCAGGAAAACCTGGTATTAGAGGACCTGTTGGCTTCAGAGGACCAGCTGGAGAACCTGGTATACAAGGAACTCCAGGAGAACCTGGGACCATTGGTTTAAGTTTCAAAGGAGAACCTGGAGAAGATGGTAAAATTCTTTATATGTCCTGTTTCTGACACTGTTTGTGGAGAATTTCAACTTTGAAGTGATTTCTGAAGTAATTGTGTGCATAACCATATTCACGTCAGGGACAGGGGGAGGGGGATTAAGGGTCACCCACTCCGGAACATTTAAAATTTTATGTTTAATATTTGCAAGTTGTGATAATAAAATAATAATAGCTAAAAAATAGTATAAGAATAGATAAAAATAGTTAAGAATAGCGTAAGAATAGATAAAATAAGAATGAGGCCTGGTGATAAAGCAAAATTTCCCAGAATTGTATAAGGATTTTATAAAATTGCCATTGGTATTAAAAAAAAAGCCTTTGAAAAATCCAATGCAGTCTAAGTTTAAGTGACCCACCAGGCAAATGCCTGACAGCCTGCCAGCCCCATCCACCACTGGTATACCTACAGCATCATGGAGACGGAGGAGGGGGGTGAGGCTTTCATAAATGCAACCAAAGATAGCCTAAAATTGAGGTTTGTGGAATTTAATTTCAAGAAACTACCTGGGAGAGCCACTGAATATTACCCAGGCACAGATTTATGTATCCGCAGACCTTGCAGTGCAGTGGAGCCCAAGGCCATGGCGGCCTGATGGGTAAGGCATCAGACTTGTGACCGGAGGTTCCCGGGTTCGATCCTAGACGGTCGAAGATCCAGCATCTTCATTAATGGTGACTGGGGGATGTTTAATAAGCTCATGGTTACAAAGCTTGACTTCTGGTCTGGATCAAAAAATCTGAGCTGTCTTCAGGGTCCCATCTAACTGGTTAAACCACAAATCAAAAATAGTGGTAGGTACGGGGGACTATGGAGTGAAAAGTGCGGTGGGGCCCACAGCTCAAAAGAACCCATGGTCCAATCCAGTGTAAGCAATTAAGTGGGCAAAAAGGGGTCTGGGAATTTTTTGCAGGGGGGGGGGGGCAGAATTTGAAGATTCAGGCCTGATATTAATTACCCTTATGACCTGAACCTTCCTTTCCAATTTGTGTGATCCAAATACATCATTTTCCTTCCGATAAGGATGTATTTGTATTCATTTGTGCAATATTATTTATTTTTTTGTTTAAAAATTTAGTTCAAAAGAAGGGTTGACTATGGAATATCTCCTTACGGTCCAATACTTTCCTAATTCAAGCATTGTCCAAACTGGCAACCTCTGGCTATGACCCGTAATATGTTACAATCTTCTGTATTTTGTATTGTCTTTTTTTGCTCGTCAACTTTGGTGGAATAATGCAAGATTGAGAAAATAGGCACAAATAAATGAACAATAAGAGTATGTCCATGACAAATAAAAATTCAAGTTTGGGGGAAAAACTAGAGAGCGAAATAACGAAAGATGTTCTAGCTAAGGATTGTAACTGTCTCTCCCTAGGTAGGGGCTACAGCTACCTAGGAGCACAATAAAGGACTAGGTCCATGATTGGGTGTGTGGGGTGAGACAAAGGTCTTGTGTGCTCATTTTGCCAAATAAAATTAAACTTAAATGAGCTAGAACTTTACATTTAATAAGTTTGTAATGTTTACTCATAATTTTTAAATAAAAATTAAAAAAACTAAATCTCTTTGAAATTTTAGGGAAACCCTCCTGGTTTCAATTTATATTCATCTACAATTTATAGTTATAAATTTTTTAATGTCAAGATTTTAATGGACTCGTTTCTGTGCTAATCAATTTTTTTACTAATATTTTTTTGCATATGAGTGTCTAAATTCTTATCATTCAGTCAAATATGATATTTCTATCTTTAGGCTTCCCTGGTCTACCGGGATCACGTGGTAGGCCTGGTTATCCTGGATTGCAAGGACCATCAGGTGAAAAAGGTGTTCCTGGACTTTCTGTTATTGGCCCACCTGGTGAGGATGGTAGGCCTGGGAAAGATGGACAACCTGGTCAGCATGGTCCTCGTGGAGACCCTGGTCCTCCAGGTTTGTATTTTACATAAATAATATACATATATCAGGGGTGATTTGGTGCCCAAATGCCATTCTGGTGCTGTTTTTCTGGAAAAATAAATTCTCCTGCACATAGAGTTGGTCACTATTCAAGATTTACTTATTTCTTATTGACATTCTAATGTTATAAAATTTACATATTCACCAGATGTAAGACCTGCAGTTGTATAACCAGAAGTTTTTTCTGTTACTGGGAAGTGTCCACTATTTATTAGATACCATTTAAACCGGCACTGTCATACTAACTGAATCTACAGATTTTAAAAGAAAAACATAACACTGAGTTACATTCACAAGGCAACTACAATGTGGAAAAAATATCAAAACAATTTTGCGCAGCAAAATAACTTTATTTTAAAATAAAGTTTACTTAAAAAAAAAAATTCACTAATAATTAATAAACAACTTTTTTTGCAAATATAATTACACTTTGTATGGGTAACTTTAAAAAAATGTTACTATAGCAACCGAAAAGAATTTCTATCGTTAAAGTAACTTTCCACTGCTCAGAGGGAATGGTATGGAACACTCCATATTAAGGGACCGGAACTTGAAGATGTATCCTCTAGTTAGAGGTCTCGGCTATTTGGGAGTGTTCATTCAGAGAAGTTTTACTGTTAATAGATCTTATATATTGAAATTCGATGCTGATATACTGATTTTTAAGGATAAAAATTTCTTTATCCAAAACAGATTGAGCATTTCAAATTCTTGTCACTCCAACTGCCTGTGCAATAATAATTCCAATTAACACTTTTTTTTTGTTGAGACATGAGTTCCAACTTTGCAGATTAACTGTAAATTAAATTTTATTCCATTGTTATAAGTGGTAGTGAAACCTTGGAATTGAGTTAAAGATTAATGTCTGAAAAGTTTACAGATCACTTTTTTGGATTTTGCTGGTTTCAAAATAAAGACTGTTAGTGCAAATGCTTTTTTCAAGAGAAAAATTATTAACACAAAGTGAATTGTCAATATATGAGACAAGTTATAGCACTTAACGTAGGTATTTATAAATCAATTAACTTAGAGAAAATCCTGTTTTTTTTTTTTTTTTTTTTTGAATTGATTTAATGTACTTGAACATGTACTTAAACATTTGTGTTTTAATTTCAATAGGGGAAAAAGGCTATCCAGGATATGGTGTACAAAAGCAAGGACCTCCTGGGGCACCAGGTTTACCTGGATTTCCAGGTGAACCGGGTGAACCTGGAATTCCTGGAGCTGATGGGAGACCTGGTGATCAAGGACCTCAAGGTGATGACTGTGGCTACTGTCCTCCAGGCTTGCCAGGGTTCAAAGGGGCTCCTGGGGATGAAGGAAGACCAGGTTTGTTGCTTATGTAGAAACTCTTTTATAATTAACTCTCAGTAAAGCAGCTTTTCCCAAAGTCTTCTCAAAAAGACAAAAGTGGGTACTGAATCATTCATGTTGAATCATTTTTTCTGTGGGAACAGTCTGGTTCATTCTTTTTTTGCCAGCATTACTGGACATGAAATTAAAATTACCATATGTTTTTATTAGTTTTGTTATCTTTCTCATATGCATTTTACTGAAATAAATTACATAGTTACTGGGAATGTTTCAAAGTTGATATTTGCTTACCTGCTCAAATTCTGCAAAAACTACACCTGTGTGCCAAATTTCATGTTTCTAAGGTTTAATGTTTTCACTTTACACACTGCAAACAAACATGTTATTTTATCACTTGTGTAGAAGTGACCTCAAGTAACTTGCTGATCAATGCATTTTTTAACTACCAGTAGTTTTAAGAAATTCAGTAGGCTTCCTTAGATTCTTCATAACGTCTATGGAATGAAACCTCAAAAATTTTCTACTTAATTTTAAGTTATTACAAACTCAAATGAGATCTTAAAAGGAGCTGCTGTTTCTGCTTGAATTGCATTTGAGGGTCACTGTCTACAAGTAAGAGTGGGTATAATTTTTGCTTCTTTAGCAGAATATTCTAGGAGCTTGTTTTGAGTTGCTTTGGAATTATTATACTTTTGGAAGCTATTGTTTTAGCTCAGTTTTGCTTTACAGAGACTTGTATGGTTGCTTTCAAGGAAATTTCCTAATTTTTTTGAAGAATGTTCTGGAAATAAATTGTTTGCTGCTTGTTTTTACACTATTTCATCATTTGTAAAACCTGAGCCCATAGGGACTGTAATTTAATAAAATGTCCAACAGTTTAAGATAATCAATGAATTTTGTTTTCAAAAGTTTCTGATTGTAAAAACAAAAATAGTGCTATTTGACACTTACAGCCTAAGCCAATTGAGCCCCCCCCCCCCCGGCTTCTTATGTATTGAGCCTATACAAATATTATGCAAATTCAGAACAATATTGTTTAAACTTCTTGTTTCGTTCATTGTTTTATGTTTTACATGTGCAAAAGTTTTAGTGTAAAATAAAACAAAATCTTTTGTTTTTTTTGCTTTCATATTGAGGCAATAATTCTAAACTTTGTAGTAAAAAGATGTGTGATGTGCTAATGATTTTTCATTTATTAGGACCACCAGGCCCTCCGGGATACCCAGGATATGTTGGTTTAACAGGAATAAAAGGAGAAGCTGGTCTTCCTGGAATCCCTGGCATCAAAGGTTTTGCCGTATGTTCATCTTATTTTTCCATTTATATTTCATAGTTGGGAAAATTATGTAGAGCTTTTTGTAATGAGACCCATGTTGAGCAGGGCTTAAAATGAATGGGCATATACATGCAGTGTTTTAAAATTTTTTTGATCTTGTAATTTTTTAAATTATGTTTATAAGTCATGCCAATTAAGATTAGCTTGTTTGTGTGTATTACTGTCAGTTTCTTAGTTCAATACTTTCTGAAGTGAATTTTTAGGTTTTGAAGTTTTTGTATTTTTTCTTTTTTTTTTTGTTTTGTTCACAGAAAAGGGTTAATAAAAGTATTGGAATTACAGCACATGACATTAGCAATAACTGAAAATTAGTTGAATACTGAAACAGATTCAAGTGTCATATTTCTCCTCATTGTAGTAAAATGAGAAACATTATTCTTTTTAAGTTATGTTCCCAATAAGGAGAAGAAAAAGCATTTATCTTCATGAAATAAATAAATAAAGTCATCATTATTATAACATTAGTCGCAAAACTTTTAAAGACAAGTGTTTTAGGGGCCCTTTTGTCAATGCATAAAGTTGTGATATTTTGGATGTGAGTTTGAAGTGAAGCAGAAAAGAAGATAAGGGCATTGCATACAAAAAGAGAGGAGGATTATAATTCTGCCAATAGTGAACTTAAGAGCAAACAATCATTAAGAGTAGGGGTGCGACATCGATGTGGATGTTTTGGAAACATCGATGTTTTTGTTAAAACATCGATGTTTTATTTTCGATGTTTTTGACCATCGATGTTTTGGTTTCGATGTTTTTTCAATGTTGATGTTTTTGCATTTTAATTGAAAATTATCATAAAATTTGCTCCGATTTTCCGACTAGGTAATTAAGTTTACTTATGGAGTTGCCAAAAAAAAAAAAATCTTTTTTTTTTTGCACCCATTTTATAAGATCAATTTTTTTGTGTAGAGGATGGCTTTTGGGAAGATCACTACAAGATTGTAGAAAATAAATGGAGTGTGAGGAAAAGTTCAAAGCTATTGGAAGACCCTGACACTGGTACTCTGGTGCCAGAACTTGCAATCTATTTCAAGGGTCCAGTTCTTAAACTAAAGTGAAATCCTGTACGTTACAATGGTGAAAACTATAACTTTAAAAATTCAGAGCTGGTAAAAGTTGCTTTAAAATATTTGATAGTAATGGCAACTTCTGTTCCATCGGAAAGAGATGTTTCTCTGACTGGTGGGATAGTCTGCGAAAGAGAGAAATGCTCTTCTGGGGGACAAAGTAAACAAACTTCATTTTCTTCAAACTGTCAACACCAATATTCGGGATTACTTTTCGATTTCCCCCAACAAATCGTCCCTCTATTATTGCAGTTTGTGTTTAATTATTAACTAAGAGTACAACACATATTTCTTACTCTTAAAAATAATGGTTAGAATAAATTTTGTATTTTTAAAATAATTAGCACAACTTTTTCTTATCATTCAACTGACGGTGCTATGATACATTTTTTCTTAGATTGCTTTTTGATGTAAATTTACTTTTAGTTTCATTCAGTTTGAAAATATTTCCTTATTACTATAACTAGTTTCTATTAATCGGTGCGTGTCTTATTATCAATTTTTGTCCTGCTATAATACCAAGCTGTTGCGAAATTATTCTTATAAAATTATGTTCATGATTTGAGGTTCAGTATTTTCAATATATTCGTCGGGGACGTATTCTTTTGTATTGCTTAAATTAATGTAGTATATTCAAAAATATATGTTATACATTGATAAAAAGATCGATGTTTTAAAACATCGATGTTTTTTGGTCGATGTATCAATACCATAGATGTTTCAATTTCTAACATTGATGTTTTGCTATCGATGTCGCACCTCTAATTAAGAGCAACAAATGAGCAAAACATGTGCAGATTGTCAACCAATAGTGACACATTTCATCTGTCTCTCCCTCCTTTCCTAGGATCTATAGACCATATTTGTAACATGACTGTGAAATGTCTCACTTAAAATTTGTACAATGACAATTTCACAATTTGAGTGAAAACGGTTTTGCAAGCAGCATATTTTTGATAAAGAGGGGGAAAAAGTAAGGTAAATTAATGGAAATGGGAATAAAAATGTGTTATGTCTGTAGTTTTTTGATACAAATTACAGTTTTATTTTTTTAAACAGAAACATTTAAATGTAGTTTGAAAATCAGGCAATATTAATTTTCCAAAACCAAGGTACCCAAGTCAGGTTATCTACAAATGAAAGTGAATGGGAAATGAATTTTTTTTTGTCAGCAGTTAAAATAAGTAATAATTAAACTTATTTCATCAGAAACATTCTGAAATATAAGGGAAAGCTGCCAAGGACGCTACATATAAAACAAGACCACTAAAAAATTGGGGATAGTACAATTAGAAGTTAATTTATTAAAACAAGGAGAAATAAAATTTAGATTTAGGTAACATCAATTTTATTTATGCGTTTTTGTTATTTTTTTGGTACAGTGGATGCCAGTTATTTGAAACTGGTTAATTTAATCAATCGCTTAAATAAATCAAATCGTCAAAAAAGAAAAAAGAACGAAATCCAGCTTTATGGAGTCAGAACTGTTTAGAACAAACATAATTCATATAAGTGGTGTCCACTGTAACTGTACTTGTTAAACAAGTAAGAAAGAAAAAGTGAGTGAATCCTATGCATAGGAGAAGCAAATGATTCACAGCAAAACTCATATGTAAAAAGTAAGTGTTAAGAAAATATGTAAAAATTTTAAGTAAAATCTCATTTATTTTACTTATTGTATAAAGTTAATTAAGTAGCAGTTTCTGATTGGAGGCTATCAGTGAATGATGTCACCCTTTTTTCGACATTTGACTCCCTTCCCCCTTGTCACATGTCACACCTATTTCCTTTTTCCTCCCCCTTGTCACAAACTGTCACACTTTCATGAACCCTCTCCCCCTTCTTAGCCTGACACCATTTGTAAATGGCCATTTAGGGTATTTTTCACTCAATTTTAGACAAAAAGATGTATCTCAATAGCATTTTTACTTTGTAAGATTTTCTGTTTCTAATATTAAACAATCCTTATGAATTGCTAGGAATCATGAACGTTTGAGATTTTTTTTCGCACTGCTTAATCCCACATTAAACATTCTGCATTCAAACTCTTTAATTTCTTCTCTTATAAATGTCTGATGTGTTTCTCTTTCACTTTTAGGGTATACCAGGAGCTGATGGAAGTGAAGGATGGCCAGGTATTCCTGGAGAAGCTGGTGAATTAATTTATCCTCCTGGCATTAGAGGCCCCAGAGGAGAAAAAGGTGAAGATGGATTGGAAGGTCTTGAAGGACTGCCTGGAAGACCTGGTAGCCCTGGACTAAAGGGTTTCCCTGGATTTCCTGGTCGTAAGGGAGCAATTGTAAGCTTTTTGCAAATGTTAAATTTATTATGACTTTGTAACTATTTTTTATGCAATTAAATGTGTTATAGTTTTCTAAAACTATAATTTGGATAGAAAAATTAATTCAGTTAACCATATTCAAATGCATTAAAAAAGTTTATGTAAATGTAACTGCATCACTATTTAATTGTGGGATGAGCTGTTGGATTAAAAAAAAAAACAGCTTATTGATGCTTGGCAAGATATAAAGGTTTTTGTTATTGAAATTTATAACTAAATTGCCAAAGTGCTCTAGAGTCATTTTGATTTCTGTCCAAGAATGCAAAAAGGGGTTGTTGTGACTTGTGTATTGAATGAGGAAATAGCAAATTATATGTTGTATTTTTCACAAAACATACTTGACTCTGCAGATAATGTTAGTGAATCAAATGTCGCTCCTTCTATACAATCCACTGGCCACTCCAACAAACAATATTATTCATAAAAATAAGGAAATACCATTGTGCAGAAAAATAAAAGAAAATATTACAACTTTAACTTGCACAAATTTTCATTGCTCCAACAGGGATTCTTATGAAGCAAAACTTTTCTTGGAAAGAAAGAGATAAAAATTTAATGGAATTAGTAAGATTAGCATTATGCACCCACCAGTATGATGGTATACTTTTGCTCTAAATAGAAAAATTTATTGGATGGTGCTTCTTCTACTGTGTGCATTTATGTTGAAATATTATCTAACTTTTGAAAACTCTCTTAAAAATGGATTAAACATTAACTATAGCCAATTTTTTAAAGAATGTCAAGAAAAATTCAATAGTCTTATGTTTATATGTAAAAGTATGCATTGATGAATTTAACACACCCTATTCCTATAGACGAAAATATTTCTGTTATTCTATATTTAATTTTGTAAATATTGAATAACAAAAATATTTTTAGCGTGAAAAATTTTGTCTTTTGTTATCAGTAAAATATCCTCTGAGTTTTGAATATTTTTTTTATTGTGTTTCTTATGTATCACAAAATTTAGTGTCTGTGAATATTGGTATTTTTGTTCATTCAAATAATTCAAGGAACTGAAAAATGTTTCATTGGTTGTATTGGTTTTAGGGAGAATATGGAGAAACAGGATTACCAGGTTTAGATGGAGTTCCAGGTATGCCAGGCCCACCTGGTCCCAAAGGTGAGCAAGGAGATGCTGACTATGGCCTTCTTGGATTTCCTGGTGCCAAGGGATACCCTGGAATTGATGGATTGCCCGGAATAAGGGGGAAAAAAGGTTGGTTATGTTCATTTTACTTTTGTTTTGTAATCTGAAGTTAATTAACTTATTGAAATTTAAACCATTATAAAAATTAATTTAGAGAGTTCATCACAAACAAATTGTATAACGTATTGGGATGTTGGAACAAGTTCCCATTGTTTTTTGTGAAAATTAATGCTTTATTTTTTAAAACAATTTAAAAATATGCAACTGAAAGTGTTGTCCATTGCTAGGCACTACTTTCCCTCACCTTTCTGGCAGTATTTGAATCCCATGTTGGAAAAACCACGTCTTTTGAGGCTGTCCAAGAATCAATCCAATTTTTAGCATCTTTATAAGAATAGAGGCGCTGCTTAGTCAGGCCATGTGTCATCAACCTGATCAAGTGGTAGTTGGAAAGAACAATGTCTGCTGAATGCGGCAGGTGGGGTAGGACATCCCACTTTAGTATTTCTCGGTAGGTTTTTACCAGCACCGCAACATGTGGCCGAGTGTTGTCATGCTGCAAAATGGCGTTCTTGTGCCTCTGCTCGTATTGTGTAGTGGCCATTTTTCTTTCAATCCTCCTCTTAATCACTCCAATTTTAGTTTGTAGCGATCTCCCGTGTTAGTTTCATTTGGTTTGATAGGAACAGTATGACAGTAAATATAACATAGCTATTTAGTCCATTAAATACACTATAACATAAAAACTTATAGTGACATTATCTATATTGTTCTGAAATTTGAAAATAGAACTACTATTTTTTAATGTTAAAATAGCCGCGCTTTTACCAGCATAAAAAGAGCTACTTTCTAATTAATAATTTTTTTTTCATTTATAAATTTAAAGTGATTTTAGCTCTTTATTCCTTTTTCTTATATAATCAACTTTGTATTAAGAAAAAATATTTAAATGCTTAAAAAGTTTTTTAAAATTTGGTTATGGGAAACAGGTTTGATGCAAATATTTTTCTTGTTTTAGGTGAAAAAGGAGAGCCATATGCTTATGATCTGGAGAAATTGATCAAAGGTGCTCAAGGCCGTGAAGGTCTTCCTGGGGAGCCTGGTATTCCTGGTCTTCGAGGGCTGGAAGGTATGTTACTTACAGAGCATGTAATTATTTAGGAGTGTGACTGCAACAAGATGTAATGAGACATTTAAAAATACTGTAATTTTGAGAAATAATGTTGTGTTTTATTTGCAAAATATCACTTACATAAGTTGCAAAAATCATATTCTCCTTTGGCTGCACTGACGCAACTAAGGTAAGCCTTCTTGTAGCAAGAGGTAAATTGCACCAAACTCTCTTCACCAGCTGTATTCTGAAAATTTATTTTGCAGAAATGACATTCTGCTTCTTTTTTGTCTGCCAAAGTAAACAATATGAATTATTTCTGGTGATATATGAAAGATCCTTGATCTCTCATTGTGTCATTCGTACAGCTAAACTGCTATTTATTATTAAACTTCTGTTCCATTTTTGTTGAGATGATTCAAATCTTTTGCGTTTTATGTTTTCCCTGTCGGGCGATATATATATGTAATGCACTATCCCATGTGACATGACTGGCTATCTTAGAACAAATAATCTCCCAGCTGATGCAGAAATATAAATTTGTGAACACTGAAGGATAAAATACTTTTCTTTTACATGATTTTTATTCTGTAAGGAAATTATGCTTCATTTACATTTTCAGTAGCGAACCAATTACACTGGTCAACACCAAAAATGCATCATGCTCAAAAATAGCTATTTCCGAAGTGTTTTGCCTCTCTAAACATGAAAATCAGCATAAAAAGTTGAGATTAGCTCTAGTTTTCAAGATACAGAGCCAACTAGAATAGTGAATTCTTACTAATGCTCTTATTTCCTGCAGATAGAAACATCCCCCATGGGACTGACTGTCTTCTAAACTTCGATCCCAGGTTGGGGTAGAAGATCTCACTTCATAAAACCAAAATGAACTTCAAGAAATTTAAGTTCTGGGAGGAGAAATGTCCAAAATCAGCCTCTAGTAGATTCACCCAGTTCCGCTTCCACCCACGTTCATTCTGCTGGGAATAATAAAGAACTTCGTGAAAGCTGTGAACAAGGACATTTTTCCAATAATTTAGAGGGAAATTTCCAAGATATTTTGAAGCTAAGGTTATGTAGAGAGTTCTTTAATGGCCCTTCAAATGCGTGCAATTATGAAAATCACTGTTTTTGAAAAAAAAAAAAAAAATGCGAGTGGAGGAAAAAAAACCCCAAGAAGCCTTTAAGTGTGTATTACAAGTATTTCTAAGCAGCAGAGAAGACAAGAACTAAAAACAAGGTCAAGCAATCCTTACAGAAGTTCTGTGACCATTGATGAATGATATGTCTCTGAAACTCTATTTTGTTCACTTCTTCTGGGATATTTTGTTTAAAAAGTAAAGCTATGAGCATCAAGCATGAAGAAAGGTTTCACCAAGATATCTTTTCAATGGCACGCATATAATCGGGTCATTGTGCTGAGTGTATGCTCACCAATTGCTGCTGAATTATTACAAGAGATGGTCCTTCTTTGACGCACAAAAAAAAAAAAAAAAAATTGAAGCGTTTTCATCAATAAGATAAAAACAACCTCTGCTTTCCAAAAAAATAACCATTGTTTAATAAAACAGGACCTATTTAATAACATTTATTGCATAGGATTTTTTTTTTCTTTTTCTACATGACCTTTTAATCAATGTGTGGTTTGCTGTGCATCTTTCTCCAGTAGGCATTTGTGTATCTTGAAAACAAGAGCTAATAAAAAATATCCAATACCATATTTGTTTTTCTCGACCCAAAGTTAGTCAGAATTAACTATTTAAATCCAGGATGCAGACAAAAAGTTCTTGTTTGTTGACTAGTATTATCGAGGATGCTCACTACCATCACTATTCCGGATAACTGAATTTCGCAGCTTTCTGAATCTCTATAAGATCTATTTGTCGATCGTCTTAAAACCCAATTTGCTGTGAAAAATACTTCAGCATTTTAAATTTTGAAGAAAACAATGCAGAAATGCTTATAAATTTCAAAATATAGTGAATAATATTAAATGAAAGAACAATTTCAATGCCTAAAAACTTAAAATAAAAAAATAGTTTTCACCACAGTGTTCAATAATAAAAGTTTTAAAAAGAAAGAAAATGCAAGAAATGTGCTCAAGAGAGAGCATAAACTGGCTATTTTTTTACTAGTGTATAAAAGCAGTCTGCACATGTTTTTTTTTTGTAAGGGGCTCATTTTTGCTATTACATTAAAAGTTACTTTGGCATTGAATTAATATGAAAAAAAATTTGATTTCCTAAGTTCTTATAGCCTTATCACAGTCTTTCATTTAATAATCTGTAGCTTCCAGGATATGAACTATCCTATTTTCCGAATCTGGTATTCAGCACTTTTAGCACCATGATTTATGCTCTGAATGTCTTTAGTTGCTGTTCAATAAAAGAAGTGCATTAGAAATTTGTCAGTATTTATTTTTTTTTAGTGTTCAATTGGAGTAACGTAAAGAAAATGTCAGGTTTTTGAATGCCTTTTTCAAATTTTATTTGGGAAAAGTTTGCAGAAATTTTGACCCTCTTGTAAGATGACCCTCCAACTCTTAACCTCAATTTGTGATCATTTTGCCAAATTATACATGTTTATCTGCAGTATTCATAAAGGAAACGTTCTTGTATATATTTCGAAAAAATGTCCACTTTTTCAAAAATTGGCAAAAAAAAAAAAAAGTATTTTTTTTTTTTAAATGGCGGAAAAATTTGAAAGTGACTTTTCTGTCCTCCCGGTTTTCTGGATCCCAGATAAAAGGTTTTGTACTGTATATATATTTATATATACACACATACATATAGTTTATCATTTCTTTTAGGACAGCCTGGAATACCTGGTCGTGATGGTTTACCTGGAATGCCAGGCAAGAAAGGTGAACCAGGATTCCCTGGTGAATCTGTCCGAGGAGAGCCAGGCTTGAAAGGTTATCCTGGTATGCCAGGAGAAACAGGTAGATCTGGGCCCACTGGTGCCAAAGGTTTGAGAGGGGAAGATGGTTTGTCTGGGTTGCCTGGAGTGAAGGTATTGCAGCTCAGTATTAATTATTTGCAAGATATTTTCTTAGGAAGTCATTATATCGCAAAAAATAATTGCATAATTTTTGAATGTTTAAAATATTTTTTCAGGGAGAGCCTGGAGATGTTGGCTTTGATGGATTTGAAGGGCCACCTGGTTTTCCAGGATTAGTTGGACGCAAAGGAGAGCAAGGAAGTACTGGCATTATTGGACGTAATGGATTCCCAGGGGAACCAGGATTTTCAGGGCCTGATGGTCCTAAAGGTAAATCTTTAAGAACATGTGAGGTTTTGAAAGAAGATAGAATTTCAGAATTGGTAATATAGTTTAAAAGCATTTTCAGAAAGTAATTTTTCTTATCAACTTAACCAAAAAGAATATAACTTTGCTTATTCTTTTATCTTGTAACTCATAATATTTTTTTGTTCGTTGTAATTATGAGCATTTTATTTACTAATTACATTCTAGAACAAGAAGTAATTTGTGAATATATGATAATATTGCAAAATTTTTTCCTAGTATCCTAATGAGCAGTGAGAAAACTATTGATATTGTGCTTTCAGGTGCTCCTGGTTATGACGGTGTTCCTGGATACCCAGGAGAAAAAGGGGATCCGGGGGATTCTGCTCCTGGATTAGTTGGGAGGCCTGGTATCCCAGGACCACCAGGCTTACCAGGTTTGTTACACTTACTTTTGTCATCAAAGTTAATTACTGACAGTTTTGAAGCAATGAAAACAATTTTCTTAGGAAAGTAAAAAGTGAAGTTGTTCTTCCATCTTCCATTACACACACTGATATCCTTCCACTTTTGCCCCATATTTTGTTTTGATTGTCTTAGCTCAAAGTTAAAAGAAAAATTTACAGTTTGTCATTAGAAATGAGTATTTTAACCAACATTTTTCAATTTATATATTAATCTAGTATAGGCAGTAAAATGAGCCAACATAGGAGTACAAATCAAAATTTGAAAAAAAAAAAAAAAAAAATGAATTTTGACATCTGGAATTCAAATTATGTGTTTCGCAATCACAAGTATGTGTTTGTAGGCATGTGTGTTTGTGTCTGTGTGCAGACATGAGTGTGTTGGTATATGTGTGTTTGTGTCTGTGTGCAGACATGAGTGTGTTGGTACATGTGTGTTTGTGTCTGTGTGCAGGTATGAGTGTTGTGGTGGGTATGTGTGTGTGGGTGTAGGCGTATGATATGTGTGTATAGGTGTGTGTATGTATGTGTGTGTGTGTATATAGGTGTGTATGTATGCATGTGTATGTAGGTGTGTAGTAGGATATGGACACAACCTGGATACTCTTTTCGCTGGAGAATGAGCATCAGAAGGGGCTGGTTGACGGTGGTGCTGCAGAGGGAAGCGGGGGGAGGGAGACTAAAATCATAGGAACATCAAAACCGTCAAGTGAGAACAAAAAAAAAATGTGATTGCTGAAATTTAAAAAAAAAACAACGGTTGTTTCAAGGTTACCAGAAAGAACCTCTTCAGCATGGCTCAGCAGGCCTAACTGCAAACTTTTTCAGCTTCATTGAAATTTTTAAGAAAATTTATGCTACAATGAAATGTTTTGAATAGTACAATTAAACCATGTTAATGCAAAATTCTCTGGACTTTGATAAATATTTAATATCAATCAGATTGTATCTTTTCTGAAAAATTATTAACTGATTGTTTACTCGTGGAATCAAACAAGTATTTTATTTAAAACCATATTTCGTGTTAAGTGATTTCGGGTTAACAAGTTTCAGTTGCATTTCATTTTCAGTTTTAGAATTTTGTTAATGTTTTTCACTTAGCTTACTTCATTCATTTTTTTAATGTACAGGTTTATCTGGAGAGAAAGGTGAACAAGGATTAAATGGACTTCCCGGACTTCCTGGATTAAAAGGTTTAAGAGGGGATGAAGGATCTCCCGGTTTAAGGGGACCTGATGGAAAATCAGGAGTGCCTGGAACCGCTGGATTTCCTGGAAGAGATGGGAAACCTGGAGCCAGTGGTAGGTTTAAATCAAAAATAAATTATCATTATGATATAATCTCAACTATTTCAATCATTCTGCAGATAAAAATTAGAACATTAACATTTTTGGATAATAATAAAAGCAAGAAGTCTTTGAACACAAATTTACAAAAATATTGCATATACGTCTTAAAGAAAATCAAAAAACCCCTTTTTAAATGCAAAAGAAGGTTTGAATTTTTAATTTTAAGCAGTGCTTTGCAAAGCAGCTTTTATGGGAAAAAATATTTCCTGTTTTTGATTTAGAGACCAGTGTGTTAGACATGTACAGAAATGATGATTTACAAGGTTCAGGCTGGAGATTATCCGTTTGAGCGATTTCCATGTGTGTGTGTGTACCGTATTTTCGGGATTAAGCGCCGCACCCAGTATAAGCGCCGCATCGAAAATTATCGTCGCCGGAAAAAAAAAATTAATGTACGCGCCGCACCCATTATAAGCGCCGCGCCCGCTATAAGCGCCGCATCCAACTTAACGCAACTTAAAAGCGCAATTTAGACGTTCAGAAACTTGCAATAAAATGAAAATAAAATTTAAAAGAATATAATTAACATAACTATATTATTATTACTATAATTAAAATTTTCGTACTTTGGGAGGAGACATTGGTTGGTTATCCAGAGCGCGGGACGCGGACCCTTCTCCTCATGGCGCTCCACGTTTTTTTAAGTGGTCGGCGCCACTATAAGCACGCTTTTTTCAGTGGGTCGCATCCACTATGGATCGGCGATTCAAAATCCTTCGAAATCGCTGTCCTCGCTGTCGGACGCAAATAGTCCTAGAAAGTCTGCATCGAGCTCCGGGCTGTTTTCCTCGTCATCGGAGCCATCGTCCTCCGCAGCAACATCCGGGACTCGGGGAATGATCTCCGCCTCGGTGAAGCCGGAAATTATGGTGCTCGGCTTTACCGCATTCCAAGCTGCAGCTACCCACTTCGCCACTTCCGCGAACGACGCTTTCTTCAGGTTGCCGCCTTTCGTGTATTCGTGCAGTCCGTTCACCATCCAGGACTCCCATTGTTGACGCATGTGGCTCTTAAAACTGTGATTGGGGGCCAAATCCAAGGGCTGCAACTTTTTTGTAAGCCCACCTGGTATGATGGCCAGGGACGCCAAACATTGCCGCGCCGCTTCCTTCACAGGGTCGGTCTTGTGCGCCGCCATGGAGTCCATAATCAACATTCCACTTGGTTGGAAAAAAGCGCCTTTCCTTTTTCTCCAAACTTCGTTAAACCAGTCTGACATCAGGGCCTCATTCATCCACCCCTTCTCGTTGCAGCGGATGACAACGGTGGACGGGAAAGACTCCTTCGGGACCGTTTTCCGCTTAAAAATCAGCATAGGCTTCAGCTTCTCTCCGCTAGCCGTGCAAGCCAAAACACACGTGAATGATGTTTTTTCATGCCCCGTGGTTGTAATGGCGACGCTCTTCTCACCGGTAGATGTGACAGTCCTGTTGGGAGGGCAGTCGAAAGTCAAAGGGACTTCGTCCATGTTGATAAGCTGATGAGGCTGAAAGTTGTTTTCTTTCTTCAGCTTCTCGACGTAGTCTAAAAACTTTTTTTTCTGCTCCATCCAATCAGCTGGAAGACTCTGCCCCACAGTTGTTCGCTGCCTGACGGACAAATGATTCCGCTTCATGAATCTGAAGCACCAATTCGCGTTGCCTTTGAAGTTGGAAATATTCAAATTAGCAGCGATGCACCTGGCTTCTATTCGAATCCGGACAGTCGAAACGGAAATTCCTTTAGCTCTCTGCTCCACTACCCACTTCTTCAGGTCCCGTTCTAAATCCGGCCAGTGAGCTGATCTTCCTCGTCGGGCACGTTTTGTCTTCGGCATCGCTTCGATCGTTGATTTTTCGGACCTCCAACGCCGAACACATCTTTCATCAATTCCGATTTCCCGGGCAGCAGGACGATTTCCGATCGCTTCAGCCTTAGCGATAACTTCCAACTTGAAAGCTGCAGTGTAACTCTTAAGTCGTTTAGTAGGAGCCATTTCAGATGAAACTCGATGTAAAAACTTTAAGAAAGAAAAGAACGCACGAACGACAGCAAAAGCGACGATGTGAGTGAATAAAATTGGGGATGGGAGACGGAGAAACAAGTTTTCAATTAGTAGGTCACTTGACCACCCCGAGCAACCCACTTTGTTGAAAGGGGTGATTCCCCTTTAGAAAACTGGAAGTTCCACCCCCCTCCCCTGCTAGTCTTGCTAACAAGCTCCTTTCCTTGACCCTCCGTCCCCCTTCGCTTCGATGAGGCTTCCTCGCCGCTCACGTCATTCAGCGCTCACGTGGTTTAGCGTTTCTCTCTATGGTGCAACACCAGCAATCGCTGACTCACCTCCCCTCATGGCTACCCCTCTTTGCTTTGCTTGTCGCTCATTTCGCAAAACGAAAGGGAAAAGTGTGGCGCCATCTATTGGTAAAATGTTCAACTTTTTTGCAAACTCGGATTTTTTTTAAAACTTGATCGGGGAAAAAAAAAAAAACACTATACCCGCCGCTCCCATTATATGCGCCGCATCCACATTTTTGAAACTTTTTTTCTTGTATGCGCCGCGGCGCTTAATCCCGAAAATACGGTAGTTGTTGTGACTTGTTGACATAGTGGAACAGAAACTTGAAATTCATGTTATTTTAATTTTGTCTTTAATAAAAGGCTAAAGAATGTCTAACCATCAGCAGCTTAAAAACTAACAATGTGGAGTGTTGCTGTTTTGTGAAAAAAAATGCACTTCAGAACTGGCTTAAGCATTTGAACAAAGCTGATACCAGCCTTGAAATTAAACTAAAATTGACACACCATTCTTTGGTATTTCATCATATACTCAACTATCTTCTGATTTATTGTTATTTTCTTTTATTAAAAGACTAGCAAAGAACTTTGGACACTGTTTTTGACATTACTATAACGTTTTATTAACTATAAAACTGTAAACTGTATAAAAGAAAACCTAAGGAATGAAGCATGAAATTTAGATAGTGCCAAGTCTGGGTCATATGCTGGATGAGACAACACTTTAAAACTCTATTTCTTGGAAATTATATTAAGTATGCTAGAATCAAGCAATGTTGACGCACACTGGACCTGGTCTTTAGAACGTCATACACTAACCCTTTTGGGATGCCAGCTCGTAGAAAATAGTGCTCCCTCAGGACGGCAGCTGTTACAGGTGGACTGTGCGGACAGACTGGGGGAATCTCTCCCGCTAAGCCTAATATACGATTTTGGAAATTACTCGTTACGTAATAATATATAAAATGTACTTTACGTAGAAATGAAAGCATTTTTTAATAAATGATAAAAAATATCATAATTTCAATCATACCAAAAAAATTTGATGAAAATAATTGATATTTAACAATAAAAATACAAAATACATAGTTTTTTACTATAACTAAATGTTCCAAAATTAACCAATATATTTTGTACAAAACAGAAAAAAATGTGCCCTTAATATTATGGAGTACTTGAATATTGTAACAATTAATATTTTAAAGCCACGTGAAATTTTTCAAAGCACGGATCAATGCGCATTGCACATTTTATACTCATAGGTAGTGTTTTGTCTTTTATTGTGCTTTGAGCAAACTACACATCTCCAGTTAAGTTCTTTGCCTTTGTTTTCAACGTATTATTTTGGAACGTAACTACAATATGTAGAACTCCAATAACTTATAGTTGTTTGCTTGTCGGCCGAAAGATTCATAGATGGATCAGTCATAAATTTAGATATTTCCTCCTCGGAAAGATAATGTGTTAACCATGACTATGCGAATTAATCTAAAAGTAACCCCTTGCTGGAATATCTCCCATGAAATCCCATTTTAAAATGGAATCAGAACTAGAAACAACCATTTCAAAATGAGTATGCATTTCCCTTTTCACTTGTTAGCACATGTTTTGTTCACTTGTTAGCACATGTTTGTTTATGTTACCCTGTTTTTGCCATGTTTATACATATGCATATTGAAGTGCTGTGTTTAAATGTTACAAATTCGTAAATCTTGATGATTATAATCTACTGAACACTGTGACCCAACTAACTAAGGAATGAAGATTGTTTTCACTATGAATAGTAGCTTCGGTTTTGATCATTTTGTTTTTTTGCTTACTTTTTTTACCACTGTTTTAATCAATTATTAGAGAAATTCTTAAGTGCTTGTCTAAAGACCTAAATGATTTTTTAAAAGAAATAATCAATCTTGGTAAGTTTTAAAGTAGGTTTATTTAGGTGAACAATGGACTAGATGATAAGACAAGGAAACCACTGAACTTTTTTTGAATGTACATTCGACTCGCGCTGCAATGCCATTTGACTTACGTGAAATAGCTATAATGTGAGTTTTTTACCAGTAACCAATTTTACACCTAACGCGAAATCCTCACCTGCAACACGAAAGTTTTTGCAAGGGAATCACAGTGTGTAAGTTTCAGCTTTGTTAATGGCCACTAAAAATATTTTCTATGTGAATGAACCTTCATCCTTTTAGCATCACTGGCAGCGGAAGTTCCCACATCGTACAAGTTTGAACATAGCTTTGTTTGTGTATACAAATAAATACTCCTCATTTTTTTTCATTCTAAATGCAAAAGTTGATCAAATATAAGGGCACCTAAAAGTGCTGTTTCATCTACAGTTTATGAAGATTGAAAGAAAAAAAGAAAGTTTCTGACATGTAAGGAAAAACTAAAGATTCTCGATGTGCTTGCACAACTAAAAATGTGACGAATGTAGCTCGACAATTAGATGTGAGTGAATCTTCCATATGTACAATTGAAAGTCAAGAAAAAGAAATTTGTAAAAGTTTGCAAAGTAAGCAAAATGCAAAAATTATGAAAATGGAAGCGCTCTTGTATTGTGAATTAAAGAGACCAGAAAGAGGGATGTTACCATAGATGGTAATGTTATAAAAGAACTAGTGAAGCAACTGTGTTTAGAAATATATTTGAATAACGGTTTGATCGCACAGCATAAATCATCTTCTGCATTTTTTTTAAGTTAGAAATATTATTACTGGATCTACTGTACATTACTATTATAGTGCATTATATTATTATTACTACATACTGTATGTACCATACTGGTTTTTTTTATGTCTCTCTTTCTCATTGATCATTCGTGCATCGTAACAGTATTTTATGTTCATTAATCCAGCTTTAAAAAAAACAGTTAAAATTCATTGCTTTATGTAAGAAATGGTAATGTCTAGTTAAGGAATGGTTTAAAACAGTTTAAGGTGGTGTTTACAAGTGTCTAATATAATTGGGTATGTTTATAAAAAAATGTACAGACACCCCTTTTCACAACAGGAAATTTCGACTTTCGCGAGGGGGTCTTGGAATGCATCCCTCGCATACGTCGGGACTCGACTGTAATAGTACTTAAATGTTTTTATAGTTTTGATTCTTTTTTCTGTTTTGAATTTGAAAACTTTTGAATGCGTGAAAAAATGAAATTGTACCTGAAGTTGCTTCAGAAAATTTAAAAACTGATTGAAATTATTGTTGAAATTTATATCCAAATAGCTACATTATCTTTACACTTAAATATTTTTAGGCAACAAAGGAGAAATGGGTGACATGGGACCACCTGGATTAGATGGATTCCCTGGCATATCTGGTTTACCTGGCTTACCTGGACTTAAAGGTCAGTATTTCTAATGAAATTGAGAGCTGTATTGCTTTTCATTTTCAAGTTAAAGTAAAATTTCCAAATTCTGTTTATAATATGCTCAAAAATAACTTTTCACTTTAACAGAAAAGAGAAAGAAAATATATTTTACTGCTTTGCTCACACCTTAAAAACAATAGTAAATGTACAATGCATACATATCGACACACAAGTGTCATTAAAATGTTCAAGAATTAAAAAAAGAAAAAGCTCTCTCACACCACACATGCAGACAAAACAAATCAAGCCTTTTGTAAACCGTAACTTCTAACATTTCAACTCTATCCGAAAGTTTACATTAATACTTTAAGAAAAATGAAAAGTGCTATAAAATGTGAATAGTACTGGACTATTTTTAAAGCAGGAGTGTGATGAGTAATATTTGAAATTTAACACATATTAAAAATGTAAGGGAACTGTGTAAAGAAAAAAAATCCATCATGACCGAATGTATTTATTTTTAATGGTACTATATCTTTCTACTTCACTACTGCATCATTTTATGTGTGTGCTGCTTAATGTTATATTTTATATGTTACTATTCATGATTATTTGATTGTTCTTTTCCCATTCTTGGTTTGTATTTACCCTTTTCATATTAAACGGTTTAAGGCCCCTTGTACAAATTTGAATTATTTAACCTTGCAATCCTTGAATGAAATGATACTCTGTAAACTTCTTTAAAATGTACTCAAAATGCTTTTTTTCCCCTGATCTTTAAGAATGTAAGAATCGACCTATTTTATTGTATTTAGTGGAAATGTTTTGTAATTCTTTCTAGGTCTCCAAGGAGAGGAAGGCTTTCCAGGGCTAGCAGGAAGGAATGGACTTCCTGGACTTCCTGGCTTACCTGGAGATCGTGGAATTCCAGGTTTACCTGGGGAAAAAGGAGAAAGATCTCTGTTTAGCATTAAAGGGGAACCTGGAGATGCTGGTTTTCCAGGTATTAAAAATATCAATTTGGAATATTATTGGTCAATATAAGGGGGGGGGGGAGACTTTGTCAAGGGGTACAAATTAAAATCTGAAATACTCTTGTGAGATTAATTAAATAATATTTTTAAGCTCTAATACTTCTAAATAATAAGTCAAATCAAAATAATTTTAGATATTCATTTTCTTTTTCTTTCATTTATTTTTGAATAGGATGAAAGTTTAGTTACTAATTGTTAATAATCTTTTGTTGTTCAGAAGTTGACAGCTATTTTAGTTATCCAGCTAAATAGTACTGGGAATCTCTAAATGTAACACTATGCAGTGAATGATATAGAATGACTACAGCAAAAATATGTGATCTGTGCCCCATTTTTAAATGAAATTACTGCTCCAAATGGCAATTTAACCTGCTCCGAAACTGCTCTAGAAATTTAGTTTGGATTTTCCACCTCTGTAGTAGCTACTATTTCTAATTTTCAGGCTCCAATGTTTGTAGCATTGCATGGATTGTTTTTCAGGCTTTAGCTGAATGGATATTAAAGTTGATTTAATTATAATTGTAATTTATAGCTATCGAACTACAATTACTTGCGTTATACGTGAAATGCACCGCTAGCTCAGTCATTTCCAGCCAAAGACTGCAGTTTCGTGCTTATTAACACTCATCAGCCCGGCATAGGAAAGTGACTGAACTGGAGATGGAAAACCTCCGTTAAAACTTGCGTTATGTTTTTTTTTTTTTGTATTAGTAAGTGGTAGTTCATTTAGATGCATTTTCAAATGTAGCCAAATAACTGCTTATAAGATATTCTATTTATGTATTTGCATAGTTATACATTTTCTTTCGTATGTTACTATACATTGATTTTTATGCATTTACATCTGCTTAATATTATAAGAAATTTGATTCATTTATAGGATCCCCTGGTTTACCTGGAAGGCCAGGTCTTCCTGGAATTCCAGGTCCCAAAGGAGAAGCCGGAAATCCAGGCTTAGCTTTAGGTGCAGATCAAGGACCTCCTGGATTTCCAGGACCTAAAGGATATCCAGGTCCGGCTGGAAGACCTGGTGAAAAGGGTGGAATGGGAGACATGGGCTTTCCAGGTTAGTTGAACAATTTATTTCAGTTCATTGTAGTTGAACCTTTCAACAAAGTATTTGGTACTGGGATAAATCCCACTGTAAGTTTCTTATTTTTTCTTCCTCATGAATTTGCATGTAAAGTAACAAAAATTGTCTTTTAATTTTAATTTTTAATGATTTTTAACTGTGTGATATGATGTTTTTCTGAAAAAGAATTGTTTTCCATCATTCCTAAGCAATAATACAGTTTTAAATACTGGAAAAATAACAAAGGTGTTCTTATTCTTTTTGGTCTTGCAATAGAATTGCTTTGTATGACAAGTAAATGGAGAAACAACTTGGAGAAACGTGCTGGACACAGTATTGTAGATGTTAACTAATATATATATATATATATATATATATATATATATTTATATATATATGAGCTCTGGATTCACTCTTTTTCTATTCCTACTTAATAGCTGTTTGCATTTTTCCGTTTTATCATCATTTGTTATTTATAATTTGTTTAATATTTGTAATTCTGTTTGCTTAATTTTATTTTTACTTGGCTTTTTAGTTTTGCTGCGATGCGCATCTATGGGCTCTTCGTTTGGTCTTTTCAATATATTTCACTTTTATTTATATATATATATATATATATATATATATATATATATATATATATATATATATATATATATATATATATATATATATATATATATATATATATATATATATATATATTTTTTAAATTTGTCTGCATTATGGGGTTGTTTCCAAAATTTAAAAATTATTTTTTTCTGAAAGAGCATGCTTAAAAGCATAGGATCTGACCATTTTTTAAATAATTTGACTAAGTTTAATATCTTTAAAAAATACTTTAATTGGTGCGCTTTCATTTTTTAAAGTTTCTGCCGATGACATCACAAATGATGAAATGCTATTCACTGTTGCCATTCAGAAGAGCACAATATTTGATTCGCATCTTTACTCATGTGTACTGGCAACAATATGGTTGATAGCAAGCATAGAGGCAATTTTTAATTTGCTGCTTGATTATCATAACATGGAAACGCAATGAAAAATGCGCCAAAGGACATCATTTGTGACATCATAAAGACCACGCCTTGTTTGAAAAATTGGAGATTTAAAAAAATTAATTAAAAAAATAACTGTTGGGAAAATGAAAGTAATTTCTGGGTTCATGTTATTTTTTTTTTTGCTTATTCTATCAATTTCTGTGACTAAAAGTAGTACTTTTGACTAAAGGAAACAACCCCATTATTGCATTAAACTTCTCTAAGCAAATGTAGTGATATTTATTCTTCCCAAAATTATGACATTATCCTTCAGTGCATGTACTATAGTACATATTCCGGACCTATAGTTGAATTTATTGATTTTAAAAAAAATACTCCAAAATGTAACTTTAAAAAGTCCGTGGGATTCACCAGCTAAATGTTTAATTTATTTATCAAAAGGATCTAATGGTGCAAAAGGTGATGAAGGTCTTCCAGGAATCCCTGGTGCTCCTGGTGAAGATGGTTTCCCAGGCATTCCAGGAAGAAAAGGAGAGCCAGGATTTCCGGGCCTCCCAGGCTTCATAGGTTTAAAGGTAACAATAAATGCCTAACTTTTGAATCTATTGAAATTAATAATAAAAGATGTTTGATAAAAAAAACTGAAAAATTGATTTGTTTCTTTCTATACAACTGGAATGTTCTGAAATTCCTGCTGCAGATGTTTGCAAAATATTGAATTATTTCTAGATGCCCCCCGATCCCTTGTTTGATTTGTCTTTTTCTTTCCCCCACAACTTGGTAGGATTGTGTTTTGCAGGTTTAATGGGTTTTGTGTTTTATTTGTTGTTGTAGGCGAAGTTCCGCGGCTCTTATGAAAGGGCAAGAGGGCAGCTGCCCCCTCACTTTTAAAAGTGAAGGGGCATTGCCTCTTCACTTTTTAAAGTTCAGAGTTAACGGTCCATATAAAAATGATAAAACTGATCGATTCATGAAGAAGAAATTAAAGAATGAAGAACAGACTTAATAAGTGCAGATTTTATATTTTTCTCAAATTAGTATTTTATAAAAAATAAATTTGAGCTTTAAATTGGAAAAAATGAGTCTGCTGATAGCTATCTACTGCCATTTTTGAGATTGTGTTCCTAATTTTGTAAAGATCTTTTCATCAATAATGTCAAACTTCAATTCATAAAAAAAAGTCAGTAGAAAGGGCCCAATGCACCTGACCTGCTCACCCCCTGCACCTCCTTTGGCCACTCACTTTTTTGGTGCACCAGCCGCCTATGTGTGTTGTATCCATAAAATTTTTAAAACAATAAAATATTAATTCCATGAATAAAGTTTCAAATGTCATAATTTTAATCAAAAGAATCTGGCTGAAAGCATCAGATGTTGCTAGAAAGGATTATTTTAATGCTAAGTAATTTGGGATTAAACATTTTAGTCGAAAAAAAAAAAAAAACCTTTAATAAAACTGTTACTTTCTCTTATTTAATGATTTAAGAAACAAATGTTCTGTATTTATAGGGCGATAGAGGTTTGGAAGGCTTAGTTGGTTTCCCTGGGCCAAAAGGTGATCAAGGCTTTCCTGGACTATCTGGACGAGATGGATTTCCGGGGATCAAAGGTTTACGAGGAGAAGTAGGACCAAAAGGTTAGTTATTACTGGTATTTGCATATTAAGCTCAATGCATATTAATGGTATGCATATAAAATACTTAGATTTGCTACAATTTATGCCAGCATTTACATAAAATGTTAAGTGTTAGCTTGAAAATTGTTGCAATAAGTTTTTATTGTAAAAATATAGGGGTCTGGCCAGAGCAAATTTGGGTCCGTTAACGGACCCTTCACAAAAATCCGATCAACCAAAATGGACCTTTCACAAAATCCCTATCAACCAAAATGGACCTTTCACAAAATCCCTATCAACCAAAATGGACCCTTCACAAAATTCTGATAAACAAAAACGGATCTTTCACAAATTGTTTATTGAAAGAGCAAATCTCAAATTAAAATAATGCAGCATATTTCCTGTATAAAAACGATAATGTTTGGAACCTTTTTTAAAGTTAAATTAGAGGAATCAACTTGTACAAAATCAGCTAATTTTTCAAAAAAAAAAAAAAAGACGGCACTCTTGTGATGCTTCTGCAAGCCATAAATAATCACTACGGCCAATAAATATAATGCCTGTTGTTGGTTTCTTTGAAAGAAATTAACAGCTGAAAGTCAGTTTGGTTTAGAATTTTGCTTGTTTGTTTTATGCAGCGATGTTGTTGTAAACTTCTTTGAAAAAAGCGTCAACATTCTCTGAATAGGCGTAGTAAGCACTTTTCTCCCCACTCATGATTTAATCTTCAATAATGTACAGTGAAAGGAACTTAGAACTGAAAAGGATGATGTTTAACTGTTTATCGCCACTTAGTGTCTGGTGGTGCAATGTTAAACTGTTATTTTGGGAGAAAGTTATATGGGTTTGGTTTTTCGATGCTAAAAAGGATAATTAACTTTAAATAAACTTTTATTTACCGTTTTTTTTTTCTATAGATGCCTACATTTTGAAAAACGCAATCTTTTTACATCCGATATGAGAATCATATTTTATTCATTTTTTCAAGCCAGTAACTTTGCTTTATTAGGATGCAAATAAATGAAAAATCTTTTTATTTTTGTAACAAAGCTTATTTCAAGTTTTTAAAGTGGAATTCCATTTTCTTTTATGAGTCAATAATTAAAATGCTGAATCGATGGTTTATTTTTTATTTTATTTATTTATTTATTTTTCCTTCAACTGTGTCCAGATATTAATGATATGTTTATCATAGGACTCTAAAATGCAATTCAAAAATAATTTTATGAAAAAAAAAATATTTTACAAACCGTTTTTATACTTTTAATGCCTTCACTTTAAAGATTGCAATCTCTTTGCATCCGCTGTGGAAATCTGATTTTTCGAATTTTCGATGTTTAGTACGCTTAGTTAAGAGGTAAACAAATAAAATATTTTTTTATTTTTGTAAAAATCACAGAATTTATAAGGTTTAAATGAAACTCTGCTCTTAAACAGTGTCTTGGGTTAAAAAGTTAAATGCTGAACCCCTGCCTGAATTTTTTTTCTTACAGTTATTTTAAATACTATGCAAGTAACATTTCTAGTATAATTTAACATGATGTAGAATGGTAGATAAATATTGATACTTGAGGGGTGCCCATCTTCCAGGGAGCGATGCCTCCCCCCCCCTCCTCTCCCCAAATACTAGAAAAACTCAAGAATGATATTCTTAACAGAAAAGAGAGAAAACACTCAACTTTAAGTGTCAATGATTCAGTTTCCACCATCTCAAAAGTCTAAACCTACGTTTTTACAAAAAAAAAAATAATAATTTTTTTTTTTTTTTTTTTTTGCAAAATTATTTGATTTTTCACAAAAATAATTGATTTTTCACAAAATTACTTGATTTTTCACAAAAAACGGACCCTGTGAAAAATCCTGGACAGACCCCTGAAATATTGTGTTGGGGTTTTTTGGTCACCGTTGTCTGTGGGTAATTCTATTGAGGATTATTGCGTAAACCTAATGCGGATTAATAGAGTATATTGATGCTACCCTGGGACTGTTGCATTTACTCTAATGACCCTTTTTCCATTCCCCTTAAAAATTCAGGAGAAAAAGACATGCATCAAGGCCCACAAACCCCTGGTTTTTTTCTTGCAGGGATTAATGCAACAATAGAGATAGCTCATGGGATTGGGATTTTTAGGGAAGTGTTAACTATATTTATGAAGTTTCCTTAATCAAATAGGAATTTTTAGGGACTAATGTTCAAATTTTAAATAGAGATTTACATGAACTGTTGTCGTTATCCTGTTGGTAAATTTTACACCTTTTTTTTTTCATTTAGGCCTAATAGATGAATATGCATCACTTGATATACCTTTTTTTTCTTTTTGAGGTTGCCCATGAAAAGCCGGGTGATGCGGCTGGTTCTTCATAAAAAGGGCTACATTTCAGTTTTAAGCCAATCATTTATTATTTTGCATTAGGAGCTGCATCAACAGCCGTGAGTAAAGGAGCAGCAGGGGAGCCTGGTTTACCCGGACTAATTGGCTTACCTGGAATTAGAGGGGAAGATGGATTTCCAGGCCTTCCAGGCTTGAAAGGTTCAATAGGAGATCCGGGCCCCGATGGAAGACCTGGTAGTTTTGGAAGAGCAGGTTTGAAAGGTATGATAATTTATTTAATTATTTTTTGTGCAAAATCGCAATCACTTTGTAAGATTCTATGTTATTTAGCTTGAAAATTGGATATCATGTTATACCTAATGTGTTTCTTCACTTTAAAATCTTTGTTAGGTTTTCAGAGGCTGCTTTATCAAATTGTCATTTTATTCTGGTAATACAATTTAATACAAATGGTTTCAACTAAGATTTGTATTCTGTGTGTAGGTTTACCTGGAATTCCTGGCCTTCCTGGCGAAGAAGGGTTCCCTGGACCATCGGGTAAATTTATAATATTGTTCACATTTCAATTTTATCAGTTTTTAAACATTTTTATTTTTTAAACTTCAACTGAAATTGTTTTTATATTCTTAGAAATAAATTTAGAAAACTCATGTTCTTCAAAATGAACCATTCTATTTAAGTTATAAAATGGTCATAGTACAGGCTGAAATTTGCATTTTATAATCTTCAAATATGGTTTCTTACATGTGCCATTCAATTATGAATGTGATGCAGAAAACTGCAACTTTACTTTGTTGGACAAAACTGTTATTTACTAATGCATTAACTTTTCATTTCTAATTTGTGCTTTACCATGCTAAATATCTTGATTTGTTTCACCAACTTTAAGATGGTCATTTACAAATTTTTAAGGTATGAATTTTTTTTTTAAATCAATTATTCAAAATAAATTTTATTCACATTAGGAGAAAAGGGATTTCCTGGAGACGCTGGCGTTCCTGGATCACCAGGATTACCAGGCAGACCTGGAAGCAAAGGAGAAATGGGAGACTCCGGATTACCTGGATTGCAAGGAGCAAAAGGCTTTCCAGGTTTTGGAACACCTGGAGTCAGAGGTCAAAAAGGAGCACCAGGCCCAATTGGTCCTCCAGGTTCATATCTTCATCTTCATTTTTATTAATTTTGTTTCTCTTTAAAATGTTTTGGATTTTTGAAGTGCTATAAATTAATGTATTCTTTTTCTTTATCCTTTTTTTTTTTTCAAATTTTGTAATGAACAAAAAAAACTTTTTTTTTATTTTTCTTTACTTTTTGTTAAGTATTTTGTTCTCTAAAACTGAAATACTATAGAAATATTAGTTCTAAGAATTACATTTATTTATTTATGTAAATATAAATTGCTTGAAAAATTTTGAACACTTCTTTACATTAATTTGTTTTAATTTTTAAGTTGAAAATGTCTGTCAAAAATACTGAATGAATTTACTACCTTGCATTTTTTTTTTGTAAATATATTTTAAAGTAACAATGCTTATAATCCTAAGTAAATTTTTATGTGGATGAAAAGTAAATCAAGTATTTTTGAAAATATTTTATACTTGTATAAGCTCTTTAGTTAAAGTAAAATGAAAAATTTTCTGCATAGGCTTTGATGGCTTGGTAGGCTTACCTGGAGAAAGAGGAGAACCTGGTTTCCCAGGATTGCCAGGGCTTGTTGGAGATCGAGGACTCCCAGGACTATCAACCCCTGGTGAACCTGGACTTGTTGGCTTACCAGTATGCACATAATACTGTTTTCTTTTCCTGGGATGTTCTTGATATTAACACAAAATCAACTTTCAATAGTTTTGGCATATTTAAGTTGTAGTATTACAAACTGTTTTATTCCTTAAAAATAGCCAATCTTATCAATTTTTTATCTGTATTTTTTTCAATAATTTCTTTGTCTTATAATTTTTTTTATGTATCATTTTCATATTTTTAAATTTTGTTTCATTTTATTACTGTGTTTTAAAATGTTTCTGCTTGAAGAAAATATATAGCAAGTTTTAAAACCAACATTACACTACTATCCAATTTTGGATTGTTTTTTCTTGCTTGATTTTATTCTGATTTTTATCATTATTAATTATTTATACTTGTACAGAATCTTAGTTACAAAATTAATTTTTATGCTGACAATGAAGTCTGACTTTGCTGCTGACGATTGAAAAATTTGTGCAAAATGTTCATTGTATTTGCTTTAAATTGTTGCTTATATGTTCATGCATAAAAAGGAATGTTGGACATCCACTGTCTGGTTGTTAGAGATCAATAGACATGGCCAGTGAGACAAATATTTGAACTAAATTTTGTCTAAATGTACTAAATGCATGACAACAATCACAAAGCCCAAATTCTAGTTTTGAGCCATTGTTCATTTAAACTTCTAAATCTTTAGAAAAAAAAACAGTAAAAATCATTTTCCAGATTACTTACTTTCTTTTACTGTAATATGCAAATACTAGCAGGAGTTGAGGCAATTATGAGACAATAACTAATAGTTAAATGAAATCATGTTTCTGTTATGTTAGCTCTTTTTAGCCTACTTTCCCAGTAAAAGTCAGAAAAAGAAGAAAAAAGCATGAAAGAAGGCTTAATGCATCTTAAAAATATCGCAAAAAAAAAGAGTAAAAAATAAATAAAGTTATTAAAAAAATATCAAAAAATTAAAAATTGGAAAGTAGGGTATTGAGATGGGGGAAAATGTCTGTCGGTCTGTCCCCCGCCCCTAATAACTTTTGAATGAATAGTCCGATTCAAAAAATTTTTTTTTGTTCAAAAGATCTCCGCGAGGACACCTCATTCCCATATTTCACTTTTTGATTTGAACCATTTTTTGTTCAATTTTGAACAGTTCAAAAAAACTTAACATTAGCGCCTACGGGGAAATTCAAGGCAATTCCGAACTGTGAGGCGAATTTGCTTCACACAAACTTTGTAGGAAAAAGATTTTGATGAAAAAAACTTGTACATAAAATATTTTTTGATTTGAACAATTTTCCGTTCAATTTTGAACAGTTCAAATCCCTTAACAATAGCGCCTACGGTGAAACTGAAAGTCAATGTAGATTCCATACTTGAAGGCGGATTTACTTCAAACAAATTTTGTTGGATATAACTTTTAACGCCAAACTCCAGACTTCGACTCCGAGAATTTAGGGGCACTTGACTCCGACACCTGTGCCCGACAATTAATCGGACTCCCCGACTTCGACTCTGACTTCGTAGTTTTGGAAAAAATTTATGCCCAGAGGACAAATGACTGACTCTGATTCTTAAATATTCGACTCTAACTCCTTGATCTCAAAATGAGATTGTCTCCGACTCCGACTCCGCAGCTATGGTTTTAACTGTGAAATAATTATTGTTGATATGACTTGTTTTTATTTTTACGCTAAAGTTTCAATTTAGGTACTCAATTTTTGGCAAATAAACTCAAAGTCATTTATGTTTCTACATAAAGGTATGCACAGATGATTTTTTTTTTTTTTTTGAGAAAGAAAATTATTTCTTTAAGTTGACATTTTATTGTTTTTGTTTTGTTTTGGTAAGTGCATTAATTCATTTAAAAAAATGTTTTTGGCAACAGGGGAAAAAGAAACATTTTTTTTTTGATATGATGTATTTATTTTAATGAGCTTATTAATTTTAATTATGATTTTTTCGTTTTCAAAGCTGTTGAAGATTTTTTTTAATGGAAAAAAGTGTATTAGCTGCTTTGTTTAAAAGTTGCTGCTATTTTATTTGTTCGTTTTTTTTTTTAATTTTTTTTTACGCATCTAATTTTTTTAGATGAGTGAGGAATATGTTATTCCTAGAAATCAGCTTAAAGTATTTTAAAAATATGTTCGAAAAAATTTGCGATTTAAGCTATTTTTGAGAATATTGATCAGGTACTAGAAAGTAGTATGGGTATACGGGAAAGTAGGCTCGTCTAGTTCTAGACAGAACTTCTTGTTATATTTGTGTTGGAAATTATTTTAGAGCAAGTCTTTTCATTATTTAGGGTTTGGATGGACTTCCAGGACTTAATGGGGAAAAAGGTGAAAGAGGTATAGAAGGCCTACAAGGATTTCCTGGTTTGAAGGGAGAAAGAGGAGAATTCGGACTTCCTGGATTGGTAGGAAGACCAGGACTTCCTGGAAATCCAGGTAAATATCACGATTTAGTGATTGTAAAGATGTTGAAGATTTTGGAGAAGGAAGATGTTGAGGATTTTAGAAAATTTATTAAGAATGTTTTTGAATAAAAGGCATACTAGAATATTTTTACTAATTGGGTTGTCCGGAAACAAAAATAAATAAATTAAAAAAAAAAAAATTCTGATCTTTGATGATACAAATAAAAACAATGAGAATTTGATTTCATATAGAAATCAGTAAGCAAGTATATACTGATTTCTAGGTTGCTTAGATGACAAGTCAAAACTTCAATGAGGGAAATGGTTTGGTTTTAACGTAAGAATAGTTGATTCGAGTCCCAAGGAAAGGTCCAAGCCGAGGATCACTCTTATCTATGTCACTTTTGTCATTTCATTATTAGTTCAGTCACCTTATATGAAAAAAGGACTAAAATTGCAAAGCATGATGTAGTTATGATTTTTTAATATGTTGTTTGGGTCAGTTAGGGTAGTGTAAACCTAAATTAGCCATTTTCAGAAACCTGTGCTCACTGCGTAATTTGCAAAAAGCTGCAAAATGTTCAGACTTCCTTTCTAACTCCTAAAGTATCCAACAAGATGCCTATTTTAAAGAACATTAAATTTTAAACAATTTAAGCTCAAATGGTGCTCTGTACAACCAATAGTTTAGGAGATATCGGTCTTCAAAAATTGGACATTTTTGGCGAAAAATTAAAAAAAAATGCTTTGATCACATTTCAGCCCTACTATTGACATAAATTCCTACTCTGAAAGAAAATAAACTGAGCATATACAGTTACAGTAATTTAATTGATGTTTATTTAAGCCAAAAACCAAGTCTATAGCTTCATTAGTTCTTTTGCAATCGCAAAACAAACAAATAATCAGAAAATGCGATTTTTGAAGAAATAAGACAAAACGTTCTTCAAGACAATATAGAAGATCCTATTCTAAACAAAGGGGCAAAAAATTATATAATAAGACTCTTATGTGCATTTATATAAGTTATCTGTGTTGAGAAAACACGCCAGTTAGGAAGAAATAAAATACGACTATAGTTGACAACAGGTAACGCAAAAATTCCTTCCCCCACGTAAATATACCTATCACATTGATGTTCGACCTCATTTCTTTTTCCGACTGGAAAGTTATAGACCAAGTTTTTTTTTTTTTTGAATAGAGAATATTTGTGATGTCAGGCGAATTTGTAATGATATTCAATTATCCGAAGACGGACTAGCAGAGAAACAAAGAATATAAAATGAAAATGAGAGTTCACTCATTCTTTTTACAAAAAGAAAATGAAGCTGTCCAAGTTCATCATGTCAAACATGAAACTTCAGCTGGAAACCAAGAATAAAAAGGGCCTCCCTGATCAATTAAATGCAATATTATCAAACGACTATACTTATTGAAAAAATCATACAAAAGGAAAGAATGAAAAATAGGGATACACCTGGAAACATTAACCAAAATGCTTTCATTTTTTTATTTAGCAAGTCTCGATTTCAACGCAAAAAATGCTCGCCTATATTTACAAGAGATCTGAAAAAGGAAATGTATTCAAAGGATTTTTTATGTGCACTGAAAGAAACTTCACCGTTTTTGTAAATCAATAAATTTTCGCCCAGTGTGTGATCATACTTGTGTAATGAACAAGTTCTAATGAAACTAATGGAGAGCCTGAAAGAACTAATCCATAACTGTAACATATTAAACAATTCAGCTGTGTGCTTTTTCGGTGAGTTTAATGAATTGTGTTCATGTTAAACTTTGATTGAGAACTGGAATGTCTCTGAGACGTTTGTACTGTCTTTGGATGCACCAGAACGACTGCGAGCTAAAGCAATATGATTGTATTTGACTTCTCAAAATCAGAGTGCGCCAGAAGAAACGGCTTTCCAAATCGTGTAATAAACGACACTTCAATAACAAGTTGTTCCCTAGGTTTTGATGTGAGGGAATTGAAAAAACAAAAACAAACAACAACAACAACAAGAAAGAGATTGAAACATTATCCAAATCACAATCGAAAAAAGTACATTTCAAAAGATCGTGATTGTTAATGGAGAGGATGTGCATCTACTAGGTTTTTTTTTTGCTGTTTTTTGTATCAAACATTCAAAATATTTCCTTCCATAAAAGAGCCAAAGTCCTGTTAATTTGTATTCAGCTTTATAATTTTTTTTTACAACTGAGAAAAAAATGGAATTGCTCTTAGATTCATACTCTTTCTTCATGCAGTTAGTGTATGTGATACCACATCTTCCTATGTCTGGCTAAGAAAAACAAAACTGTGCAGTATTTTTCAAACGAACCGGGGTTGGGTTGACCAGACCACCAGAGCTTTCCTTCCTGAAGGGAATCACGAAGTTTTAACCAAAGCTGTAGAGGTGAAGCTAGTTGCTCTGCATGTAATGAGGCATCCACCGATATTCAGTGACAGTATTCAGTTCCACCTGTTCGTCAAAGCAGTAATGCAACTGTGAACCGTCTTTCTTAGTCTTCAACCAAAAGAGTAGCTTCATTCCATTCATATCACTTTTACCGAGAGGTAAACAAATAGTTGGCAGAGAAGAAGGACGCCTCAGAGTTAAGTTGGTTGAAGATTAATATTAATTTTGAGATTTGTTCACCACCAATAACAACATTAAACAAACCAGCCTCACCCGTCCTTTTCAGATGTCTCTCATATTAGTGCAAAAAGGGATCTATGAGAGTATGCTGTTGTTGCAGAGCTGGACTTAGCTGCTCAGCTTTGTGCAATCTGCCATTTGAAAAGACTTCCCACAACACCTTTGCCATTCTAATCGACAGAAATGGAAAAAAAAAATAATAAAATGAAAGAAATCACTCCATCACTTCTTTCTTTTTTTTTTCAGTTCTGCAGTACGATCATATCCATCAAGGGCACTTTAAAAAGCAAGACATTAAGTGTACTCAATTGTTATGATACATGTTAACAGGGGCGGATTTACAGTCTATTCAATGGGGTGGCGGTTGAAAACCATAAAAGCCATATTCCACCCCTCAAACCCGTCATGTAGGAGGGGGGAGGCTGAGAATCAATTGCCCCCACTTTATCCTGTATTTTAAAAACTTATTGCCCCCTATTGTCCCTCACGAACTTATCACCCCCTTGAAGTGTAAAATCTCTCCTTTGGGGCTATCATCCCTAGGGTTGGAAACCACTGCACTAAGTCATAGCAAAATGTATTATCATACCAGTATAGTGTAGGCCATGTATGTTTGTCCCATAGCAAAATGTATTATCATCCAACACTTTTCTTCCATGGAAAAGAAAAATGTTGGAAGACACAAATAGAAATAGAAATACAAAAATTATTAAAGTTCAAAAAAGGAGGGAGGGTCGAGCTTAGGTTCAACTGAAAAAGTGGGTAACGCTGTCCATCCTCGACTACACTAACTGTCTAAACTTAATTAAAAGCAAATTTGTGGAATGTACTTGATTAAAATTAGTAGTGATAGCTAGTAATTCCTTCAATTCTATATTATTGGTTTTAGAAAATGACGGTTATGGACCATGGAGGGGGCGGTCTCTCCCACTTCCCCGCTAGTAAATCCGCCCCTGCATTTTAATGATAAAACTAACATGTAAATACCGTTTCACCCTTTTGAAATCATTCTGTTTTCTGTTCAGATCTGTCTTATTCTAATGGGAAGTGTTTTTGTTTTGAAAATTTTGTGTTCGAAAAGAGTATCTATTCAAAATTAAATTAGGTAGGTAACTTTTTAAGTCAAAAAACAAAAAATACGGCCGAAAATTCATCAATGTGAAAGGTATACACATTGATGAATAGATATACGTAGATATACATTGGGGAAAGTATTTACACTACCTTTCTTAGGGCTGTCGATTATTGGCATATTTTATTTTTTTTCATAACCACCATGTTTCGCCAACACACATAACTTATATAAACACACATTACAGTCTTATTATATCATTCTTTGCCCCTTTGTTTAGAATAGGATCTTCTATATTGTCTTGAAAAGTATTTTGTCTCATTTTTTCAAAAATCAAATTTTCTGATTATTTGTTTGTTTTGCGATTTCAAAAGAACTAATGAAGCTACAGACTTGGTTTTTGGCTTAAACAAAAGCCAATTAAGTTTATTGTAACTCTATGTCCAATTTTTTTCTTGTAGAGTAGGAATTTACGTTGATATTTAGCCTGAAATGTGATCGAAGCATATTTTGAAAATTTTTCTCCAAAAATAGTCAATTTTTGAAGTACGTTATCTCCTAAACTATTGGTCGTACAAAGCACCATTTGAGCTTAAATTGTTTAAAATTTAATGTTCTTTGAAATGGGCATCCAGTACCAAAAGTTGGATAGTTTAGGAGTTAGAAAGGAAAAAACTAAAAAAAGTCCGAAATTTTTGCAGTTTTTCCCGAATTACGCAGCGAGCACAGGTTTTTGAAAACTGCAAACTTAGGTTTACACTACCCTTACTGTCCCAAACAACATATTAAAAAATCAGAACTACATCACACTTTGCGATTTAATGTCTAATATGACTGGACTATATGGATCTAAAAGCTAATCAAATGATGATTAATTGGGAATTTAACTGAAGACTTTCATTGGTAAAGCTAAAAATGCCTTGAATTCTGGCCTAAAGCTTGTTTCCTAAATGTTTGTTTAACTAGTTGTCAGAACACTGCAGCCAAGGCTGAATTTGCATGAGAGTTCATGGGAGCTCAGCTCATTTTTTAAATTTATTTATTCATTTATTTTTGAATTTTCACATGTTTGACAGAATGCAAGCTATTTAGATTTGAAAATAAGTTTTAAAAGCTAAGGTTGAAAGAAAATAAGTAAGCGTTAAATACCTGATAAAGTTTTGTAAAAGGATACCGGAATATTTTGTATTATCAGCTTTTGTATTTTGAGTATAAAACAAGCCAAATTATTGTGTAGCATGTAAAATTTTTTTAAACATTATCCTTATTTGAAAATTTAAGTATTTCTTACATTTGTTACATTTTTTCCCTAGGTTTGCCAGGACAGCAGGGTGATTCTTTTAGTGCAGAAAATATCATCAGGGTTTCTGGTGAAAGAGGCAGTCCTGGCGCTGCAGGATTGAGTGGGCTTCCTGGTGAGAGAGGACCTATGGGTGATGATGGTATAGATGGACTTCCTGGACTACCTGGCAATCCTGGTCTGCCTGGATTTGATGGCTTACCAGGATTTCCTGGAAATAAAGGCATGGCTGGAGAACCCGGGTTCAATGGTATGTTTGCCTTATGGGCCATGATCCATATCTATTTATCTATCTATCTCCATAGAGGTGAATTTGTAAGTATTATAGTACCAGAAACCTAATATGAGATGTCAAAACCCGAAGTTCAACCAATTATTTGAAGGGAGGTTTATTTTTCCTGAAAATCAGTTCCACAACAGCAGTCCAGCAGTAATTGAAAATTGAATTGAAAGACATTAATGTATTGGAAAGGGTTCAAAGGCGGGCTACAAGGCTAATAAGTGGACTTTCCCACTTAGATTATGATTCCAGGCTTAGAAGGCTAAAAATGTACAGTCTTGAGCAACGAAGAAACTGAGGGGACATGATTCAGCTGTTTGAATTTATTAAAACGAAAGATGTTACGGGGCTAAAGTTTAGCACTGAAAACAGGACAAGGGGTCATTGTTTTAAGCTATTTAAATCTCAGGCTAACATGGATATTAGGAAAAATTATTATTTTAGCAGGGTAGTGGAACCTTGGAACAGCTTACCGGAAGAGGTGGTAACGAGCAAAGGAGTAGACAGTTTTAAGAGGGCCATTGATCTTCACTGGGGATTGTTAATTGACTAGGACCAGTCTAGCTGGGCCCAGAGCCTGTTGCTGGTCGTCACTTTTGTATTTCTATTTGTAAATCACCCCTGTATATGCAGTTGACTCTCAGTTTAACGACTTTCAAGGGACCACAAAAAATCATCCTTAAGTAGAAAGCGTCCTTAAATAGAATGCTTTTAACACTATAGTGGACCATCTGGGACCGTGAAAAGTCGTCATTAAATAGAGACAGTGGTTAAACAGAGAACCAACTGTGTATAAATATATATATATACGATATACTATCATATACTGTATTTGTAACCTGGACAATTCAATCAAATTGAATTGTCCTGAATTACTTGTACAATGGTTCAAATTTCTGCCTCATGAAATTCCTCATGTGCTAACCGCACAATGCGTCAGGCTGCTCCGCTGTAAAGATGTTTAGAACGGACTTTTGGAAGGGATGTGTGGTAACAAGGTGAGAGACGAAGATATTGGGGGTGGTCAGTGGAAGAAAAGGGAGTGTGTTGTGGATTTGGCTATTAAATTATTATATAAGTTAAATATAAGCCTTTAATACAAATGTTTTTTACTTATGTGAGGATCCTCGTGTGCTAACGGAGCAAAGCATTAGGCCACTCCACTGAAAAGGAGTTTGGAATAGACTTTTGTATAGGACGTGTGGCAACAGGACGATAGAAGATCTACATTATCAAATTAGTAACTCAATCCAACCATTCCTCCAGACTTTAAATTCTAATAAAGTGAAACTTGTTACAAAACTGTTACAAAACTTGTTACATAATTGCAATATTTATAGAACAAGTTAGTGGTAAATGTCAGCTATTCTCCTTTTATAAGCAATTCATTTATATCAAAAGGATATAAATGAACTGAACATAAAAGGAGAACAATGCTGAATTCTTTCACAACAAGTGAGATTTTACAGTTAAATTTATCACAAATGTTTCAAAAGTTAACTTCAAATCAATTTTTAAAACAAAACAACTTTGAAATATTGAAAAAAATTCAAAATTTAAAGAATTTTTCAACAGCTTGATTTACACTAAAGAGTATGAAATAAAATAAGTATTTAATTTCTTGATTATAATGCTGAAAAATGACAGTTCATCTTAATATACTTATATTTACGTTAATGCTAAATCAGTCAAGAAAATAAGTAATTGATTTCTTGATTATAATGCTCAAAAATTTCAGTTCATCTTAATATATTTATATTTATGTTAATGCTAAAGCAGCCAGTAAAGTTTAAATTAAAAGTTTGATAGAAGATATAGTCAGTATAGTAAAAGCTGTTCGTACTAAGCAATATACCGTCTGTTTCTTCTATCAAATTTTCACTTTAAACTTTACTGGCTGCTTTAGCATTAAAGTAAATATAAATATATTAAGATGAAGTGAAATTTTTGAGCATTATAATCAAGAAATCAATTACTTATTTTCTTGACTGATTTAGCATTAACGTAAATATAAGTATATTAAGATGAACTGTAATTTTTGAGCATTATAATCAAGAAATTACATATTTATTTAATTTCATACTTTTTAGTGCGAATCAAGCTGATGAAAGTCTTAAGATTTTAATTTTTTAAAAATATTTTATTTACTCTTATTTTCATAGATGTCTAAAATTTTATTAAAAAATTTTTACAGCACTTTTGCCTGAATTATTTTTTTTTTTTTGTGTCTTAAATACATGTTTTTATGCAAAACCTTAATTCAAGCAAAGTAATCAAAAACTGTTGTTGTGGAAAATGGTGTGAAGTTCAAATAAATAGCAATAATTTATAGTATTGAAGTAAAAGTTTTGAGTTCGAATTTATTTATTATAATCTGAACTGTCAATGGAAAAATAAAATGCAAAGTATCGAATGCATTAATTTTTTGAGTATTTAAAAGTTAAATTAAATTTTATAGGATTAGAAGGCTTGGACGGTATTCGTGGTGCTCCTGGTGAACCTGGACTTCCAGGATTGCCTGGGAAACAAGCGCCCTCTCGTGGTTATTTCTTCACAAGGCACAGCCAGACAACAAATATACCAGAATGTCCTTTTAATGCACCTCCAATGTGGACTGGATATTCATTGTTGTATTTGCAAGGCAATGAAAGAGCTCATGGACAAGATTTAGGTAACTATTTGTTATTCACCCATGACTAATAATGTTGCTTAGTTAATATCTACTTCATATGTTTAAATCATTTGATATTTTAAACAATGTATTTTCATTTTGCTTTAAGTGTTATTTTATGTCACTCATCAGGAATACCCTTGGATTTTAAGGAAACTTTAAAAATGTGTATTTCATTTCCCCATATTGAAAGTGTCAAATTTCTGTTTTAAAATCAAATAGGTGTTACAACCAATTAATTACTGAATGATTTTGTACTAATTGATAAATTGTTTGATTAACACAAGCATATGGATAAAATCACCCAGCATGGATATTTACTGTTAAGAAAAATAATTTTAATTTTAGTGTTTTAGTTCATAAATGAGCATAATTATTGTTTAATAGATTATTTAAATCATCAAGCTCTGGATGAAAGGTTTTTTAAATCTTTATAATCTCGATTTCCTCCTGTGCTTGTTATTTAATGTGCAAAAGATGGTATCTGTTAGTTGAAAATTTTGCTATAATGATTTCAAGCTCTATTTTTATGTAACGACTGGTAATGTGCTTTTTGCATATTTATTTTTGTAGGCACTCCTGGCAGTTGCTTGAAGAGGTTCAGTACAATGCCATTCATGTTCTGCAACCTAAACAACGTATGCAATTTAGCTTCAAGGAATGATTTCAGCTATTGGTTAAGTACACCTGAACCGATGTCTATGATGATGACTCCAATTGTTGGCCAAGACATTGCCAAGTACATTAGTCGCTGTGCTGTTTGCGAAACACCAACACAGGTATTGGTTTCACTTTCTTCCCGTTACTGAATCAAAGCTGTTTTGGGAGATATCTCTATATTTTAATACCTGTAGTTAATTTTTTTAATCTTTTTTTTATTTTCATGCATTTTTGAAGAATTTTAATAATAACATTTTGATGTTCTTAATTAGATTTTATTAACATTACTTTAGAGTATTGATTAAGAAAAGTTTAAAATCGCAAGAAAAATGACTTTTTACACGAAAATACTTTCCAACAACAATTTGCTCCTAGAACAAAAAAAAAAAAACAGTCTTACTTTTACAAGTTTATTTTTAAGTGAAGAAAAATATGGTTTATATATCATAGAATCAGCAAGAAAGAAACCGATCAAAGAACTCTTTTAATTAAAATTTGCATAGATCAATGCCAGCTAATTACCATCTTTCGAGCACTGAAGAATTCTTTCTGATTATATTCATTACTAGTGATACCCGCACGGCTTTGCCCGTAATAGAAAAATCAAAAGGTCTTTTGGTTCGCCTGTATATTTACAAATAATGTATGGTGAATTTTCTCGCCAGTTGGCTTGTACCCAGCTTACTGTTCCACGTTATGATAATTTCGTATCTCGCCAATTGGCTTGTGCCCATGTTACGGTTCCATGTTATGATAATTTCATAATTTACTCGTCCATCTTATGATATTTTTTTTCTTAAAATATATATATTTGGAATAGAAAAAGAACCACATCGAATTTTCGAAAAATCGCTTCGAGGTGCACACCTCCATGCTGCAAACTAACTTTGTGCCAAATTTCATGAAAATCGGCCGAACGATTTAGGCGCTATGAGCGTCAGAGGCATCCTACAGACATCCAGACATCCTCCGGACAGAGAGACTTTCAGCTTTATTATTAGTAAAGATTACTACAGCTGAGTAGTTATGATCTTTCTCTTCTCCAGCTGCTGTAGTCAGGTTTAACTCTTTCTGCCCCGAGAGCAACCATTTTGAAAGCATCTAGGGTCCCAGCCACATGGCCGAGTTTCTTGTTTTATGCTTTTCCCCTGTTCCTTTGTCCACTCTTAGTGCACTGCTGAGTTGCTAATCCGGTGAATACATTCCTACTCTTTTTATCCTCCCATCAAGTAGTGACAGGTGTTCTTTCCACATGGAACCCACGTACGACCGTTCCACGTGGAGAAAATTCCTGCAGCGGTTTCCCTAATACCAGGAGTAGCATGCATTATATTTAAAATATGAAATTTACTTTTTTGGTTATTGAGAATTTAACATATTAAAACAAATATTTTTTAAAGGCCTTTCTTACACATAAAATGTCTAAGACAGAGTTACGTCAGACATAAAGGAAAAAGGAAAAACGCAAATAATAATAATAAGATTAAAAGCAGGGGTGGATACAGAAAACGTTTGTGGTGGGGGCATTGAAGAGTAACAGTAAAAAGTGACTCCTCATACAATGTTTCATATCAAAGTTTTTACAAAGTTCTTTTAATAGTTTCTAGGCTTCCGAATGTGAATTACATATTTTACGGAAGAAAAAAAATAATATGATAAATTGCATTGCGATATAATCTTCTTTTACACTGTCTCCAATGAAATTCCTATAGGAAACAATAGTGACTTTATTCTGGGGTATGCTTTGCGTTTTTTAAAACAATAGTTTAAAGAATTGTGTTTGTGCTATTTAAAAATCGATTGATAAATATTCAATGGAATAGTTAAAGTAATATGAGGAACCCATGTCCCCCCCCCCCCCAAAGTCCGCTATTGATAAAAAGATGACAATCAAACTCAAAAACTTTTTTTTTGCCTACATTTTCAGAGACCGTTTCTTATGGAAAGTCTCAAAAAATCAGCAACCCTCATGCTCTAGATTCTTTGTCAACTTTTTTTCTTGAGACAACAGTTAGTCAAAATACTATTTATAAACGATATATTTTTTGTCTGAATAAAATCCACTAATTAGGATTCCCAATGAAATGTTTTGAAATGTAAATGTCCAGCATTATATGGGCATATTGAGCAATGTCTCTCTCCACCCCTAGTAGGATAATGACTTCAAAAATTTGGAAACAAGGAAGAACGTGCAAGGCCCGATTAACCTCTGAAGTAAAATGAAGCTCAATCTCATACCTCCCCATTCCCCCTCCCCTCGCTTTGGGTTAGGAGAATTTTCACAAATTCTATATATACTAGCTGTGTCGCCCGACTCTGCATGGTCTACCTCGAAAATGAAAGTTATGTCAAGTGACGCGTGTTCAACAATCAGGCTTGAACAAAAAAAAAAAAAATCAGTAAAATTTTGCGGTAGATTGCGGAAAAATAACCAAAAAGGAAATATTTTAAATTCTCCGATTTTAGGAAAAGCCTCAAGACTAAAGTCAAAATTTTATTTGTTCATATTCGAGGAAAAAATGGCAACAGATATTTTTTCTCAATGATTTTCTTCACGCCTCAAATTTTAATAAAAGCATTATTACGGAAAGTTGAGATGAAGCACTGAATAATAATTTGAATGGAGGAAAGCCTACAAAAAATAGGGGATTTATGTCGAAATCTAAGTAGCATAATTAATAGTTTTTAATTGATATCTCCGATAATTATTAACGGAGGATTATGTTGAATAGCGAAACGTAAAGACGGGAAAATTACGAGTCCATCGATATCTGGTTTGATGGTCAGTTTACTGGCGTTTGGGAGAAGTAACTTGGACATACATAGATACATACGCTCAGTTTTTAATTATATAAGATTGAAACAAAAGTCACTAAAGCTACAGATATTTTTCAATAGAGGCCCAGCAGAACTCGTATTGAATTTTAGTCTCTCTTCTCCTCATCGACATTAGATATCTATGCCTTGCAATTCAACGGATAGTTGTTGAATCGGATTTATCATATTCTCCAGACACTTCAGTGCATTAATTAAATGTTACAACAGTGCATTGTAAAAAAGTTGGGCTAAATCATGGAAAACTGCATTTTCTATCACCCAGACAGTATTTTTTGACAGAACTGTCCCCAGCTTCAAGCATGCATTTAAAAGCAGACATTGAAATTAAAATAAGTTTTTCAGTAATTTTTAGCCCCCCCCCCTACTCCCGAAAATACTGTGGAGAAACTCGAAACTTCCCAACCCTTTTTAATAATCAGGCACTGTCAACATGTTGGAAAAAGACAAAAATAATTTTCATTGCACAAAAAATATTTTAAAAAGTTTAAGTTCATTTAATTCTAACATTTATTGCATAAATGTATTTTTAGTTATTTATTTGGGGTATTTTTCACGGAGGTAAACCTTACTGTCAGGTTTTCTGTATACATCTAAATCGAAATATAAGAATGTGTTTCAACTAATTCCGTGTGTGTTTCTTTCTTTTCTCAACTCTATTAAAAAATGTATATTTTGTCAAAATACTTATTGCTTTGCTTCATAAAAGTAAGTCAGTTACCCGTAGCATTGTCCATACATTAAGAAATATCTTTATATATATATATATTGTGTGTGTGTGTGTGTTTGTATTCGTGCGTGTGTTAGATGGGACTGCTTATAACTTTTTTTCTGTCAATTTCTCTAGTTTAGTTGGAATGGCTCAGATTAAAGGGATATGATATACATCATCATTGTTTCATCATCATAGCCATTCACTAAATTATATTTTTAAATTCATTTAGAAACAGCTTTTGCATAAGCTAATTTTACAAAGTCCGCACTCCTAAGAGCTTTGGACTGGATGGCCTAATTCGGTTTTTCTGTTGCTTTTACGACATTTGATGCATGTTCTTTTCCTTCCTTCAAATTTTGCTCTTTTGTGGTCATGTTCATAAAAGCCTTCAGTCACTGTTGCAGCTCGTTTTCGAGAGGAAAAATCTTTCACAAGTTGTTCAATTAACTTCATTTTAAAATCTCGTAGTGTTAGTGGACGTTGTGAAGGAGGGAAATTTGTCACAGACATGATAATAAATGCATTTACAATAGTTGTGTCCAGTAAAAACCGAAACAGGTAGTACCACCATTTGATGGATTTTCTAGCAATTGTGTAATATTTCCTTTTCTGATCTGCAACATCCACTCCACCCATAAAACAGTTGTACAGCTTGAATGGCTCAGGACATGAAATTTCATTCGTCTCACTTCCCTTACGTCTCTTTACTTTGTTTATGTTATAATCAACATTAGTAGAGAGCATACCTATTTGTTTTTTGTCCATCCAGATAGTGCAGAACATTTTCGTTTCTTCGTTACATTGGAACACAGCACTTTGCCTTTGTTCTTCCAATTGAATTTTTTTTGCTTCGATGGGAATTTTTTTATGTTCTTGATAATTGTTCCACAAGTATACAATCCCTTTTTCAGTAAATCCCGAAACAAATCAACGCTGGTGAAATAACGATCAAAATAGATGGTGTGGTACTTCTCTTTCAGTGCCGTACTTAAATTGACCACTACATCATATCCCAGTCCATTGTTCGTTCGCGGCACATCATCATTTTTTCCTCCGTATATGTTGTCCCGTTCCAAGTTATACACATATCCCAGGTAAGAAGTGCAAAGCATCCAAATTTTAATTCCTCTTTTTGCTGGTTTTAGGGGCATGTATTTAACTATTCCCAGTTGTCCTTTGTATTTGATGAGTGCTTCATCAATTGACATTTCTTTATAGGGGTTGAAATGAGCCTGAAAATGTTTTCTCAATTTTGAAAGCAATGGTTCCAATTTTTGAAAAAAACGAAAACCTTCTTTTCCTTTCTCAATTTCTTCTGATCATTTCGAAAGATGAAAATATTGGAGAATTTTAAAAAAGCGATTCCTTGGCATAATTTGCTTAATCAAGTCATGGCCTAAAATGCGATTTGATGCCCAATAATCTCGAAGTTTGTTCATTTTGACTAAACTCATTATGAGCAACACTGAAATAAATGGCCACATTTCCTTTATGTCTTCTACTGGTTTCCAGTTGTGGTCTGGTTTTCCCCTTCTGTCAGCAGTGAATTCAGCGTAATTGTTCGTGTTAATACGAACGTTTTCCATCATTGCATCAGTAAACAACAATTTAAAATAATTGATTTCTTCAGATCCGACTTCTAAAGAATGCTTCTGCCCTGGATCTCCCCGAAAGCTTCTGCGGTCATTTTCTCTATATCCAGCACTACACCAGGTTAACTCCCCATCATCTTCTTCAACTAAAGATGTTTCCTCTTCTGATTCACTTTCTGAATCAACCTCAACTGCTGGACAAACAATCGAGACATCGTTTTCTGCAAATTCCTCACTATCAATATCTGAGTTATCAGAATCAGAATTAAAGAGAATTGCATCAATTTCTTCCTGCGTCAATACCTTTCTCCTCCTATATGCCATTTCAAAATAATCATAAATCTAGAAAATTAGCAGAAAAAATGCGACTTCTTCTCCAAGCAAGAATAGATCCACTGAGAATTTCAAGTTGAAGTGAAAATGCGAAGCAACTCCACACATTCCTTTCTCAATTGTCCCTCATGTCACTTGTCTCTTTCTAATCTTGTGCACCACGCCCCGAGCTCATGCTTGGTTGCTCTGAAGGCGGTGGGAAATTTTCTGGGCTGCATTGGGCTATTGTGGGAGCCAAAGCATTCGGGCGTTTACGGATACTACGGGGCAGAAAGAGTTAAAATCCATATGTTTTCTTCTTGTCCATCTCCCATTTCTTCTTCTCTATGAAGGCAGATGTCATCATTGACATCGGCCTTGAACTCGGTTGTTCACTATTCCAGGCTGATGAATCCGCAACTAATACAAAACTGCAGTCTCTAGATATGATAACCACACTGTCGATATATTGCATGTAAATATTTCGCTGCATTGGTGACGGAACTTCACTATATGTTGTGTGTTATACAAAAACACACTGTTTATAAAATAAATGTATATTTTTATCTTCACTCTGTGCAATGCTTTTTACTGTGATACATTTGTTTTCAGGTAATTGCTGTTCACAGCCAAACAATTGATATTCCTGATTGTCCTGAAGGGTGGCAAGGGCTGTGGATAGGATACAGTTTCCTAATGGTAAGTTAACTTTCAAAGTTTTATTACATGTTGAAACTTTTAACTAGAGTTGTAGAGTTTGGAAATGAAATTAAATATGCATAATTTTTAGAAAAATACTTTGTGTATCCGCAAATTTTCCAAAAATTACAAAATCTGTAATTTTGCTTGAAGACTGGCCAACAGTTTTTCTAGAAAGAAAAAGCACAAACATAACAATTACAATAAGGTACATATAAGTTTTCAACCTGCATTATATTGCTCATAAGTTTGTGTAAAAAACTAGATTTTTAGTAAATAAATAAAACAATTATGTTTGATGTTTTAAACTAAGTGAAAAATTAATTAACTAATTGCAGCAATATTTTCTTCATTCATTTTTTACTGTACGCAATCATTTAAACAGTATGATAATGTTAAAACATTTTGCGCTAATACTAAGGTTAAAAAAACTTTCACACCAGTGTGTTAATGAAAGTCATGTCTGATTCGGTTTAGGGGTCCCAAAAGTTGCTTTTTTGTATTTTTTAATCTAGCTTCAGCCAACACAGGCTAAAGTTAAGGATAATTCAAGAATCAAAAAATTTGTTGGCATGTCATTTCCAAAAATTGGAAAAAAATGTGATAAGTTTATTGTGTGCTTCATGATGTTGTGTCACTTCCAGACAAAACAACTTTAGCAAAAAATAATTGACTCTTCTCTCATCATTTCTGTTCATGTACTTGTGAGATTTTCTGATGCACTTCTTTTGTTATCTTACAGAACACAGACTCAGGTGCCGAAGGCATCGGACAACCACTTGCATCCCCGGGATCCTGTCTGGAGGATTTCCGGCCTCTGCCGTTCATCGAGTGCCATGGACATGGAAGATGTAACTACTTCACAACTGCTCAAAGCTTCTGGTTGGCCACTTTGAATAGGCCGGACTCGTTTGGTGTACCAAGTCCTGAAACCCTGAAGGCAGGTGACTTACGTAGAAAGATTTCTCGTTGCCAAGTGTGTATGAGAAAACATTCACGTGTTCTTGATTTACGAGAGCGTGTGGCTAAATAAAATCCTTGAGATTATTTTTATAGACTGTGTGCCAAAAAGGGGTGTAAAACATGAATTATGTGCTTACTACTAAACTATATGCATGTTTTGGCAATTTATTTAAAATGAACTGCTCAGTTTGTGTCTTGAATCTCATGTGCCATAAATATTTTTCACTGCCATAAATGGTTAAATTTTGCTTTGTAGTCATTTTAACCTTTTTGCTTTTATTTCTTCTAATTTATATCTTACTGTGATAAACTTTTTTGTTTTAAATAATTTGGGCCTAACTCAAATTAGTAGTTTCAATTAATATCAAAAATGGTATGAAGCACTTGAATAATTTTTATCTTTTTCTTCAGATGACAATTGTATTTCATTGTACCTGTATGCTTTCATGAAATGAAATGATTTTCTTTCTCTGTTCCCTAGAATAAAAGGATTTCTTTTTTAAAAAATCAATTTAATAAATGCATTATGATTATACTCTGATTTGAAATGTTGGCAATTTAGTGTTATGAATGATGATAAAGAAAACAAGTGTTTATAAGACAAACATTTCATCGATATTTGAAAAGGTCTGACATGTTTAATAGCAGCACGAAAACGTCTTTAATTAAATTTTAAAATTGTCTTTGTTGGATGCAACTCTTAGTTTTTAAGACCTTAAATTGCATTAAGATTTTTTTTTTTTTGATGAATATATTTTTAATGTTAATTATTTCAAGATTTTCATATTCATGACATTAAATCTGTTTACATTTTATTTATTTATTTATTTTATATAGTTAAAAAAAAATCCCTCATAACAAAAAAAGTGCTTAAAACTAATTTTTATAATTGTTAAGGAGAAATAAATAAATAATAAAACTAATATTTTCAAATTGAACCACAAATTTATTGCCCTAATTTTATCAAACCATATCTTGTCTAATGCTTGCAATTCTATACCTTTTAACCTTTTATTAATATAAAACTCGATTTTCACTCATGGTACTTTAAAAGCTACTGAATTACTTATTGAAATTTTTATGAAAGTTTCATTCATTTCTGAACGTTCTTTACTTTGTTACAGTCAACTTTATGCTGTTGTTACTATTTAATTCTCAATGTATATTTAACATGAGATGCATAATGCAATGCAAACAAAATTTTTATAACTGTTGAAGTAAGTCAACTTGTTAAAATTACATACAGTTTGAATTGTGCTTAGTATTTTTCTACATTATTTATTCAAGCAAAAATTTGTTTGAATGTTTCAAGAATTTTCTCATGACATTTTTAAATACAAATGCCTAAATTGTGAATCTCTTGGCAATAAATTGGATCTGATATTTTTTCCATTTGTTATCTCTAAACCTGTTATGCTGTATGATATGTATGCTGATACAATAAAAATACTGCCAATTGTTTTGTACACAACTTGATTTTGGGGTAAAGTGTTGATATTTTGATTTTTCAATAGATAACTATGAATATGAATGCATTTTTTAAAAGTAGCTATGTACTACATGGCTGCTATTTATCATAGGAACATTTTGGCTTTTAAGTCGCAGAATTTGGAACTGTCTAAATTGACTTTGGAAGAAGCGGGATATTACTATGTACAAGCCAAAATATTTTAATTTCACCCACATGTATAAAAAAACAATGTTTTGTTTTAAAGAATAACTCACAAAAGCAAGCTTAGATGAGTATTTTATTCTCTAAATGAACATGGTTTTGCCGTGGGTATGCTAAGTAGTGTTTTGTTGTTTTAAAATTTTGCAGTGCCAAAATATGTTGCGAATAATGCCGTTAATTCAGTTCAAAGTGAAATTATTTCAAAGTAAAGTTTACCTGCATCTGTCATGTTGATTGTCATAACTAGTTGTTTTACTTTATTATAATGAAAAAGTACCAGCCGTTATAGGGTTGGTTGGGGTCACTCCCCTAAAACTAAAATATGGATAAAGTTTTCAAACTTTTTTCACTGATCATTTTTTTTAAATTTCATCACAGTGATTGGTTTTGCACATATTTGGGCTTTGTGCAGTTTGTTTTTGTTGGTCATAGTATTTAGTCAAAAAAAAAAAACTGTATATATATATATATATATTAGGGTGGTCCTTATTTTTGAAGTTGCAGATATTTTATGCAACGCCCCTCAATTTGTTCCATTATACAAATAAATGATCCCTGCAAAATTTTAAGTCAATCCATGAATATTAACACGTGCCCCCAGGGCCCCCTTTTTTGAGTTTCGAAGGAAAAATTGCGGATTTTCTCATTTTTATATAAAAATAATTCTAACGTTTTATATTTTAAGTAATTTTGAACCTCAATAGGTGCTGCTACTTCCAGACCGACCATTCTCTCACCTTCATTCTGTACAACTTAACATATTACAGAGGGTACATGTACACCAATGGCCTTGGGTCAAGCGTACCGCTCTTCTGCGCTTGTTCGAACCAAGCAGCAGGGGAACGTTTCTTCCCACCAAGATGGACACAAAGGATTCTATAGGCCATTAATGAATGGCCTAGGTCATTAATGAATGATCTTTGACAGCAACAAATTGCCTCCTCCAGGCTTTGAGGGTGTTGATTTACAAAATTCCCTGTGTATGTAATAGGTGTGGCAAATAGAGTCGCAAGGTTTCAATGCTATAAATATAAGTAACTGCAATTATATTTTAATTCGCTGTTCTTAAGTTATAAACATACATAAATGCTTATACAATTTTTAATTTTTAAAATATAAATTTCAAAAAATCCTCGATTACTCCTAACATAAAAATGTACTGTATTTTCCATAGCTAAAATACAAATTTTAAAAAAATATCCAGATCAGAACAATGTAGAAATCTATACTTTAAATTAATTTTCTTCTACTTCAGTACATAGTCCCTTATTATCATCAAATTCTTGCGATTCACAAGATTTAGAAATCAAAATGGATATCTATACTAAACTGTTGAACTTTTGTTTTCTATAGTTGGTCTACCTCAATGCAAAAAAGCTTGACAACTATTGATATCTGCTCGCCTTTCATCACTGTTAGACAAATGCCATATTAGGCATTAAGATGTTGTTCATTTATTTACAGCCTATATAGATGCAGTAAATTTGAATCTAAATGACCTAGTGATCAATGGTACATTCCTTAAGAGAGCAAGAGAATATCTTCGAGACGTAAAATTAAATTTCATGAATTTAAATTTAGATTTTGTAGGGATACAAAGCTACATCCAAATGTAACTGGAACAAGATCGCCGACAGGATTAGCGTGATAGCTTCAGGTTCTAATATTGAACAGCTACTCGGAATTCCTTAGATATTTCTTCAGTTGCTTATGATATCTTATATGATAGCTTTTTATTACTAACTGTTCTAGCTGTAGTGTTTGAAACAACGACTTGCAATACCAATGAATTGTGCATGCAATTTTTTAGAGCAAATACTGAACGGTGATATATTACATTAGGATTGCCATCATCATGCACTTGAAATCGTACTGCAGAGTGTGTCCTTAAAGAAGTTCTTGCCTTTCTTAGTTCCAGATCAGATATTCGATTATTTAAACGCTTCAAAATTTTGTGGAAAGATCTCCATCATTCAGAACTTATGACATTTCAATCAAGTACACATACCACTTAAATTCTAAAAGACGAAGTTGATGACATATTATTTATTGTTCATAAAAAGCGGAATTGAGGAAGATTACAGATAATTCTCATAATTTGTAATAATATTTCCTGGTGAATTTTCTCCTACAGGGATATGTTTTCGGCATCCTGGAGCTTATCCCTGAGCCACATGGGTGGCAAAAGGAATTTTTGTTCGAAAATTTTTATATTTAGGAAACAATTTAAATTGACTTTACATGGAAAGAAAGCAAAGCCCTTCAATGCTGTTCTACAAAGCTGTTTTACAATTAAATGCTGTATGAAGATATGGTTTTTCGCAGCAACCCAATCGAGGCTACTTTGAATAATATGTCTGAAAAACTAGCAGCGTACAAAATGATGACAAACATGCAGCAGAAACAGTGATAGGAAAATTTATAAATCACTTATGGTTTTAGGGGATAAACTAGCAACTTTATCCGTATTGGATGAAGGAATTAACTTTGAAGATAGGAAAACACTAGTCCAAAAAATGCTTGTGATATGGAAGACGTGTTTGATGACTGTTTAACAAATTTCAGATAACTGTAGATGATTTGGAATACTTTCTTGGTAAAGATCTTCCTCCTCATAGAATCAATTACGAGTCAATAAAACTGTTTGATAAGTTACAAATACTAGAAGATTTTTTTCTATTTGATCCTGATTCACGGCAAAATAAAGAAAACTCTTTTAAGCGAAGAAAGATCGTTAAAATATTGAAAATTGTGAATGATACAACTGAAAGAGGAGCACAATTAATCGACGAATTTTGCAACTAATTTACCGAATATGAGTCACAAAAACAATTTATTTTACAGACCGTTTAAACTATCGGAAAAAAATACACACTGTCGAGATACGTTGAGAAAGACGTACGATTAAGGAAAGTTTCTAAAGCCTTATTTCATTCTTATTCAACGTAAAATCTTTAGATGATATAAATTAATTATAAAGATTAATTTTAGTGCTACCTCACTGTAAAAACATTTTGCAAACCTAGGAGAAACGATGTACTGAGTCTGAAGTAAAATTTCGAAGATTTGTGAGAAAATTATCAAAAGTGTTAAAGTTCAACGGCCTAGGGGCAGGGGCACGTGTTATTATTGACCGATCGAGTTCAAATTTTGCACACGTTACTCTTTATTATAGTGTCACAAAACTAGGGGGCGTCACTTGTTGAATTCCGAAATTTTTTTTCCCCATATAAATAAGGACCACCCTAATATATATATATATATATATATATATATATATATATATATATATATATATATATATATATATATATTTCTTTTTTTTTTTGCAGTTCAAGCATCATTTTTCAAAGAAGTGTTTCTAGTTTAGTTAGTCACGTATAGTTTAACCTAAAGTTCATACAGAAACAAGAATTTTTGTATAGCATATTATTAATAATTGTTTAAGAGTAGGGGTCCCACTTACCCCGTAAATTTTTGCTACAAGGGGTAAGTGGGTCTACCTATAATAATGGGGATTTCAAAATCAAAAGCAACTCTGATTAAATATTTGTATTAGTAAAATACAAGACAACTATGATGACCTAGTAACAATTGATAGTTCAGCTACAAAAACTGCTAAAGCTGTTGATAATGTATTTGTTAAACTTACGTCAAAGTAAACCACATAATAAGTCTCATGTTGGAAGTTGATGATACAAATTAAAAAATATTATCGAATTTGCAAGAACGAATAGAAATAGTGACACTTTTTCTTGGCTTGGTGCAGATAATATTGGAATGATTACTGAAGATGAAGTAATAATGGTTTTTCCTTAGCCAACTTTACATAGACGCAGTCATTTAGTGTTTCCAATTTCTTTTTCAACTTATAAATTTGGCTACCAAAATCGATTTTAATCAACTGTATTATGTTCATTAAACACACCCTTAAATGTAAAAGCAAAATATATACCTATAGACTTTCAATAAATTTCACAAATGAGATTGTTTCGTTTTTTTGTTGAAACATTTTCTGTGATACAGATTTAAAAGACAGTAAATTTCTCATAAATAGACGCAGATACAAAAAAAAATTCACACCAAAATTTTATACTTTATCATGTAAGACCCCCAAACCCCTTTTTTAGATATGCTTCATTTAAATAAAAGGCAGGGTGGGAGAGTGACCCATTTACCCCTCACTATGGGGTAAATGTGACACCAATCCGATTTTTTACAAAATATAATCGTTAGGAATATTTAAAGCATTATTTTAGAAAATAATGAACTTTTGTTTATTAAGGATGTCCAAGATAAAATAAGACAATAAGTTTCAATTTTTATGCTTCAAAACTTTTGTATAAGGTTTCAAAAACGAACTATTCTTAAAAGGGATCCCACTTACCCCAACCAACCCTAATTAGTACTCAACAAGTGAATCATATTAACCGTAACATACATCAGTGGCATACCTCGTACGAGTGACGGCCAGGGCTGTAATTTGTAGTGTCAACCCCCCTACCCTCCACCTACAAACGCAAATCTATATAGATACACAGTCGGACCTCCATATATTGAAGTAGCAAATTGCCGGAAAAAAATCAATCTATAGAAATTTCGATATATAGAAACAATCTTATTTTATCATAAAAATCTCCTAAAACATTAAAATTAAAGGACATTTTCGTGCATGAAACCCAATTTCTAGTTTTTACGACTATCGGATTAAATGAAAGTTAATAACTGAAAAATTAACAGAAATTACATTTTTGTGCCTTCATACATCTTCATTCTTCGGCAGTTCAACTTGATTCGCAAAATGAGGGGATTTTCGTTTTGACAATGTTATCAATAGAAAAGTAATAAATCAATCAACTTAACTTGAATGATTTTTACTGAAGCTAAAGAGACTAGGAATGATAATCAACAGACAAAAAGGATAACTTGAAACTAATTTTACAATGTTACTGGTTCCAACTAAGATTTGAAATAAACTTGAGGGAATTTAAGAACTCCAAAATGGAACAACGACCTATCTACACACCCCTCAAACTGAGATTTCTTATGAGTTTCTTAGCAACCTTTAGTAAACATAATTTTCTCCCCTAACCTTCATTTTTCACCAGACAAAGTCTAACGTGGAAAAAAAAAAAAAAATCTACGAATGTCTTGAAAAATTGTTCGATATATAGAGATTTTTTCGATATATAGAAACAATTTTTCTATGTAATGAACATTGAAATTTGCTGGGATTTCGATACACAGAAAATTTCGATACAGGGAAGTTCGACTGTACATATATATATATGTAATAGGGTGGAGTGTTTTTTTTTTTTTTTTTTTTTTTGAATTTCGAAATACCTGGGGTCTTAAAAGTTGCCTTTTAGCATCAATAAATCACCCCTGAAATTTCAGCCTCCTAAGATAATATCTTTAGCAGGGTTCGAAATGGGAAACATGTGCCAACGATGTCAACCACGTGCTTCGCCGAAAATTCCACGTCTTGTTTGTGATTTTTTAATCTTTTTGCATCCTGCAAATATTTCAATCATTTTTAATGTTGGTAGGTTTTTCACCATATGCTACTTTAGATCCGCTTATTTTATTCATTATTTCAATAATAATTTTATTTCTTATATTTATTTTAGAAAAAATACAAAAGTTACTCAAAAAAATGTGGTCCAACTCCCAGTCTCGTATTGTATTGGAAGTTTATGTATTTAAGAAAGCGTTCAAAATATTTGTGGTGAATTTCTAATAGTTTAGGCTTTACAGCCTGTAAAATATCTTGGAATTTCATGATTAAATGAAGCAAATTCAAGTTGTTCTTTTGATCCTGAAATAGTATTATGAAGGTTGTTAAACCAAATTTTGAGTTTCAATGTAAGGAAAAAGGATAACCAATGATATATATATATATATATATATATATATATATATATATATATATATATATATATATATATATATATATATATATATATATATATACCCTACTAGCAAAATTTCTTGCATCAACCTTGACATATCTTGATATTATACTGACGGCGTCAATATTGACGTGTTTTATACTGCATAAAGCTTGCATAAAGATTAAAAAGCAATATTACAATAACAACACGTATGCAACATTGCATTCATCTTAAAATATCAATATTGATATTGCCTTACAATAACAACATTGCATACATATTGACGCCGTCAAGATGTATTGATTTCATGCTGTCGCCGTCAAGGTAATTAGTACACAATAGAACAGGTGGACCTTCGTTGATACTTGCGCATGCGCACAGTTCTTTCTACCCAGCGTCCCTCGAATTGCTTCTTCTCGACCTACGATTCAGTCGGTTCAGAGGAGCTGCACGTGGCGTTGGCGTTGCGTTCTTTAAGGCTTCGTTAAGTTGGTTGCTTAGCTATTAGTGTGGAATAGTATTGTTTTAGGAATAACTTATGAATGACTGATAATTGCATTTGTTTATTAATATAGTACTAAACAAGTCATATCGCAGACGATGTGCGGTCCATGTTAGAAATGGCCGAAAATAACTTTTTTCGTCCCTAGACTTTGAAACAAAGGACATGAAGCCCAGAATTTCGTATTATCACTTCAATCTCATGAGTAAGATTAATTTTATTCAATGGTTATTTATGTTATTCTTTAAGATAAATTCATTAGTTTTGTCCATGGGATATTTTCAATGCTGACATCCATTTGGAAATGTACTTTATTGTATTTATTTACTTATTTATAATTTTGCTTTCTTTACTCTTGAATGTGTTATAAAAACTTCCGCAATTATTCCTAACTAGGCATTTTATGTCTTTATAATACAATTAGAAGCATGAATTTAAAAAATAAGTCAAGTATTACGCAAAACGAAGGCGAGTACTATTAATACCTTTATATGAATTTCCGATTAGATGTCAGCTTTAAGGAAATATTCTTAGGCTAGAAAATTATCTTGAAGAATAACAGAAATAATTAAAGAATGAAATTTAATTCTCAAGTTTAAAGTGAAAATAATACAAATAAATAAATAGATAAAACACCTTGCAAACGTGCTGATTTCATACTGTCATGTCAATGTATCCTGACATTTTCCTGTCATATCAATACGTATGCAATATTACAAAAGCAAGATCATCTTGCCTAGACCTTGATTTCATGCTGTCATGACAACATCTTGATATTATCCTGTCATATCAATACGTATGCAAGATTACAAAAGCAAGATCATCTTGCCTAGACCTTGATTTCATGCTGTCATGACAACATCTTGATATTATCCTGTCATATCAATACGTATGCAATATTACAAAAGCAACCTACCTTGATATTTTCCTGATATTATGCTGCATACACCTTGTCAGTCAATATTGTGGCAGCCTGCTGACAGCATAAATGGAGTAACATAACAGCACTGAGGCAGCATTAATGCAAGATGATTTTTCTTGCATGTCAACCTTTATGCAATACTGAGGCAAGATATTTTGCTTACTGGGTATATATACTCTATAACAAAAAAAATCGACACTCCAAGAAGAAGTGATCCGATTGAGACGAAAATTGGTGGATAGGAAGACAATGCACAGAATAGTAAATGATTAAACTCTCAGAACAATTGAATAATTTATGTCAGAGTTACAGTAACAAGTTCAATAAGGTATTGACTCACCTCGAGCCTTGATGAAGCACGGCGTTGTAAACACTGATAAAGCTCTAGGAGGGTTTCCTGTGGTATTTCCGGCTAAATTCGCTCCAATTGTTGGACGAAATTATCAACATTCCTTGCCAGATGCAATCGCCATCCCATCATATCCCAGACATGCTCTATGGGAGAGAGATCTAGCGATCTGTCAGGCCACAGAAGAGTTTGACAAGCTTGCAGACAGTTCATAGCAACACGTGCCATATGTAATCTGGGATTGTCCTGCTGAAAACTAGCCAAGGGTACTGCAAAAGGAACGGCAGCAAAACAGGTCTTAGGATGTCGTCGACGTACAACTGTTTAGTAAGTGTACCTCTAATTACAACCAAAGGGGTCCAGTTATCAAAGGAAATGGCACCCCAGACCATAATGCCTTGTTGAGGGTCAGTGTAGTGCGCAAAAGTGAAACCAGGATCCTCCCTTTGCCCTGGGTGTCTCCAAACACGTCTTGGATGATAGTAATGACACAGTTAAAAGCAGGATTTGTCGCTAAAGTCTATACGTCCCCCAGTCGGCACCATTCCAACCTAATCGAGCCATGCACCGCTGTAATATGGCTCGGCAGCGTGTTGGCGTCAGTGGCAGATGGCGTAACGGTTGGCGCGAGCGTAGATTTTGCTGTCTCAACCGTCTGTAAATGGTCATGATATGGACACTAGTGTTTGAGTTCAATGTCTGATGGTTCATAGAGATGAAGAAACACTGTGACAGCTGATCAGACAATCAGTCTCATCACGATCTGTTGCGACCCTAGGTCGACCGCTACCATCCTGACGCTGAGCTCTGCCATTTTCCACCCATCCTTGCAAGCATTTTCGAATCGTCGCATCACTTCGACTCATATGACGAGCAATTCTGCTATTTGATCAACTGGCCTCTTTCAATGCCAATGATACGACCTCTTTTAAACTCTGACAGCTGCTCGTAATGACTAATGAGCACAAACCATGCGGCGAGGCATTTTTAAGTTGTTGAAAGGTAATCTGAATCGCAATCAAACCGAAAGTTTTAACAACTGTTGAAGAACTGCTCTTTAAATACATCTACTGGATATGCAGTTTCAATGCGCTGAAGATCAAACTATTCATTCATTGGACACCAAATTTTAATCATTTGCGTATCTGGTCAAAACACTCATGCATAGAAAACTTCAAAGCAATCGGACGATTGCTTCGTGGTGCGTCGATTTTTTTGTTGAATATATATAAATTGAATATATATATATATATATATATATATATATATATATATATATATATATATATATATATATATATATATATATATATATATATATATACACATACAGTTGACTCTCTGTTTAACGACTTTCAAGGAACCACAAAAAGTCGTCCTTAAGTTGAAATCAAAACCTTAAATAGAATCTTTTTTACACTATAGTGGACCATCTGAGACCTTGAAAAGCCGTCGTTAAATAGAGGGTCGTTTAACAGAGAGCCAACTGTATATATATATATATATATATATTCAATTTTCGCTGTGAAAATTGCGTTCTACCACATACGGAAAATTTGAATTTGTCAATCTTGTAAACTTCTACTTTACAAACAAACCCAATTCTAAAAATTACGTTCTCATTTTCAATATCTTAAATTCAAATGTTTTTAATTAAAAAAAGATACTTTTCTCTAATAAATGTGAAAAATTAATATAATTGAGTGATGCAGCCAAGATTTAACTCTGGCTTTCTCAACCCTTTATTCGAGGACTCAGGGGTTAGACATTGCTGTTTTTCTTTAAAAATTAAAATCTATATGCAAATAAACAAACTTGCAAAAAATGTTTCATTGCAGCAAATTTATACAAAATGGGATGTTAGTAACAATAACAAATGCAAAGCAATAATAACAAAACCATAGTTTAAATATCTTGAAGAAAAGAGATTTTAGTGCTTTTCTTTCAATTTGCCTCTCACTCCAATATGCATGCTATAAAAACTAAAAAAAAAAATGCTTTAATATACAAATAATTTTCTAAAGTTATCCCACTTTCCTGATCTTTTTGATAACTGAAATTTGAGAAATAAATACTATAAGAGCAATATGGGCCATGTATAGTATTAATTAGTACCCAATTATTTCAAACATAATTAACAGGGAAAAACTTCGTATTACTTTTGAAACTGGTGTATTAGCCACTTTTTGTTGAATTTTGGAATGTCATCGACATCGACTATAGGGGCTATTTTGATCTCATCCCTTTTCTGCGTGATTTAAAAAATGCTTCTTTTTCTTTCTGATTTCCTCCTTTTTGCTCTGACCACTCTCATCCCTGTAATGTATGAAAGTTTAAAATAATAATTCACCGTCAATGGAGCATCGCAGTCAATCGTGCCTCTCCCTGCATTTAGTCATTAAAAAGTCCTTCATTTTCACTTTTAAAAATGAGTATGAACCCTGTTGTAGTAATTTTACGGAATGGATTCGGGATAAAATGTCTGCAAATATTTCAAAATTGAGTTCCTCAAAATGTCTGTAGGCAATTTTCGGTGATGTTAGGAGAAGGGGCAGGGTTTGAAAGCTGTCCACAGAAAACACATTTTAGAGGCCTTTTTAGGAACTTCAGACCTGAGGACAGTTGTTAGGAATTGAAATCTTAAAATACCGCTTGTTAGGCTATATTTTGTCAAGTTAAGGCAGAAGGAGTAAGTAAGAGACTAAGATCTAGTCCTAAAGATTAGTGGTTCACCCAGGGAAATTTTCTGACATTAACGGCATAAAAACGCAATTTTAAGCTTCCTTTAGTCTTGTCAAGAAGGTCATAGCCTCATTTTGGATCTTTGCTTTGGAGCAACGCTTGAATTTTCCACCCGGGGGTACAGGCACTGTCCCTCTACCCATAGGCGGATTTAGGACTGAGTTCCTGGGGGGGGGGGGGGGCAGGATTCTTTTTTTTTTTTTTTTTTTGGAGCAACATTTTTAATTGCCCCCCCCCCCTCCTATGTTTTTGTCTGTTTTCTGTGATGTGTAAGGCTATTCTTTACTTCTTTATGTGTCGTTTTCATTACTGTGTGTAATCATGCTGTCCTTTTTAAATTGACCTTAATAGAGAGGGAGCTGGTATTAAGAGAGTAACACAGTGCTCCCTTTTAAGTGGGATATAGAATATCTCCAGTTTTAGGGGACCCGGGGGTTACTCCCCCGGAGGAAATTATCTAAAATTTATATAAAATTCTGCATTTTGAAGTCTTTTAAGGGTCAATTGGAAATAATAGGCAAATATTTTTTTTTTTAAAGTTTTACGCTTTAAAAGTGCTTTGTGATGCAAGTTAATACTTTAAAAGAAATGGTGCACAGATTTAGAGAATAGGTATCAAGAGAGTACATACTACAAATTTGAACAATTCTTAATTTATACACTTAATAAGAAATAAAATTGAAGCACACTTTGCTTAGGAGTTTCAAAGACTTGTCTAATTATTTTCAAGGTTTGGTTGGTTAGATTGGTTTTTTGGTTCAAGAGCCCTTGTAGGCTATACTACGCCAATTATTTTCTGGGATTTTAGAACCTATCAATAATTTGCACTTGAGTAGTAGATTATGCACTTGTACAGTATTGTTCAAACTTTGTAAGAAACGGCTGTTTTAAGTTTAAAAGAAAAAATAAACTTTAATTTCCTATTCAAAAAAGAATAAATCATGATTTTTTTTTTGTTATTAAGATTTTGGAAGATAAGTTGTTACTTTATAAAATCCTCCCAAAACTGGGGGAATTGTCCCCTCCCCCCCCTATAAATCCACCCATTCTCTTCTGAACTATTCAAAAACGAAAAAATAATGATTTTTTTTTTTTAAATTTTTGGAAGATGTGTTGTTACTATATAAAGTCCTTCCAAAACTGGGGGGGCATTGCCCCCCTCTGACCCCCTATAAATCCGCCCATGCCTCTACCTGATCTGAAAAAGGGCAATTTAATAGTGGTTTTAACTATCTCCCGAAAAATTTGCTGTGAAGGCTAAAGGAAACAAATTATAAAATATTTGAGGAAATCTGTGTATAATTAACACAGTGGCATAATGTTTAAATTATGCCACCTCCCCGACTTCGTGGCATTGTTAGAAGTTTCGTTATTTATTTCATTATTCGTCGATCATTTCGTTATTCTAATTAGAATAAAGAAATTTTTAACAAGTCAAATTCTATTATCTGAAGGAAAGCATTAATAATTTATCAAAATGTTTACAAATATTCATAGTACTAAAACTGGGACAACCTGTAATTTATGGAAATAAATAAAGTTGCGCCCAAAAAAGATTCACGCAAATAATAAATTTCTGCAAACATTTTCGTTAGATTTTATAGCAAAGCATAGTACTTCAGAAATATCCAACCTGAGTTTCCCTTTTTTTTTTTTGGTTCTAAATGCAATACAAATTGCTCTAAAGGGCTCCTCACCGGGTGTGGAATACCTTTTCTACAAATCTTGTGTCTTGTGTTGAAGGAATGACACCCAGGTCAAAAAAACAGAGTAAAAAGCGAAAAATACATTTATTGCATTCGTATCAAATGATTGTGAGAACGTTTCTGTTTTTATATGGTTTGATATAGAGTAGAGCCATATGTAGCTGTAAAAACCCCTCGATGAGTACAGGATCGTTGGTAAAAATAAGTTAATGAATATTTTAAATTTTTTTTCACACGTTTGCATTTTTAGTTGTATTTGATTTGATTTCAGGAAATAAAGTTAACAAAGTTACATGAATAGTAAATTGATTCATGAATCAAAATCAAAGAAAACTAAGGATGGAAAAATTGTATTCATAAAAAATTGTCAAATTTACAAACGTAATCCTCAATATCTCTAAAATAACTGTTGCATTTTAATAAAAATACATGCCTTTCCTTTCAAAAAAAATGCCGAACTGTACCCCGTGTGGAAAAGGTAAGAAATTAAAAAATTTAAAGTGCAAAATAACACCTTTTTGGAGAAGTGCCCCCTATTTATATCAGGGGTACCCCCTAATTGCAAGGGCGCACCCCCTAAATGCCACAAAGACCCCCCAGTAAGAAAAATACTCCTCAAAACAACCCCCCTAAAATTTCAATGACACTCCAAAAAAAAAAAAAAAAAAGCAATTCTTTGTAAGTTTCATTGTTGAGGTTTTTCAGGTTTTGGAGATGAAAATATTTTACTTCTTCCTCACAGTTTTCTTTATTTACTTTAAAATACTTTTCATAAGATTTCCAACTAATTTCTAAATCTGTTGAACGTTGCAAAATAGCAAGCAAACAAAAACTTCTCTGGAAAAATGCAGTCAAATATAAAAATCATGTCCCTAAGAGATTTTCCAACGTCTTAAAAAGCTTGGAGTTCTAAATAAAAACAAAGGAGCAAAAATATTGTGCGAAAAAACAGATGAAAGTAGCGAGAAAACAAAAATGTTCGAAGCTTGAAAGTACACAAATATCTGCTTATTCAGCATAAGAATCTCATAAAGGCTTCGTAATACAAAGAATGCGTGGAATTTAGTCTGGAAACTTTTGCTTATTCTAAATAACGCGCGTGTATGCAAATAGGTTGTGACCCGAAACATGTTACGGAAAGGAAAAATACTCGGTATTGGTTTTCAAAACACTCTTTGTGAACATGACATTAGTATTTTTTTTTTTTTTTTTTTAGTGCTCTTGCAGGTAGGCAGCATCCACTACACACACAAACTTCTACTCTCTTTTTTTACAGTACAACTATTGGGGAATATGAACCCCACTTTAAATTTAGGTCGAATCCCGCTATAGTGAACCCGGGATACAGCGATTCCTGGTTGTAGCGAATCTTTTAAGTAGTCCGAATTGAAGTTCTATTTTATTAATTAACGCAATTTCAGACGCTTGTAACGATTTCCAGATTCTAAAGAATCGGCGATAGCGATTTAAAACTTCCTAAAATTTCAAGTTTTTCATCGCCTGGTGAAAAAAGTAAAAAGGCAAGACATCATTCTTAAACGAGCATGATATAAACAGAGGATTTACTCCAAACAAGTTTTATTGGACATTAGTGGTACCTGCACGGCTTTGCCCGTAATAGAAAGTTAAAAGGTCTTTTGGTTCGCCTGTATATTTACAAATAATGTATGGTGAATTTTCTCGTCAATTGGCTTGTGCCCATGTTACGGTTCCGCGTTATGATGATTTCGTAATTTACTCGTCCATCTTATTATAATTTTGTTCTTAAAATTGGAATAGAAAAAGAACCACATCGAGTTTTCGAAAAATCACTTCGAGGTGCACACAACTTTGTGCCAAATTTCATGAAAATCGGCCGAACGGTCTAGGCGCTATGCGCGTCACAGAGATCCTGAAAGACAGAGAGACTTTCAGCTTTATTATTAGTAAAAAATATAAAGAAAAGATAATTCTTGGCTTTGAACATGCATAAAGGAGCTGGTTTCTGGTTTTATGAACTTCAGTATTTTTTGATCAATTCAAAAACCCTGAGAACTATTTCACTGTGGACTCATCACTTGATATTGATGAAGAAACAGAAGATATTAGTCCTGGATCTTTAGTTTCAGCTCCAAAGGCTGTCAAGGATTTAAAAATTTTTTTTTTTTTTGCAACTGGATCTGTAGATTAACATATTGCGCATTCGTTTGCAATAGTTGACTAAAAATTAGTGAGATTTATATGAAATCCAAAAGCTTGCAGCGGAAAATAACACCCCTCTCCCATGCTATCGTGAAATTGGAAGAAAGAAATTTTGTTGAGTACAATAGAATTTTTCATTTTATAGCCCTAATTACTAATAGAAGGAAGCATTGTGTAATTAATTGTGTTCATTATGGAAGTCACTTGGCGAATTCGTATCTTTTTTTCCTTTTGGAAAATCAGATGTAGTGAACCCTTGGTTTTCTTTCAAGTCGGTCAGTTGAGGGTTCGTTTTAGCGGAGTTTGACTGTATTTAATTCCTGGAATTGGTAATGAGGATATTTAGTTTTGCAGTTGTGAAAGGTGTAAAAATATCAAGAAAGATGCAAGAGGGAGAGTTTTTAAAATTTAAATCAAAAAGGCGGACGGTAACAAATTTAGTTTCTCCTAAAAGGTAATAGCACTGGAAAGATTGATGAAGTGGTTTATGAGTGATTTCAAGATTTTGAGAAAGTGAAGAATCTTCGTTTTAAGTGAATATCTAACTCGAATCATTATTTAATCATGCTTTTTAAGAACAGAATTGAGGACCTCGGTGCAAGAAGGTGACATCTAATTTTAAAAACTTTCAGGAGCCACGAAAAGGAGAACGACTGAATAAATTATTTTGTCTTTACATTTAATATTACGTTATAATATGATTTGTCTCTATGAAATCAATTTCAATAAAATTTCAATAGAATATGCAAAATAAATATGTGTACAATAAATAAGCGTTATTATACACTAGAAGGTCGCCCATCAAGGTATGACGGGTGAAAATTGCTTCTACTCTTCTACATTTGAACGAAGCCGTTGCCTGTTTGGTGATATTTTAATAGTTGAAATTGTAACCCTAACTCCAGTGGATTAACCATAAACTCCAGTAGGTAGCGTTCATTGTTGACCATTCTTTCATTTCTTCATTCCCCTGGAAGGAGTCTTACCAGTAAAACAATTAAGTTACCGGATCGAGTTCAGGCCTTGTCACAACAAAGCCTTTATCTGCATGTTAAACATTACCAAATCATATTATCAAATTATCATGCCGTGGCGCGAGTTTCATTGTTGAAACTAGCGGGTTACTCGATCATCGGCTATTATTTATATAAGGGTATAATTATACAGGGTTTCCAAAAAGTTCTTGACATATTTTTTAAATTCCTAGAAAAGAAACAAATTGTCGTATGAATAAGAGCGGTTGCGCCATAATACTTCAAAGTTTCAAGAATTTTTTTTTTGATACTGTAAAAGGAATGAAAAAAGGGGAAAAAAATAAAGAAGTGAAGATAATCGCTGTATCGTCCACAGTTCGAAAAACAAACGTCATGTGAGGAGTGTAATCATTGTATAAAACAGAATGTAATACTTTTCATTTACCAGAGTTCAATATGTATGCTCGCATGTCGCTCGAACGAAATCTCAACGGTAATCAAGTGCGTCCCATGTCCCCAAACGGTACAGACATTGAACTTTGATAATGGAAAGTATTACTTTCTGTTTAATAAAATGATTAAACACCGAGGTTTTTTTTTCTTACTGTGACGATACAGCAATTACTTATATTTACACTTTTTTGAGCAATCACGATTTCTAATTGTTTTCATTTGACCGTCCTTGATTGTTTGGTTCCTTTTCAACCCTACTATCCTCTGCAGGCGCGGCTCCCCCGGTCCTGAGCAATCCGCTTTTCCTGGTCGGTGGTGTCCGTGTCCTACACACACGCAAGCTTATACACAGACACACACACACGCCTTTACACACATACATTACGCACACGCCAACGTACATACAAACAGGTTTACACACACACACAAGTATACACATACACAACTAATACACACATCTCCGTTCAAGAGGAGGGGTAGGCTAAGAGGGGACAGGAGCCGTGTCTAGAAACAAGTGAGTAGGGTAGTAATCAATGAGTAGGGTCCTGTCGCAACTCGATTGCGAAAAACATAATTTGAATTTAAAATTTCGGAATTCAAATTAATTTTCTTTTTTTTTTCTTCTTTTCCTGTGTATTTTTTTTTTTTTTTTTACGATATCATAAAAAAATTCTTGAACCTGTGAAGTATTAGGGCGCAAACCACACATTTATACGTCATTTTTTTTTCTCTTCTATGAATTTTTAAAGTGTGTATATATAATTATTTTGTATATAGTATATATAATTATTTGTATATCATAAACAAATACAGGGGTAATAATATATATGATACAAAAACTTATGCACAATAAATTGTAATATACCCAGTAGTAAGCTACCGCCCCTAAGCCAGGGCTAAGGTAGAACTACATGCAATATAATAGATATGTAATAACCCGGGCTGTCTGGTACATTGAATGTATATTGTAATGTAGCATATAAAACATTTTATGTAGAGAACCATAACTTTATCTTCAGCTTGATGCAAAAATTAAATTTTTTAACCCACGTTCTTTATATTAAAAAACTTCTCCACAGACAAATTCAATTACAGATTTAGCTTAAAAAAATATTATTTAAATTGATTACTATTCCAAATTTATAGTATTCCTAACTTAATTAATATAGAATTGGAAATGACTTTAAAAAAAATGTGATATAATAAGTCGCGAGTTCATCATTTTAATTAAAATTTCCTCGCTCCATTCCTTTAATAGAACCATGAATATTAATGAACTATATTTTGGGAAGTATTTGCTTATAAATTAATGCCGAAACTTTTCCTCGACTTTAGTAGGAGCTGTTTTATAACTTGATCATATTTTTTTTTTTTTTATGCAAGGGGAACAAATGAAAAATTTTGAGTAGTTTAACGTTTACACGTTCATCCTTTCTTTTAAACTGCTATATTGTTTTTCAATTTTTTTTAAAGACAGTATATTAATATTTCTCTTTAAAGGTATAAAAATAAGAAAAAAGGAATTTCATTTACTTTTTCCAGCTAGTAGTTTGTTCTTACACCATTTTAAAGATTTTTTTTTACTGCTCTAAACTACAAAGCATTTTTTGTAGCTTATTTATATTTATGCAAATAAAGAAATTTTATTTGAAAAAATTCAATCAGCAATAACTATTACCTATTTGGGCTTTTTTTTAGTTTTAATTTTAAAATAAGATGAAACGGTAATACATTTTGAAAAGAACAAAACAGGACAGCCAGGCGTACGGATGTGGACCGCAGAGGGAGTGAAGCGTGTCCGTACCGGGGTTTGATCCGCGTGCCTTTGGATGGTAACCCAACACCTTAACCACTGTGAGAAAAGAACCTTAAGGCTCGGGGCAAAGTTGGGTTATGTGCTCTCTGACGCATGTCACAACAGCATTGGTAAGTTAAGTTGATAATGAGCAATAGTTAATATTCCCTAAATACAGCACATATGAAAAAATTAAATTCATTATTCCAACACAACTTTTTTTTGAAATACATGACGTTTGATTAACAAACCTACCCGCAAAACGCGGGCAGGTTATTTATTTTTGGTAAAATAAATCATTGCTTTTTAAAGAATTTTTAGGAAATTTAAACATTTTTATGCAACTAAGTAATAATAAGAAAAACAACGCTGTAAATGAACAAATTTTCGAAAACATATAGGCACGCTCTTTTGGGTTTCAAGGGACACTTTTTTCAATGCATTAAAGTGTGAACTTTTGGGTTGATTTTTGCTGGATGATAAGCTCAAACTTTTCTGCATTGAACGAGTTCCTTCGTTGAAACACGTGTTTGAAATTTCGTAGTTTTGCTCTCGGTTACATGGCTCTTTTGTCGATTTAACTCATAAATGGAAACTAATCCCTGTTTTGTTACAATTTAGAGATGAAAATAAGACTGTCAAAAACCTATTTTGATCAACGTTTTTTGGCATAAACACTTTTGCTTCTCTCTTTGAGTATTTGACTAAGTACGGAAAAAGCACAGTTGAAATGATGAAAAATAGTACTAAAATAGTAATTCTAACAGCAAGAAATTGAAGCATGCTAGAAATGTTGAGAACATGGTAAATTGTGATAGCTGACTTGCTTCTCGATAAGTTTCAATTTTTCGATCTTAGTAAATATTTTCAGCAGAATATGTATGTAGTCAGCGTTTCTTATGGTAGCAAAACTTTTAATTTTCCCAATTTTTATTTTTAATATGAGAGTTTTAAGTTAAAATAATGTTGATAAATGTACCAATAACGAACCACTCTGAGAAGTTAAGTCAGTTACAGTAAATGTTTTAAAGAAATCACTTAAATATGTATGCTTATTATAGAAATAACTTTTTTCTTGTATTTAAATAATTAAGAATTGCACTATTATCAAAAAATATAATTAGTTCTTTTGAAGTGAACAACTTGACTTTATTAGTAATAAGCTACAAGTGTACCAGTAATGGGACATTATTTTCGTTACTAGTTCTGATTATCACACAGCAAATCTAAACTGAAACACGTAGAAAGTCTAATCGAGACAGAAACTAAACAGCAAAACAATAAATTAAAATTCAGTTGATTCTAGCATAATTGGTCGTACTTATTAATGGAACAATTAAGCAATGCATGATTCTGAAATGTGCCATCAATTAATTACTATTACAAGTCTTTTATGTTTTACGAACATCCTTTACAAACTATTACATGCTTAATCAACTATAAAAAATGCATTCCATTGCAAAAAAAAAAAAAAAAAAAAAAAAACATATTTTTATCAAAATAACACCCAGAATTAAGACTTGCCTCATAAAGAAATCTGTTAGAACTGGCAAATATAGTTGACTTAGTAGAAGCACTTCTCTGTACCTTAAACAACAACAGGTAACTACAACTTTTTCTTTTGCATATTTGAAGGAAATAGTTTCAACTAATCAGCTCTTACTTCATTTACTTCCATTAATGTCCTGTAAGCTTGTTTTTCACCAATATGAATCTAGCCCATTTTTGTATTTACTTTACTAATTCTTTCATAAAATGTAATAAATAATAATAATGCATAAAATTGTGCTTGTTTTTTTGTTCACGATTACAAGTAATTCTTTCCTAGTTTAACAACATTTTTCGTTTCTTATTGTTAAAATGATTTGCGTTTACTGAAAGATTTTTCTTAAAAAAAAAAAAAAAAAATGTTCAACTGTTTATAGTTAGTGCTATTCAAATAAGTAAAATTTAGTTAAATAAGGAAACCATTTAAATGGAAAATAACGAACTAAATGTTTAAAAACTAAAAACCAGTGGGAAAATAAGTAGGTAATCTACACCTTGCTCCCGAATAAGTCACAAATGACTCTTTAAAACGATGTAACTCCATCCATACAAAGTCTGAAAAGTGGGAAGCAAGCATTTATAATTCTACAGCATAAGACTAAATGGCTCACCGTAAATCTAATGTCAACCGCTAAGTGTTAGTAAAAGTTATTATGTCGCTTGACTTTTGCACATCTAAGCTAAAGAACATCATTTATTGAGGCATTTCGTGTCTAAACGACTTAAGCGGAATATGCCTCGCAGACATCAAGGAAAACGCTTATAACTTTCATCTTTTCTAGCCTAAATAGCAAAACTTGTTGGCGCCATTCAGGCATCAAGTGTGAGAAGATCAGATGAAGCTAAGAAGCGTGAGGAAAATTTTTACTCCACGAAATCTCATGAGAAGCATCCACTAAAAGTAGCTATTATCCAACAGGATATTTTGTATAAAAGGAAACACTCGATCTCTAGAAATGTTACTTTTGGAATCTCGAGTGTTAGAATCAGTTAATAACACTAAACACTTGTTTCTTTCTGTAAGTAAAGTCGGAGGGAGGGGTAGGAGGTGGCTCATCAAGAACGAAAGTAAAATGCAGTAAAAAATGGTTTTATGTTTATAAAAATTGCAATTTTTTTTTATAAGTCTATTTTTCATTTTGTAAAGAACAATGTATTAGGAAAAAATTTAAATAGGAAGTTCATGATACATATTTTGGTGGTACTTCTTTAAGTACATAAATTTCCCACTAGGGAAGAAGTACCTGTGTTGCAATATTGCACCGCAGCAGAGAAAAATACACAACTCAAAATTTGGCACACTCTTCGGCTATTGATTTAAAATCCAAATTTAATGCTCTTTCTTTCCACGAAACTCGCACAAAGTTAGCTTCAATAAATGGTGCTTGGTGGCGTAAAAACAATGTAATAAATAATGAATAATCATTGAAATTTCCTAATTGAGATGCAGACTTTTCGAACTTCAAGTATGCATTGCAAATTTAGATAATAAAAACTAAACAGTAAACATCACATCATACTGGTTTTGCGCGTATCGTAACATTTGAGACTAAATCACTTAAAACTATTATTGCGTAAAACTTTCGTTTTCTCCAATTTTTTTTTTTTTTTTTTTTTTGAGTTGTGTCACTTTCCTCGTGAGGTGAGATATTTTAATATTCCAATGAATCACTAGTGTCTAAATTTAAGGTCTTTCAATCAATAGTTATAAACTTTAATTTGTCTTTTTATAAATCTGATTTTGACTTTCTTCTTTCATTTAGTATTGTTAAGCGTTGAAAAAGTTCTATAGAATTATGAAACAATGTTAAGTCATGAATTTACATGGCAACTTTGATCCAAACGGTTCCTAATTACGAAACCAGCCATGGATGTGGCAATGATTAATCTTTTAATAAGTAACTGTTTGTAATTTGACTTTTATAATTACTGCGTAGTTTGATTTAGGTAACCATTCTGCCGTGGGAAGATGTGAGATGTTCATATATCTATTCATAAAGTTTCGTTTTTTCAAAAACTTTGTTTTCGTTACAACCATTTTTGGTAACTGTTGTTTGCAATCGGAATGAATGTCGAAAATATTTTGCTTTTTAATTTGATTTTCCCCCGTTTAGTGGAGGAACAAACGGTCAAATTTTAGCTTCCGTGCGATTTTTGTAATACAATCATGGGAGTTAGTTTTTCTATAGTTTCCCAAAAAATGGGAGTTAATTTAAATAAAATACCTCAAGCAGCTTGAATCATTATGCAAAATAAGTGCTATGTGCGCATACGCACGATACACTTACAGACGCATTAACTATATATGGGGGACACATAGGGGGTCGCGGTTGTTTAGTTGGTGAAAAGGGGGTCGTGACGCGAAAAAGGCTGGGAACCACTGATTTAAGCATTTTAAGCTTTAAAAACTTGTTGTCAACTAACAAATGTTGAAGACAGTTTTACGTTTGCAGTTATATACGTTATATATGCAGTCAACTTTCGATAACTCGAAGTCCCAAGGGACCGGTAACACGTTCGAGTTATTGGTAGTTCGAGTTATGGGAAGTTTCTACAACAGTGTTAAGAGTTTGAGACCCGATGAAAACTTCTAGATAAAGAAATATTCGAGTTATAAACTTCGAGTTATCGATATTCGACTGTATTACCTATATATTTTCAGGGGGGCCTGCCCCCTGCATTATTTTCGGGTTGGCAACATCCAAATTCGTTTTACTCATGTCAATAATACCTTTCAAAAAGTAACTCCCGGAATTGTACCACAAAAATTGAACGAAAAACCACTTGCCCCCCCCCCCTGCAACAATTTCGGGGTTGGCAACATCCTAACTCGTTTTCCTCGTGCCAATACATTTCAGAAAAACTAACTCCCGTAATTGTATCACAAAAATTGAAATTGAAAACCACTTGCCCCCCAGCGCAATTATAACCACTCCCTTGCCCCCTGCACGATTTTTTGGGGTCAGCAACATCTAAATTCGTTTTCCTCAAGTCAATACCTTTCATAAAATATAACTCCCTTTGTTGTATCACATAAATTGAACGGAAATCCACTTGCCCTCCAGCGCAGTTATAACCACTCCCACCCTTGCCACCCCTGCATCATTTTCGGGGGTGGCAACATCCTAATTCGTTTTCCTCGTGCCAATACCTTTCACAAAATCTTACTCACTTAACTGTATCACAAAAATTGAACGGAAAACCACTTGCCCCCACCAGCACAGTTAAAACCGCGCTCCCTGCCCCCCTGCAACATTTTCGGAGTTGGCAACATCCACATTCGTTTTCCTCGCGTCAATACCTTTCAAAAAAACTATCTCTCGTAATTGTATCACAAAAATTGAACGAAAATCCATTTGCTCTCCAGCACAATTTTAACCGCTCCCCTTCCCCCCTGCACCATTTTCGAGGTTGGCAGCATCCGAATTCGTTTTTCTCATGCCAATATCTTTCAGAAAAACTAACTATCATAATTGTATCAGAAAAATTGCACGGGAAACCATTTGTTCCCTGACTAATTAGTACATTCATATTTTGAAAACGAATGATAATTTCCCTGCGGTTGGAAATACCGCGAACACGGCGTTTCTAGTGTTTACTATGCAGCCTTATTGTTGTCTTTAATTAACAGTAAGACATGAGACATTATGCCAGAATGTGCCAATACTTGTTTCTTTAGTGTTCATTTAAAAGAGTTTTACAAAAGTCTGGAAAATGTTTTTATAAGTTTTTTTTCAAGGCATTTTTGTGGAAAATCTTCGGTAAATTCGCAGAGCGTATGAGTCTAGCACCTACAATGAATGGTAGCACTTACAAATCACACAGCCAAGATATGACTACCTATTTGAATTTTTTTTGCATTAATATGATAAATTGCTATTTAAAAAAGGAGACCATTTTAGAGACTATTTCTGCATGAAGCGACTGTTTTGGGTACTAATTTTCGGATGACAGCAAGAGCGCACCCCCTCTAAATATAGAGAAGACCCCCCCGAAAGCAAAAGCCCCCCAAAATGAGAAAAATACCCCTCAAAACCTCCCACCCCTAAAAAACTCCAGGGATGCGCCATGAAACCCCCCTCCCCCCAGGTGGGCACTCCTGATTTATAACTACTATCAATATAGTACTCTTGCTTTACTCTGTAGTATGAAAGGAAAGGAACTACATTGCACATAGATATTGAATAGTCAACATAAAGTTAACAAAATAAATTGTATGAATTTTATATTATACAGTCATGTTTCAGTACAAAAAAAAAAAAAAAAAAAAAAAAAAAAAAAAAAAAAAAAAGAAAATTAATTTGAATTCTGAAATTTTGAATTAAATTATGTTTTTCGCAATCACGAACTGAGACAGAACCCTACTCATTGGAGTTATTGTTTCTAGAAACGGCTCCTGTGCCCCCAAGCCTGCCTCTCCTCCTGGGCAGTTACGTGTGCATAGTTGTGTGTGTGCGTAGACCTGTGTGTATGCACGTAGGCGTGTGTGTGTATGTGTGTGAAGTCGTGTGTGTGTATGTGTGTGAACATGCGTGTGTGTAGGACATGGACGCCTCCGACCAGGAGAAGCGGATAACTCAAAACCGGAGCAGCCGCGCCGCGCCGCGCCGCTAGCAGTGGACGGTGGGCGGTGGTGCTGCAAAGGCTTCTGGTCCAAGTTGAAAAAGGCACGAACGCCAAAAACGGTCAAATGAGAACAATAAGCAATCGTGATTGCTCAAAAAAAAAAAAAAAAAAAAAAAAAAAAAAACAATATTTTGCTGGCTTTTTCAAAAGTACTGCATAGGCATGAACGTAGAACATGAGTACATGAGCTGTGGTTATCATAAACTATTTTAATTATTATTTTTAGCGAAATTTCTCAAAAAAGAGAATGACTCTCCGATACTATATTTATTCAAATTCTTAATCATAAAGGATGAAACACGCCACCCCATGAGTGTGATGAATGAGAATGACAGGGTGGAAATTATTTTTGAATAATCACCTCTGCAATTACTTACAAAGAATTTCTTTTCTTTTCGCCCCAACAGACTGGAGAAATATTTGAATAATTTCGGATGTTCTCACTTCTTATTAAAATTCCAATAAGAAGTGAGGAATATTCAGCGCAGTCTGAAGTATAATTTAGCATACCGAGATTTATGAGGGGAAAGAGGCTAACGAACAAGGCCGAAGAAAGATTTTGTTTGATCTTAAATATTTGGTTTTGATACTGGAGCAAATTAACGTCAAGATAGTTTCTTATTTAGCAAAAGATGCTTAATCTGAAAAAAAGTGTATTTGGACATTCTTCTTTTTATATACATTGGCTCACAGAAGTGTTCGTACACTTAGAAATTTTTTTGGTAAAACCAAAATAACGCGAAACTGAATTCGAATTTGAAGTCTAATATTTTTTCACATCATTCCTATGTCATTCCAAATAAAACCCTGTAGTTTTTCAAAATATTAACGGATCTTCTTTTTGAAATGGATCAAAAAACGAAAAGACAGAGAAATAATACGCCACAAAAGTCATCGTACACTCAAATATGTTCGAATAAATTCATGATTAAAATTACCATATGTCGTTTTTTTATTATTTTTGCATTGTGTTGACCCTTAAAGATCATTTGACTTTACTTTTTTGTTTATTTATTCCTTAATATTGTGCTTATTTCTTTAAAATGGCTGGTATTCGTAAAAAATCACAAACACCATTCGAAATTCGAATTTTTTCCTCCCAGTAGAGGTAAATTGGTCTGAAATGTCTCTAAACTGGTTAATTTATTCCATGCTATAGTAAAATGCTTTAAAGAAAAGAATCGGACCGAAAACGTGGTAAGAAAAGGTCAACCGGCAAAGTTGACAAAGCGTGATCGGAGATTTACAGTTGAAAAATTTATGAAAAATACACATTTGAGTGCTGTAAAAGTTTCTGCAGAGTTGAATGAAGATTTTTACATTTAATTTTCACCTAAAGTTGTTCACCAAGCTCTCTGATTAGTTGAATTAAATGGGACCTCTTCCCGCAGAAATTTTCTTTGCCGTGCGAAAAACAGAAAGCTTACGCTTTTCGTCGTAAAATCAATGATAATATAGCTCAAAACGTTTTGGAATTACGTCTTACTTACAGATGAAAATGAATTTAACATTTTTGATTAAATTGTTGTATAATGGTAAATAGAAGCAACAATTAGGAACTTAATCTCAAGAACTTAGTTGGACACGTTAATCAGGACGGTGAAGGTGTTCTTGTGTAAGGGTGCATATCAGCATCAGGATTTGGTAGTTTGGAGTTTTTTTGATGAAATAATGAATCACGCTGTTCATTTAAATATTTTAAAAACCAATTTCAAATTCTTAGCTAAAAATTTGGTTATCGGAAACAACTTTGTTTTTCATCAAGATACTGATAAGAAGCACACTCTTTTCAACGTTTGCGTCAAGTGCCTCAAAACTTGTCCTAAAGTTTATAAAATACCCCTTCGATCTCCAGATTTGAACTTAATGTAACATATTTAGAGATATCTGGAGGCTAGAGTACGAAAATACGGCTTTGAAACGAAAATAGAGCTAGAAACAGTTCGACTCGAAGTGTGGTTGAACACTTACACAGAAATTATTTAAAAAAAGAAAGAAAAAAAGAAGGAAATCTATTCCCAGACGATTAAAAGGTATTGTTGGTACTGCATGATATTCTACTAAATGATAACTTGATAAAAAGTTAGATAATTCAATAATATATAGACATTTTTTAAAGTGTACGAAGACTTTTGCCAGATAAAATTTCCGGCACTTTTTTGGTTTTTGATTTTTAAAAAAATAAATTTTTATATTTTTAAAAATGTTTTCATGTAGTTTTGTTGAAAATTGATCATAGATCTTATAATTAAATACCTATTCCGAAATATTAATTCTAACCATTGGATAGGGTCGTATTTCATTGAAAGACGTAGGTGTACGAACACGTTTGGGAGCCACTTTAGGTGTATAAATTGTTCTCCAACTTTCTCCTTGAATTGATTTGGATGGCAGTATAAAATAATAGGTTTCTAATATTTTTTTACATTTCTGTCATTCACACACGGTTCCAAATTATGCTTCCTAAAAATTTGGGAGAGTATTGTTTAAAAAAAATGAAAACGGATAGTGAGATTCATTTTTTTTACAATTCCGTTGCAAAATGTTTAAAAATTGACTAGAGAAAGAAGTCGACTTCATTGAAGAGCGCCTAACAAAATTCTTTTTCAAAAACTAAACAGAAACTATTAAGACAAAAAATAAATACTATTGCAATCCCTAATAATCTGGTGACATCAATATTCAATCATCAATTATCGCTTGGATTTTTCCCTAAAGAAACTGCTAAACCTTTTTGATGCTGACTGCTTCTGTCAAGGTCACGTTCTGCCTCTATCGTTCAAATGAAAAGTCGTCACTTTGACGCAAACAGTACTAACTACAAAATACACTCTACAACAAAAAAATCGACGCACCAAGAAGGAGTGGTCTGATTGAGACGAAAATTGGTGGACAAGAAGACAATGCACAGAATAATAAATGATTAAATTCTCAGAACAAATGAATATTTTATGTCGGAATTACACTAACAAGTTCAATGAGGTGTTGAGCTACCTCTAGCCTAGATACAAGCTGAATCAAAGCATGGCAGAGATCAATAAAGCTCCCGGAGGGTGTCCTGCGGTATTTCCAGCCAAATTTGCTCCAATTGTCGAACGAGGTTATCAACATTCCTTGCCAGATGCAATAGCCATCCTATCATATCCCAGACATGCTCGATGGGAGAGAGTTCTGGCTATTTGGAAGGCCACGGAAGAGTTTGACAAACTTGCAGACAGTTCATAGCAACACCTGCCGTATGTAATCTGGCATTCTCCTGCTGAAAACCAGCCGAGGGTACTGCAAAAGGAACGGCAGCAAAACAGGTCTTAGAATGTCGTCAACGTACCACTGTGCAGTAAGTGTACCTCTAATTACGACCCAATTGGTCCAGCTATCAAAGGAAATGGCAACCCAGACCATAATGCTTTGTTGAGGGCCAGTGTGGCGTGCAAAAGTCAAACCAGGATCCCCCTCTGCCCTGGGTGTCACCAAACGCGTTTTCGGTGATAGTCAGGAAACAGTTGGATGCGGGATTTGTTGCTAAAGACTATACGTCCCCAGTCGGCACCATTTCAACTTGATCGAGCCATGCACCACTGTAATCTGGCTCGGCAGTGTGTAGGCGTCAGTGGCAGGTGCAGTAACGGTCGGCGCGAGCGCAGATTTCGCTGTCTCAACCGTCTGTAAATGGTCATGATGGACCCTCGGGTTTAGGTTGAACGTCTGATGCTTCATAGAGATGAAGAAAGCGCTGTGACAGCTGATCGGACAATCACTCTGTCATCAAGATCTGTTGTGACCCTAGGTCGACCGCCACCATCCTGACGCTGAACTCGGCCATTTTCCACCCATCCTTCACATCATCTTCGAATCGTCGCATCGCTTCGACTCAAATGACAAACGATTCTCCGATTAAAGCAACGGCCTCCTTCAATCCAATGATACGACCTCTTTTAAACTCTGACAGTTGCTCGTAATGAGCACGAACCATGCGGCGAGGCATTCTTAAGTTGTTGAAAGGTAATCTGAATCGCAATCAAACCGAAAGTTTTAACAACTGTTGAAGAACTGCTCTTTATATACACCTGCAGTTTTGATGCGCTGGAGGTCAAACTAGTCATTCATTGGACGCCAAATTTTAATCATTTGCATATCTGGTCAAAACACTCATGCATACAAAATTTCAAAGCAATCGGATGATTCTTGGTGCGTCGATTTTTTTTGTTTTGTTATAGAGTATAATCAAAGGGGGAAAACTGTTTCTGATTAACGCATGTTTTAACCTTTAAAACTAACGAATGAATTTTGGCATTTTTTAGTTATAAAATTGCTTTAAATTTTCAAATATTTAAATAGTTGAACCCTAATGTATAGGTCTCCAGCAACCTTGAAATGTGTAGGTTCTCTGAGCGTAAGCCTAGCTATCACATGCTTAAAAATAATTAAATCTGCTGATTTAAGAACTGGGAATGTAACCAGCGAAAAATGAATTCTGAATTGTTCAAAAAAAAAAAAAAAAATGCAGACCAAAAGTTGTTGAAAAAATAAGTGTATTTGTATAAAAACCAGAGCCCTAACCAGAAAATAATTTCGAGGAGGGTTTAAAAACTTTCATGCTGAGCTTACAAACTGTAAAAAAAGTTGTGTTAATGTCAAGTCGTCTGGTTGTCTTTTATGAAAGCGTTTTATGCAATTAATATAAATATGAAAGAAATTTGAGTTTTGGAACAATATTTTTTGGAAATTTTTAAATATAAACGAACATTTAAATGTTAAATCGAACTTTTCGAGGGGGGGGGGATTGAACCCTGAGAACCCTCCTTGTATACGGCCCTGATAAAAACTAACTACTATAATAAAATTAAGAAATTTACAACCCACAACTAAATACTAAGAAAATATGAAGAGAAGTTAATTCAGTTTCAAAACCATTCAATAAAGTTATTGTTATTAAATATCATTATATATTATTTCCGTAGCCTGTTTTTGTCCCTACGTGTGATCATCCTCAGTTCTTGAAAGGTTTCTTTGATTTACATTTCATTTTAAAGCTTACCGTGCTGGCTAATGACGAAAAATAGACCCATGATCTAAAAATTGCTTTTTCTCTCAGAAAAACATGTTTTAAAGAACCGGACTGAGATTTTCGGTTAAATGTATAAGTTTAACTTGTGCTGTGACCGACAGAGCTGAATAGCTCGATCGGCAGAGCGTTCGAATGGTAGCCAGAAGAACGAGTGTTCGTGCCCAGCCCGGACGATCTGTATCAAAAAGTTAGACAAATATCACGCATTACATGATCACATAAAAACAATAAATAATACAGGTGAGGTAATAAAATAAATGAGATGGATACGCTCCTTGCTGTTACGAAAACTTGATGTAAAATGTAGCTATATTGACCCTTAATTGTAAATTTTTTGTTTTTAAAGCTTTGGCTCCGGTCAGAAAGCTAAAGCATAATGTAAGCGAAAATAGAAGTGTCAGGTTTAAGATTTCAGGCTACAATAGAATAGTTTTTTGGTCAGAAAAAATAAATAAATTGTATACTGAAATGTAGATTCTTCTAATGACAGTTTTTGACCTTTTGAAAATAAAAAAAAATCTACCACAAATTGAAATTACACTTTACATTTAGTTAAACTATGAATATTTATTAGAATACGAAGTAAAACATCAAAATTACTAACAGCTTGATGGGTAAAATATAATTTTTTTTCTTCCTTCGGCAAAAAACAGATAGTCACAGCATGAAAAATCTTCATCGACTATCTGTCGAGATGAGCATTCGGATTTTAATAAATGAATATCATCATATTGTTAGGACCTTCTTGTACTTGATCTCAGATAAAATAATGATAATCATAAGACATCTCTTAGGTGGTATTTATATTCGTCGGGGCTGAGGTGCAAACCCCCGCCCCACGTCACACAAACTGCCTGTTACATCATTGCGATTCTGGAGTCATGCGCTGTAAAGAACGAATTCTTAAAAAATGATGTTCTGAAACGATGATCTTGTTGCTGGCATTGAAGGAAAGCCGTTTCAACATTTACGATGGTGAAATGTTACATTGAAGAATACGGAAAGCTAAACTAATCCCTAAATTTGAAATACACTTGAAATCCTACCAGTTGTTTACTGGTTATTATATTAATACGCAGAAGGCGCTTTCAGAAAACGGCGGCACAATACACACAGTTAACAAGACAGTTGACAATTTTGATCGTGTGAGAAAATCTTTCAAGGCTTGTCTAGCCAATTACCAATATGACACAAAATAACCAATATTCCCGGTACGGAAATTCTGAAGGTGTTATAGATTACGATTAAAGTTACTAGGAAGTTACAAATCATGATAAAAAAGTAAACAATTGTGCAGAGTGAGATCACACTGTCACAGATGGCAATATTTAACATTGGAACGAAGAAGCGCTGTGGTCAATTACATCTTCTTACAATCTTGACGCATGTCATGGTTGCAGTAATACTGCTCTTAGAGGACTAATACAAGAAAAATTATCTGGCATGTATTTATCAGTTGCGGTGTGACAGCGCGCCAAATATTTTACAAATGTTGCACTATCGAAGGAAATGCAACTGAATTACAGGAATCTAAACGCTTTGTAAAACAAAAATTTTGGTCGCCATATGTGTTGTGACGTCATTCAGTTGATATTACATTTTCTTCGAGATGCACCTGGAAATTTAGATCTCGAACAAAGTAGAGTACAATACATCCTCATATAAAAGCCAAAATCACTGATCGAGAAACACTCTGACGTCACCAAAAATGAAACTCGCAACAAAATGTATGTTTTTCCAGTCATATTAATAAAAGTCAAAGTTTACATTTACGTAAAGCATAAACAAAGTTGGCGATTTTCTAGAATTTTTTTTTTTCGATTTTTAAGCAGCAAAATGAAAATTTCTTGCATCAGGTAATAAAACAAGCTTTCATGTTCACTAAATTCATAAATGAACTCGTTAATGTTAAGAATAGAGTTTCTATTTCTTCATTTTCCTGGAGAAAAAAGTCAAAGTGCAGTAAAAAGCTAAACTTTCGAAACCATATTAAAGTCTAGGAAGATTTCTTTTGCTTCAGAAAGCAGTCTTTGAGTTCTTTCTCTTTCTTTTTCATTTCATTGCGTTTTACTATTTTCAGCCAAGAAAGAAACTTGGGAAACTTTTTTTAATCCCATTTAATCCCATTGCAACCTCATAAAGTTTCATCTAGGGATGTTTCGTTCGATATAAATATCTCTTGGAATGTGTGTTATCTCATCTTTTCGTTTTGTTAGCCTGAAGTTTTTCATCTTGTAGTGTCCTATAATCTTTCTCGGTGGGCTGCTAAAATAGAAATAGGTTAATTTCAACTTTGCCTAGATCATTTGCTAAAAGTCTCGACCGTCTTTTAGTTTTTTTTTTCAAAATTTAGTTTCGGTATCCGCACACCTTTAAAACGTGATTTTCGGTCATAATAACGATTTTTCAGTTTTGCCCTAACATGAAACCTCAATCTTTAGCTTTCTAAAACAACTCGAATTTTGTTTCCATTGTACTTAGAAGTGAAGTTAGAGCGATTTTAATATGGAATAACATCAAATTTCAAGACCGGAAGTACAGGTTTAAATGCCGAAAGTGAAAGTTTGACACTTATCTTCTGCTAAAAATACCCTCTTCTATCAGCTTTTATTCGTAACTCCAATAAATTATATGGGGCGTTACAGTCACTGTCTAATGGCGGATGAAAAAGGTAAAACAAACAAATGCCGTAACATATAACTTGCTTTGACGCTTTGTGAATGACAGTAATTTTTCATCGTGTTTGTGGGAAGCTTTCTTTCCTGTTCTTCTGAAATTACATTACAATACAAACTGTCTGAAGCCTGTAATTTACCCCAAGGAAAACACGTGGAATGGAATGTTTTACCTTTTTCGGTAGTATTGTTAATCACCGCAAGGTAGCGTATTCCAGCTCTGGAGTTTCGAATGACTCCAGAAATTCTTTCAAAACAAATATTATTCTTTTAAACTATTCAAAATACATATGGCAATATTTATTTTGATGTTTTTATTTTAATTAGTTTGGTAACAGTTTTTATCCTTCAGTGTTGTTCCATATTTTAATGATATGTACCTCTGTGTTCATTTATGAGATTTTACTTATTCTGACACTCCAAGTTCTGCAGAGTGATGATAATTTTACAGAATCCAAATTCCGCCGAATGATGATAATTTTACTGAATTCAAATTTCGCCGGAAGAACTCCAAATTTTGCCAAATGATAATTTTGCCCGTAATTTTGTTGGCAATAGTGTTTTATTTTGAAAATAATTGCTATTTTTCAAGCAGAGTTCATATTTCCATAATCGCCAAACTTTGAACAAATTTCTTTCATAACTTCTAGTTAAAATTTTATTTTTCATTTATTTTTTAAGTTAGGAATATTTTTAACTATTATCACCTAGAATTTTACGTTAAAAGACTTTTAACTACATTAGTAAAAATTTCAATACTCTATAAAATTTTACCTTCAGACGTTATGTAAAAATCGGATTGAAATCAAATGCTGTTAAACTTTTCATGGACAAAATAAATTTTCGACAGAATTGCTTCTTGTTAGAATTTCGCTAAATATCAAGTGTAGCTCGGAAAAATACCTGCATAACAAGTTCTTTTAAACGACGTTTTTTTACAAATTGATTTATAAAAATTCTGCTAGCATTTACTTTTATTAATTTTAAAACTCGCAAAACAAGAAAAAGCTTCAAATTTTCTAACTTTCAAAATTTTCTGTTAATGGGCCATTTCACAGTATTTTGTCCAAATGTGGAGTCCGCAAGATGACTTTTTTTGCCATAACTATTTAATCTGCTGTTTGATTAGTATATTGTTTTATTTTTAGTTTGTGTGCTGGTAGGACTTATAACTTAAAATAAAATTTTGTGCTAATCAAACAGTAAATTAAATAGTTATGACAAAACAAAGTGTCATGTTTCGGACTCTGCGTTTGGACAAAATATTGTGAAATGGCCCCAATGCATCAGATCAGGAAAACTAGAAAAAAAAGAGAAGATATTAATATATATAAGTGTGTATATATATCTACGTGAAATACACCGCCAGCTCAGTCATTTCCAGCCGAGGACTGCAGTTTCGTGCTTTTTAGCACTCATCAGCCCGGCATAGGAAAGTGACTGAGCTGGAGATGGAAAACCTCTTAAGGAAGCCAAGGTTGGTAATTTAATGTATATATATCTAGTTTGAATTCTGACTTTGAATTCGAATTATGTTTTTCGCAATCACGAGTTGCAACAGGACCTTACTCATCGGAGGCTGTTGTTTCTAGAAACGGCTCACATGTCCTCCCAAGCCTGCCCTTCCTCCAGGGCGGTATGTGTGTAAGGACATGTTTGTGTGTAGACGTGTGTGTATGTAGGAGTGAGTGTATGCAGGATATGAACGCCACCGCCTAGGAGGAGGGGATTCCGGTGGACAATGCTGCTAGTGGAAGCTGGGACTAGAGGAGCAGCTCCGTCCTCCGGCGGACGGCGGTGCTGCAGAGGCCAAGGGACCGGACATCAAGGACGGTCAAATGAAAGCAATAATTAATCGTGATTGCTCAAAAAAAGAAAAAAAGAAACCACACATGCACACACATACATCAATACTGATAGGAAAACTACTAGGAAAAAAAAATCAGGAAGTTGTTTCATTTTAAAGTAAAATAGTTGGTTGTAATTTTTTTCATGATAGAAATAAATTTCTGATCCAAACTTTGCTTTTGTGTCGTGTGTGTACTTTTTGGTTATGTATACCAAGTAACGAAAATCCTATAGTTAATTCCCCCCTCCCCTTAACTTTATTGATTTAAAAACTAAATATTTGTCGAATGACGTATACGGGAGCACCCGATGAGAGGTCACTTTGACTTCCTAAACGAATCTTTATTCGGCTAATTTTGTCTGAGGATTCAGCGAAATTATCATCATGCGGCGAACTCTGGAGTTCCATTCGGCATAGTTATTGTCATTCGACAAAAAATTATCATTTTTAATCGAAATTTAGAGTTCCATCCGGCAAAGTTATCATCGTTCGGCAAATTGTTTCATTTGACAAAATTATCATTTTTAGTCGAAATTTGGAATTCCTTCTGCAAAATCATTATTAGGGGAAATTTTGATGCGGCAAAATTATCATCATTCGGCAAA